>NC_086105.1:62844388-63144388 GCF_963921235.1 Mobula hypostoma | reverse complement strand
GTACCTCTATTGGAGAGCCATTTTCCCAAGGCTCTTTACATCTAGGGCTGGTGCAGTAGCGTATCAGCATAACGCTATTAAATCTCTAACATCTCGGGTTCAATTCTGCCACCATCTGTAAGGGGTTTGTACATCCTCCCTGTGACTGCTTGGGTTTCCTTCGGGTGCTCTGGTTTCCCCCTGCATCCCAAAGACACACCGGTTAGTATGTTAATGGTCACAGGGGTGTCACTGGGCGGCGCAGGCTTGTTGGGCCAGAAGGGCCTGTTCTAGAGCTATAGTTCTAGATAAATAAATCAATAAAAAATAAATTGGTCCACAACATGGTCAAAATTTCTTTACAGAAGGACGGAAAGGCGGCAAGACTTAGGGAGAGGGGCCATTCGTTGAGGTCTGGGACAACTTAAGGCAGGAGTTGGAGTAGCGCAGAGTGGTTTGGTGCTAGTGGAGTCTGAAGACAATATAAGGCCATGGAGGGCTGAGAATTGCCCACCAGTGGTTTTAACCATGGCCTGAAATCCCAATCTCTTCCACACATAAAGCGATCTGTCTTATACCTTAAAATGGGCTCTAAAGTTTCTGAGGTAACCAAAACCATTCCCCAGAAAGAAAATAAGCTGCACAACTGCACTGTGTTTAATAAATCCATTTGCTATTGATGTATTACCGATGAGCGACTAAGTAACTGTTGATGAGTCCATCTAATTTGCGTCCAATGTTCGGATATCAATGGAAATCACCAGGATTGTTCGATTATAAGAAACTGACTTCCTTAAGCTTACATTTATGTGTGGTCTAAAATACTGAGGGAAATATTGTCATGTTGCATTTAATATGCTTGTGCTGTTCCCCTACGAGCCGAGATGGGGTTTGTTTCCTGAACTAATCCTGCACTCTGTGCTGATGAGATGCATCACAAGATCATCCCAGTCAACATTATTTATCTCTCAGTGGACATGTCTCAAGAAGCTCACAGCTGGACCCCAGCAGGGTGAGCTGGTTCCAATCACAAACGATAATTTACAGCTGATCTGTGTAACCAGAGAAACAATTTGGCAAGGTGTCACAATCTGATCCCTGCCACAAGATATTCCCACTGCTGCACAGCCCCCCAAAAAACATGGTCCTGTGCCCACAGATGAAGCCCGATGTCACTGCAAACAGTGCAGGGCCAGAGCATGAGTCAAGGATCAGGGTGTTCCAATTACTGGCTTCTAATAGTGAGGTGAAGGATTAAAAAGGGAGCTGGAAGCAGCAGGGTGTCATGGTTTGCTTACATCCACTGAGCTCGCCATTTTCCTTCTAACCCAAAGCACAGGAGCAGGCAATAAATATCTGTGTGGCCTCACTGCCTCTCGCTGGAGTGCTGAATGGGGGCTCCTTTACAAGGAGCGCTGCCACAAGAAAGAAGCATCAGTCAACATCCAGGACACGCTCTCTTCTCACTCATACCATCAGGCAGGTGGTACAGGAGCCCTTCCACACCATCAGGTTCACAGTTACTACCCTACAACCGTCAGGCTCCTGAACCAGTGCTGACAACTTCACTCACCTCAACAATCAACTGATTCCACAACCTACAGACACTCTTTCAAGGACTCCACAACTTATGTTCTCAGTATTATTTATTTACTTACTGTATTTTTTTGTATTTATACAGTTTGTCTTTTTTTGCACATTGGTTATTTGTCAGTCTTTCTGTATAGTTTTTCATTGATTCTATTGTGTTTCTTTGTATCTACTGTGAATGGCCACAAGAAAATGTATTTATGGTAACATAAATGTACTTTGATAATAAATTTACTTTGAACTTTGGGGAAGGCAGATTAAAATCTTATTATGCTGACAGCAGTAGAAATTTGTTAGAGTCTGAAGCTTGAGATGGATGGCAGTGCCACTATAAATGGTCTGCCATTCTATTAGGATGGAAATGCGAAAACCTACTGAGGCTCCAATTAGAGATCACTAGTTGGAGTCAGGCAGCACTGGTGGGCAGCTACTGTGGCTATTACAGTGCCCAGGTTCAATTCTGCCACTGTCTTCAAAAGGCAGTTCCTCAAGAAGGTAGCATCCACCATTAAGGACTATCACAATCCAGGACATTCCCCTTTCTCATTAGTACCATCAAGAAGGTGGTGCAGGAGCCAGAAGAAACACACTCAATGTTTTATCAGAATCAGAATCAGGTTTATTATCACCGGCGGGTGAGGTGAAATATGTTAACTTAGCAGCAGCAGTTCAATGTAATACAATGTTCCAGCAGACAGAAAAAAATAAATAAATTTAAAAAATAAATAAACAAGTAAATCAATTACGTATATTGAATAGATTTTTAAAAAGTGCAAAACAGAAATACTGTATATAAAAAAGTGAGGTAGTGTCCAAAGCTTCAATGTCCATTGTTTTAGGAACAGCTTCTTCCCCTTCAGTCTGTGAACCCATGAACACTACCCCACTATTCCTCTTTTGCACTCATTTTTTAATCAGTTTTTTTTACCCATTGAACAAAATGTTCAAAGTGTTTAAAAGAACCCAGTTTTTGATGTGCCTGTAATTATCCCCTCTGGATTTCTTGGCAGCTACCAGAAGATTAATTTTTAATTCCACTTTGAAAGCTACTATTGAATCTGCTTGCCCACATCACATGTCCTGCAGAGCTTCCTAAAGGAAGATATAAAATATTTTATTTTACTTAGAGACACAGCACGGTAACAGGCGCTTCTGGCCCACGTGCCCGTGCTGGCCAATTATGACCAATTAACCAACTAACTTGTACATCTTTGGAGTGTAGGAGGAAACCAGAGCACCTGGAGGAAACCCACATGGTCATGGGGAGAAACTCCTTACAGACAGGAGTAGGAATTAAGTCTGTGTCACTGATGCTGTAAATAGTGTCATGCTAATGGCTACACTACCATGCTGCCCAATATGGGCAGGAGCAGGTCACACGTCCCATTAATCCCTCCGTAGGTTCACCAGGATAATGATGTGCAATGTTTCCCACAAACTCCTCTACTGATCAATAATTGACGTAAAGATTAAAGATTATCTTTATTTGTCGTAGGTATATCCATCTATTGCATCAATGACCACACAGTCTGAGGACATGTTGGGGCAGCCCATAAGTGTCGGCATACTGCCGGGACCAACGTAGCATGCCCACCATCTATCTCAGCCTTGATTTAATCTTCACTTCATACTGGGGCAATGGTACAGGAGCCATTCACAGTTTCAGTGACAGGGTTCAATCCTGATCTCGGGTGCTGTCGATGTGGAGTTTGCATGTACTTGCTACGATTGAGAGGGTTTCTTCCCGGTGTTCTGGTTTCTTCCCACAATCCCGAAAACGGGGTTTGTAGGTTAATTGGCTGCTATAAATTGCTAGAATCTGGGGGGGGGGGAATATTGCAAGAATAAAATGTGTAAAAGAATGTTTGATGTTCAGTGGTAAAGCGAGAAACATTCTTCCTCTCTGCAGGATAGCATGGTGGTGTAGTAGTTAGTGCAACACTTTACAGCACCAGCAACTGGAAGATCAGGGTTCAATTCCTGCCACTGTCTATAAGGAGTTTGTATATTCTTCCCATGTTGCTTGGGTTTCCTCCAGGTGCTCCCGTTTCCTCCCACATTCCAAAGGCACAATGGTTAGCAAGTTCTGGCCATGCCATATTGGCATTGGTAGCATGGTGACATTTGTCGGCTGCCCCCAGCACATCCTCAGATCACGTCGGTCGTTGACACAAACAACACATTCCAACCTATGTTTCGACACATGACAAATAATCTTTAATCTTTCTTCCTCTTTGGAATTCCAAAGGTTCACAACTCCAGAGAAGGAATTTCTGCTCATCTCCATCTTAAAAGGTAAACATAAAACTATGTCCCTTAGTTTTAAATTTCCTCATAAGAAGCAATATCCCCACTCCCTATGTTTTTGTGCGACATGTGAATAAATATCTTACTCCTCTGAAGAGCTCCTCAACAATTCCAAAATAGTTCTCCCTATCTCCCTTTGCATCTTTTTTAACGGACATCATTACGTTACCCGCTCCATCACTTGCGGTCGTGTATCCAGGCAACAAGATGCCCTCTGGAATTCCCTCCTTAAACTTCAGTATTTCCATCTCACTCTACTCTTTATTCGTGATTCTATCCATCTGACAAAACGTGGCTTGGCATTTTTTACTGATGAATGTCCTGTGACGAATCTAATGACATTTCGTTATCTTAACAGCATTATATAAATGTAAGTGCTTGTTGTCCTTGCCAATTTTATGGAAGTTTATAAAATTATAAGAGGCCTAGGTAGACATTATCATTTTCCCAACATCAAAATGTGAAATACTAGAGCATGTGCATTTAAGGAGTGAAGCAGAAAGTTCAAAGGAGATGTGCAGGGCAAGTTTTATTTCACATAGTGGTGGGCACTTGAAATATGATGCTGGGATGGTGATGGTGGCAGATATGAGAGGTGCTTAAAAAACATAGAACATAGAAAGCCTACAGCACAATATAGGCCCTTTGGCCCACAAAGTTGTGCCGAACATGTACTTACTTTAGAAATTACGTAGGGTTATCCGTAACCCTCTATTTTTCTAAGCTCTATGTACCTATCCAGGAGTCTCTTAAAAGACCCTATCATATCCACCTACATCACCGTCGCCAGCAGCCCATTCCACGCACTCACCATTCTCTGCGTAAAAAACTTAACCCCACATCTCCTCTGCACCTATTTTGACCCATGGTTTCTATTGACCCATGGTCTCTGTTCCACCACTACTTAAATGCTAGATTTAACAATAAGGCCATATGACCTAGGAGCAGAATTAGGCCATTCAGCTCATCAAATCTGCTCCACAGATAAGGAGCTCAAATCCGCTCTTAATACTCCAAGTACGGTCTAACCAATGCCTTATAAAGCTTCAGCATTACATCCTTGCTTTTATATTCTAGTCCTCCTGAAATGAATGCTTATAACACAATCAGGTTTATTATCACCAGCATGTGTCATGAAATTTGTTACCTTAGCAGCAACAGTTCAATGCAATATATAATATCGAAGAATGAAAGTATAAATAAATAAATAAGTAAATCAATTACAGTATATGTATATTGAATAGATTAAAAATCATGCAAAAACAGAAATAATATGTATTTTAAAAGTGAGATACTGTTCATGGGATCAATGTCCATTGAGGAATTGGACGGCAGAGGGGAAGAAGCTGTTCCTGAATCGCTGAGGATGTGCCTTCAGGCTTCTGTGCCTGCTACCTGATGGTAACAGTGAGAAAAGGACATGCCCTGGATGCTGGGGATCCTTAATAATGGACACTGTGGACACTGCCTTTCAGAAACACTGCTCCTTGAAGATGTCCTGGGCACTTTATAGGCTTTCTTACTACCAACTCAACCTACGTTGACCTTTAGGGAATCCTACAAGAGGACTCTCACAGATATCACTCTGCCTATATCTCAGGGGTTTGCACATTCTCCCTATAACTACAAGTTTTCTGCTGGTTTCTCCCCAGATTCCAAAGGCATACAGGTCGGGACGTTCCTTGACCGCTCACTGTAAGTTGCCCCTAGTGTGTATGTGAGAGGTAGAGTCTGGGCTGGGAGTTAATGGGAACGTGGAGGGAGTAAAATGGGATTAGTGTAGGATTAGCAGAAACTGGCGCTGGTGGTTGTCCTAGATTTGGTTGGCCTTTTTCTGTGCTGAATGACTATCTTTACATTAGAACAATGTATAAAGCCACCCTGTTGCCTCTCAGATGGTTGCAAAATGTAGTTGAATGTTTAACCTGTTCTGAGATACATCCTTAAGATTCAAGCATATCATTGTCACAGTTCAAACATGCAACCAGAACATCACAACTCAAAATGATAGATTATAGCTTCCTTCAGTTAGTCCTGACGAAGGGTCTCGGCCTGAAACGTCGACTGTACCTCTTCCTAGAGATGCTGCCTGACCTGCTGCGTTCACCAGCAACTTTGATGTGTGTTGATTATAATGCTGCTTTGCAATACCATTAATTAGTATTTATATATACACAGTGAACCCAAGCAGTCTTTAAATTCCAGTTTTAAACAATTTACAAAAACAGCAAGAACATGCAAGTCCATGTAGCTCTTGAACCTGTTAAGGATTTCTAAAATTCCACCTGCACTAGCAGCGTAGAGGTTAGTGCAACACTTTACAACGCCAACGGTTGGAAGACAGACATCCCACCCTGCAAAAACTCATTTCAGGGAGGTCTCAACCAGAGGTCTCAACCTCATAGCAGTCTGTGTCAATGAATTTGTTAATTTTGCAAGACATCAGATTCATAAGTGTTTTGTGAGACAGCTGTCTTCTGAATTCTGTCTTAATGTGACGCACCATGCTGAATGCCCTTTCTGCATCACAATTAGAATTTGGCAGCACCAAAAGCAGCTTCATCAACTGTCAGAGCTCTTTGAATCTCAACTGCTCTGTGCTCACAGATTTTACTTTGGACAGCTTCCCCCAGAACTCATCAATTGGCAAACTTTCATAGTTTGGCACCAGTCCTTCAAGGTTAGTTGAGACATAATCCAGGACTCACCTCAACATGTCTTTTACAGTCATTTACCTCACCATGGGCAATAGAAAAGTCACTGTTGCAAACAGTGCAGCGAGCAACACTATCATTATTTTTGACCCCTATTAGGCAGGGGTACACTTTAGTGTAGTCTGGGGTGAAGTACATTTTATATTTTCTTTTTTTGGAACACTCTGCCATGGCGCTGCAGGACACTAAACTGAAGATGAGGGTTCAATTCCTGCTGGGGTCTGTCAGAAGTTTGTAGGTTCGCCTCATGATGGCAGGTGCTTTGGTTTCCTCCCATGTATGGGTTAGGATTAGTGAGTTGTGGTATGCTATGTTGGGCCAGAAGCATGGCAGCACTTCGAGCTGCCCCTGGCACATCTTGGACCGTGTTGGTCATTGACTGGATGTTTCGATGTATATGAGACAAATAAAGCAAATCTTAAACTTTGAAAATGTTACTCTCTTGGGTGCACCATCACTGAACATGTTTCCCAGCAATATGCAGCGTTGCCAGTTTCATTTCAGGGAGGGTGCCAGCATTTGGTATTCTGGAGTTTAGCAAGATGCCTGAACTTAGGGAGAGAATGCCAGTATTTGGGGAAGCTTACATGGAGTTCAGGAACATAGGGAGGAGGTTCCAGTTTTTAGACAGAATATCCCATCGTGCAGGTAAAGGATCTCAAGAATTATTACTGAGGAGATTCCAAAGTTTTGGAAGAGGAGGGCAGACCTTAGGAAGGAGATCCCACAGCAGAGGGACAGGAAAATTGAATTTGGTAGGCACATCATTTCAGAATTCAAATTTCATAGTTATAGAGCACTACAGCACAGAAACAGGCCCTTTGGCCCATCTAGCCCATACCAAACTATTATTCTGCTTAGTCCCATTGACCTGCACCAGAACCATAGACCTCCATACCCCTCCCAACCATGTACTTAACCAAATGTCTCTGAAATGCTGAATTCAAACCTACATTCACTACTTCTGTTGGCAGCTCATTCCACACATTCAAAGCCCTGACTGACAATCCCCCTCTATTCCCCCGATAATTTTGCATACCTCAACAAATCTCCCCTTAATCTCAGATTTAGATTCAGATTTATTTATCATACGTACATCAAAACATACAGTGAAATGTGTAGTTTGCGTTAACAACCATCACACCTAAGGATGTGCTGAGGGCAGCCCACAAGTATCACCACACATTCCAGTGCCAACACAGCTAGATGAGAATTAGAGAAACACGAAAGGGTTTCAGGGCTGGGTGAGCTCAACATGTGGAGAGACCTTAGATCAATCAGAACAAGACAATGTTTGATTTAGTATCAGGATACCATGAACCGGAGGCAATTTAGGTCACTGACATTGGGGATACTGGCCTTGCCTCAATGCACATATGGAAGAAGATGAAGTAGTTTTGCTTGATCCCTGTGTGAAAATAATAATGTTCTGAACCATCACTTACAGATTGGACGATGTGTCCTTCTTCTTTAAAATTACATCCGTTATCAATATCAAGATAGAAAATTACATGCAGTGGCCACTTTAGCGTACAACCAGAGGACTGGTTTGTTCATTATACAAAAGCATGTCACCTTTTCAGAAACCTTGGTAGACATTTATCAAATGTACAGCAGTGGCTATATTTCAAAGGTTCTTCACTCTGAGGTCAATAAAGGTGCGATATACACTCAGTGGCCATCTCCTCTACCTAATAAAGTGGTCGTTGAGTGCAAGTGCGTGGTCTTCTGCTGCTGTAACCCATCCACTTTAAGGGTGATGTGTTGTACATTCAGAGATGCTTTTCTGCACACCACTGTTGTAACATGTGGTTATTTCAGCTACTGTAGGCTTCCTGGCAGCATGAACCAGTCTGGCCATTCTCCTCTGATCTCTCTCATTAACAAAGCATTTTCAGTCACAAGATATGTTTTGTTTCTCGCATTTGCCAGTGTAAATTCTGAAGACTGCCATGCACGAAAATCCCAGGCGATCAATCATTTATTTCTGAGATACTCAAACCACCCCATCTGGCACCAACAATCATTTCATGGTCAAAGTCACTTCATGCATATTTCTTCCCCATTCTGACATTTGGTCTGAACAACAGATGAACCTCCTGACCATGTCTGCATGCTTTTATATAATGAGCTGCTGTCGCATGATTGGCTGATTAGATATTTGCTTTAACGAGCAAGTATACAGGCGTACCTAATAAAGTGGCCAAAGATTGCAGTTTCTATTCACTGAGGTCAGACTAACATTTCAGATCCAGCTATTGTTTAGTGTGTTCTTCAGTCTTTCGGTCTTGAACTAAACATTTTGTACACAACTTGATAGACTAAATAGCACACTTGAATATCTGCTGCTGGCTATTTTGTGTTTAGCCAAAAGAAACCATGGTTCAACAAGCTCAACCTAAGTACAAAGACCATTAATCATGCAGAGTTGGGCTGTTCTGTGAAAGGGAAGTTGCTCTATCACTGTCTAGTTTTCTACTTAGTTTACAGAAAGCAGCAGCCTTCATATTGTGTAACGTATACAAAATGCTGAAGGAACTCAGCAGGTCAGGCATCATCTATGGAGGGGAATAAACAGTTGATGCTTTGGGCCAAGCCTGTTCATCAGCACTAGGATAGAAGCCAGAATAAGAAGTTAGAAGGTGGGGAAGGAGTACAAGCTGGCAGGTGATAGGTGGGACTAGGTGAGGAAGAAGGTGGGTGGTGGTAAGGGGGCGTTGAAGTAGTAAGCTGGGTGGAGATAATTGGGAGAGCTTAAGGAGTGCAGAAGGAGGAATCTGACAGGTGAGGAGAATGGACCATAGGAGATAGGGACAGCAGTGGGAGGTTATGACCTGATTTCACCCATTCCCTGCCAGCATGTACTCCTTCTCCTTTCCCTTCCCCCTCCTCCTTGTTCTGGCTTCTTCCCCTTTCCTTTCTGGTCCTAATGAAGGGTCTCATTAGGACTAGAAACACCAACTTTGAAGATGCTGCTTGACTTGCTGACTTCCTGCAGCACTTTGCGTGTACATGGGAAAAATTCTTCGAGACATGCAGCATCTGTGAAAAGAGAAACAGTCAACTTTTGGAGTCTGTGACTCTATCAAAACAGATTAACAGACATTGCCTAGAAACTAGGTGCAGCCCTCTCTGTCTTCCACTCAATGTATTAGTCAATCCTTACAGCAAAAGTCACAAAATTGGTAAAAAATTTAATTCTTCTGAATCTTGAGGGTGGATTCATCCATTTGGAAAACCATGAAAACAGATTACCTCTACTGCTGATTCCAGACAGAGTTGTGTGGGGCTTGAACCCAGAACCTACTAACTCAGAGCACACCAAGGCTTAAAATGCCATTGAACCTTAACAATTTTTAATTTTTCAAGGCAATGTGAGATTTAATTTAAAGGAGCCCTCCTCGCAGATTCTTACTTTGTATTCTGTATGCATTATCTGGGAAGCTGCCTGTAAATAAACCTTCAGCGATAAGAAGAAGAGACAATACTTTGAAGAGTGCCCTTGAGTCCAGCTCATGCTGGGCTCCAAGGCCTCAGTGATCTGTGGTAACCTTCCGAAGGCAACAACAAAAACGCATTGAAAACTGGGACTGTCCTGATCTACATGCAAAAAAGGACCACTTTTGAAACAACAAGGCAAACTAGAATAATTTCTCACTAACACAAGAGATTCTTCAGATGCTGGTAATTGAGCGTGACACACACAGAATGCCGGAGGAAGACACTGGGTCAGGCAGCATCTATGGAGGGGAATAAACAGTGACATTTTGGGCCGGGACCCTTCATCAGATCTGGAAGGGAAGGGTAAAGAAGCCCAAATAAGAAGGTGGGGGATGCGGAAGGAGTACAAGCCGAAGGTGATTGGTGTTTAGGAGAGACACCTGAACAATTAGTATATTCAGAGAACTGTTTTCAGGTTATAGGGCTGTAGAGTTGTACAGTATAGAAACAGGCCCTTCAGCCCACTGAATCTGTGCTATCAAATGCCCATTTGCACCAATCCCTCTTTTATTTTCCCACATTTCCATCATCTTCCTTCCAAATTCTACAACCCACCCACATACCAGGGGCATTTTACAAAGGCTATACAAGTCCTCCCTGGGTACCAAAGCCTGACTTATGAACACCCCGCACATATGAAAGAACATTGGTAGACTGGTGAGATGGATGGGGATGGATTTGTCAGGAAAAAGTTTCCCCTCAGATTCCCCTCAATTAGTTCACCTTTCACCCTAAACCTATGACCTCTGGTTCGAGTCTTACCCAACCTGAGGATACTGTCAATGAAATTTGTTTCCAATCTGGCCACTGATGTGAAACAAGGAATGCAGGGCTGATCTTTGCATAGCAAGTTCCCATGGATATGAAGTAGTTATATTTTCTGTGACGTTGTTCAAGTGTGAATTCTGTCTGTAACTGCTGCTCTTCCTGTTCCTGTCCTAACCAGCTGAAAGAGCATATAGTGGGTTTCCGTTCAACACCTCAGTTGTCAGTGCCACACTCCCCGATGACTTCATCGGGCCACCATCCTGGCAGCACAACCGTCTCATTGTACGAGCAACCCAGGTTCACTCCTGACCCCAGGAGCTGCCTATATGGTGTTTGCACCATTTCTCAGTGACCTCCAAGTGCTCCTCTTTCATCCCACAATTCAAAGGCATGCAGGCCACTGCAAATTGCCCCCAATGTGTTGATGAGTGGTAGATTCTGTTTGGATAGGTATATGGATGAAAGAGATATTTAGAGCTATGTTCATTGTGCAGAAGACTAAGTTGGCAGGGACTAGATGGACCAAAGGGCCTGTTTCTGTGCTGTAGTACTCGGATTCATTCATTCATTCATTCAGTGAATTCCAGATCCACACTGCTTGTTGAGAGAAAACTCTAATTCCAAGGGGAGTTCATGAGAACGTGCTGAGATTTGAAACTGGGATTAATGTATAATGAATGTGGGGGATGATCAGTGGGCATCAGTTAGTCTGAAGTTAGGACATCTGTGCGACTCTACAATACTCTGCTCAAATTTCTGAAATACATCTTGAACCCACATCCTCCTGTCTCTGATGTGAATGAGTCACAGTTAGCACATCTGTTCAGGGTTGGCCAAATAGAACGAGTGAGCTATCTTCTTTGAACACAAGAAATTCTGCAGATTCTGGAAATCTTGAGCAATGAACACAAAATGCTGGAGGAACTCAGCATGTCAAGCAGCATCTATGGAGAGGAATAAAGAATTGATACCTTTCATCAGGTCTGGAAAGGTATAGAGAAGAAGTTTCCCAGTTTCCCCTCCCCCACCTACCTACCTTCCAGCTTGCACTCCTCCCTTCTTTCCTCTTCCTTTCCAGCCCTGATGATGTGTCTCGCCCTGAAACATCGACTCCATAATGCTGTCTGACCTGCTAAGTTTCTCCAGCATTTTGTGTGGGTTTTCTATCTTCTGTCTTTGCCTCTAACTCACAGCCTCTAGTCAATGTAAATTCCTGAAGTGTTTTTCACTGGTTTTACCACTGTAAATTTAGATTTGAGAATTCACAGTTGCTTTGAACTGAAATATAACTTGTTAATATGATACAATTTTTCCAGGGACACTGGAGTGAATGGTTCACAGGTCACAACATTGTAGGGGTCCGCAGGACTCATCTCCTTGTTAGGAAATCTAAATTGCTCTGGTAAATACAAAGCTCCCAGGTTTGGCCTGATCTATATATTGTACACAGTCAGATTTGATTGTGGACTGTTCTCATCTCTCAGTTGAGCAACCTGTTCGTACTCAGCCCAATACATCACAGGCATATACCTCCCATCTACAAGAAGTATGTAAGTGAGGCACTGCCTTAAGAAGACAACGTCTATCATCAAATATCCCCACTACCTGGACCATGCCATCTTCTCACAGCCACTATCAAGCAGGAAGTGCAAAAGCCTGAAGTCCCACACCAGCAGGCTCAGGGACAGCTACTTGCCTTCAACCATTTGGTTCTTGAATGAACTGGCACAATCCTAATCACTACCTCAGTATAGCAACTCTCTGCATGACGATGGATTGTTTTGTTCTAATTGTGTTTTTACTTGCATAATTTATGTCTAATTTATGTTTTTCTTGAGAATGTTGTGTCTGATGGTCTGTGCCTCTGCACACACGTACTTGTGGACAGGACAATAAACTTGACTTCTGACTATCGAGTGATTGAGGTGCAAGGTGAATTGTTCAACAGGGACATAAGGTTGTAGATTTCTTTACAGAAAAATTTGCCTTTTAAGGCATTCTAATGCATTTCCAAACATACTCAAATCAACTCACAGTAAGAAATGTCTTAAATCAGAACTGGAATTAGAATTGCACGTGGAGAGGATGTTTCCTATAGTGTGTGAGTCGTACACCAGAGGGTACTGCCTCCAAATAGAAGGACGTCTCTTTAGGAGGAGGAATTTTTTTTATTAGCCATAAGGTGATGAATCTGTGGAATTCATTGCCACAGGCGGCTGTGGAAGCCAAGTCATTGGATATATTTAAAGTGGTTGATTGGTTCTTTATTAGTGAGGGTGTTAAAGATTATGGGGAGAAGGCAGGAGAATGGGGTTTGAGAGGGAACATAAATCAGCCATGAAGGAATGGTGGAAAAGACTCGATGGGCTGAATGACCTAATTCTGCTTCTATGACTTATGGTCTCGTCTACACATTCAGCAGCCATTCTGCTCTTCATTTGGATGTGAAGGAAACCGGAGCACCTGGGGGAAACACACTCAGTCACAGGGTGACCATACAAACTCCACACAGACAGAACCCAACGTCAGGATTAAACTCGGGTTTCTGGAGCTGAAAGGCAGTGGCTACCAGCTGCACCACACAACTATCATAAACAACTGTGGATAAATATATGGCTTGGTTTACTCGCTGTTTTCAACTATGGGAGGACACCAACATCATTTTCTTTAGATAGCCCCACTGAATCTTTGAACTTGCCCAATATCAAACACTCCTGCTAAATCACAGGATCCACCAACAACAGCCTGTATTTATACACCGCCTTTAAATATCACAAAATAACCCAAAGTCAAAGTAAATTTATTATCAGAGTATGTCATCATCTACCTTGAAATTCATTTTTTTGAAGGCATTTACAGGAAAATAAAGAAATACAATAGAATTTATAATAACTTTACATAAACGAAGACTGACAAATAACCACTGTAAAAGAAGACAAATTGTGCAAATAAAAAACTGTTACTGAGAACACGTCTTGTAGACTCCTTGAAAGTGAGTCCACAGGTTGTGGAATCAGTTCAGTGCTGAAGTGAGTGAAGTTACCCATGTTGGTTCAGAAGCCTGATGGTTGAGGGGTAATAAGTGTTCTTGAACTTGGTGGTGTGGGACCTCTTGCCCAATGGTAGTAGCCTGGATGGTGGGGGTCTATGATAATTGATGCTGTTTTTTGTGGCAGCACTCCTTATTAATGTATTCAATGGTGGGCACATGTCACAAGAGCGTCATAATAGACAAAACTGAAAGAGCAAATATTTGTGGCAGACGACCAGAAAGTTGGTCAATACATTAGGCTTTAATAATGATGGTGTGATTTAGTGAGGGAATTCTAGCCAGTCGCTAAAGGTGGAGCACTGGACAGCAAGCAGTTTTCGCATCTGAAATAAACAAGAGGGCCTCTGCCACTCAGATAGCTTGACAACCATGTTTCATGACACTGTAGTCCTGGACATGGGAATTTGAACATACAGACACATTCAGCCAATGTGCTGACATTTATTGATTGGAAATACTGTCAAGCTCCAGTACATAGAACAGTACAGCACAGTACAGGCCCTTTGGCCCACATTGTTGTGCTGACCCTCAAACTCTGCCTCCCATATAACCCCCCCCCACCTTAAATTCCTCCATATACCTGTCTAGTAGTCTCTTAAATTTCACTAGTTAATCTGCCTCCACCACTGACTCAGGCAGTGCATTCCACGCACCAACCACTCTCTGAGTAAAAAAATCTTCCTCTAATATCCCCCTTGAACTTCCCACCCCTTACCTTAAAGCCATGTCCTCTTGTATTGAGCAGTGGTGCCCTGGAGAAGAGGCGCTGGCTGTCCACTCTATCTATTCCTCTTATTATCTTGTACACCTCTATCATGTCTCCTCTCATCCTCCTTCTCTCCAAAGAGTAAAGCCCTTGCCAGTACAAACTCAGAATAAAGGTGTCACGATACAGTAAAAAAGAGTGAGATAGGATTGAATGAGAAACCCCAAGACACATTTCCTGGCTTGTGTTGTAAAATACCATCACTTAAAAAATTCATTAGTAATTGATATGTATCCCCTGTGGCGCATGAGTAATTCCCAACCCAGGAATGGCATGTTGGCTGTAAAATAGGCAGATAATTTGAAGCAGTTAATTTGCACTAATTGCAAGTTGAAAAATAACCTCTATGTGCCTTTTGCTTTGACTGTTCTCCTGTGGAGTAAACAATCTGCTGGAGGAACTCCAGGGACTGAGCAGCATCAGTGACAGGAAAGGAACTGCTGATGTTTCAGGTTGAAACCCTGCATCCAAGTTTTGATGCAGGGTTTCGACTCAAAATGTTGACAATTCCTTTCCCTTCTACAGATGCTGCTCAATATACTGGGATTGTTTGTTGCTCCAGATTCTGGCATCTGCAGAATCTTGGCTCTATTCTTCTGTGTGTTGGACAAGGGAATTTAAAATTGTCTGGCACTGACAAGGACTTTGCAAGTTTTTAGAAGAAATGAGCATAAGGGATATCCAGCAAATTTGTGAGCTGCCTGCAAATTTACTTGGACATATTTAGCACATTTACATAGCGCGTTGCCACAGGAAGGCAGCATCCATTATCATTCAGGCCACGCTCTCTTCTTGCTACTACCAGAAGGTAGGAGGTACAGGAGCCTTTGGTCCTATCCCATCAGGTTCAGGAATTGTTATTACCCTACAACCATCAGGCTCCAGAACCGTCATGGACAACTTCACTCACTGTGGCTCTGAACTGATTCTACAACCTACAGACTCCCTTTCATGAACAGTTATGACTCATGTTCTCAGTATTATTTACTTACTTGCACAATTTGTCTACTTTTGCATATTTCATGAATTTTATTGCATTTCTTTATTTTCCTGTAAATGCCTGCAAGAAACGTTCATCTGTTTTCCTTGTGACTACATGGGTTTCTTACAGATTCTCCGGTTTCCTTCCACATTCCAAACACATACAGTTAGGGTTAGTAAGTTATGGGCATGCCATTTTGGCACCCAAAGCACAGCCACACTTAGGGGCTGCCCCCAGCACAATCCTTGGACCGTGTTAGTTGTTGACACAAACAATGCATTTCACTGTATGTTTCAATGCACATTTGACAAATAAAAGCTAATCTTTAATCTTTTCCTCTATTACACTTTTAAACACCTGAATCAGATGTTCCCATCAAGATACCTTAAACAATTTCCCTTTACAGAAAAATACGTGTACGTCAGAGCATTATATAACGGAATTAATGACACAGCCATTTAACCAGGCTTGATTGGAAGGTGAGATATGAGGAGGTGTGTGAGAAGAAAGAAGGAGTAGGGATGCTGAGGGAAAGAATTTTGTAGCTCAGTCATCTGTGGAAAGGAGGAATCAAAGGATTAAAAAAAAACGTAAGAAGACTTAGAAGATGAAATGCTTTGAGAGTCACAATCGCAGCTCTCTGCTCACAGTGAGATGGAAAGAAGTGGCATAAAGACAAGAAATGCGGTTTAATTAAAAAGTGGCGCACATCCATACTACAACCACCAATAACACGCTTGACTGAATCCATTCATGGCTCTTCTGGTGTCAAAGACCAAAACTTAGTTCACCGTTTCTGTATGCGAGTGGGGATTGTTTGCTTGTAGTCTGTCCAGCTGCTTCCTTGAACTGTGGGGCTGGGGACTGGTCTGTGTTTGAGGGGCCATTGTCAGAATGATCGGAGAAGCAGCGTAGACTTGATTGGCTGGTTTCTTTCTGTGTCAGGTGAGTTTTAGTTGCTTTTATTAGGTTGGTAGAGAAGGTTTTGAGCACAGAGAGGGGGGTTAGGGTTTAGAAACGGGGACCTTTGGCTCAGGACAGATCTCCAGAGATGTTGCCACCCAAGAACTCGAAACTTATCACCCTTTCCACTTCTGATCCCTTGATGATGATTGCTGTGTGTTCTGTCGACTTACCCTTCCTGAAGTCCACAATCAATTCCCTGCTCTGTTTGGTGCATCAACCCCGCTCTGCCATTCTGTCATGGCTGATTTATTATCCCTCTCAACCCCATTCTTCTATCTTCTCCCCATAGCATTTGATGCCTTTATAATCAAGAACCTATCAACCTCCACTTTAACTATACCCAATGACTTAGCCTCCACAGCTGTCTGTGGCAATGAGTTCCTCAGATTCACCACCCTGGAGCTACGGCAAATACTCGAAGAAGGACGTTGTATGTTTGCTTCTATTTCCACTTTGCTTCAGGACAAGGCTCTCGTCATTGTGGTGCAATGCAGCTCTGTGTTAAGTGTACATGAATACAAAGGACTGATTGTCATTTGCCTCCATAATTACAGGCTGGCAAGAGGTTGTGAAAGGTTCCATCGCTATTTGGCCAGTTTGGTAGTTGTGACTAACTAACCCTTCTGTTTCCTATCACCCTTCCCAACCTTGCAGCTACGGCCAGATAAAATCTACAACACCTGGCAGTGAAGTTAATTGGGAAGTTGACTGAACATTGCAAAATATTAAACTTGACTGCATAGACAGGTGGCAGCAATAGTTCAGAGCTTTTGAGAAGAATGTTACTGCTAGAAAGAACTTGGATATACCTTATACCAAAGTCAAAGTAAATTTTACATCAAAGTATCTACATATTATTTAGAGATG
The DNA here is from genome assembly GCF_963921235.1 of Mobula hypostoma. Classification (NCBI taxonomy): domain Eukaryota; kingdom Metazoa; phylum Chordata; class Chondrichthyes; order Myliobatiformes; family Myliobatidae; genus Mobula; species Mobula hypostoma. The sequence continues at coordinate 63,126,896 of NC_086105.1, read as the reverse complement.
TTATGTAGCAATAGGCCCTGTGCTGCCCAGTTACACCCATGTGGCCAATTAATCTAGTAACCTATACGATTTTGAAATGTGGGAGAAATCCAGAGAACCCAAAGGAAACTCATGGTCATGGGGAGAACGTACAAACTCCTTATGGACAGCGGTGGGAATTGAATACCGCTCAGTGATTGCTGGTGCAGTTAAGTGTTGTGCTACCGGGCCGACCCTAAAACTGAGGGAGTCAAGAATCACGTATCCAAGATTGCTGATGGCATTTCATTAGCAGGATGGGAATACAGATGGAAGCAGACTGTTCAAAGGGATATGAGAAGATTACCATGTGCCAATAACTAGTATGAATAAGTAGTTGTGTGAAATGGTCATTATACACATCAGAAGTCCATTTCATATGCTTCATATTTAGCGATACAGCATGGTAACCAACCCTTCCAGCCCACAGAGTCCGCACTACCCAAAAGCCAATTAACCTACTAACCCATGGGAGGAAACCAGAGAAAACACACTCCGTCACAGGGAAAACATGCAAGCTCTTTACAGACAGCGGTGGGAATTGAACCCCAGTTGCTGGCACTGTAATAGCGTTGTGTTAACCATCATGCTACCGTGCCGCCTCAGATGATGTAAGATTGTCTGTGAGAGCGGCAGGGAGACACACTGCCTGCCCCGCTGTTCAGTAACGTTGTGACTGACGTGATTCTGATCTCAACTCCAATTTTCCCCGGTAACCAAGAGGCTGTCTTCCCCAGCGTCAGCACTACCATGTTTAGAAACAGTTACTATGCTCAACAATCATCCTCCTGAACTGGTTTGGCTAACTTCACTCACTACAATTTTGAACCGACTCTGCAACCTACAGACTCACTTTCAAGAACTCAACAACTCATGTTCTCAGTATTGTTTATTTTTTATTCGCACACTTTGTCTTCTTCTACAAATTGGTTGTTTGCCAGTCTTTGTTTATGCATAGTTTTTCATAAATTCTATTACATTTATTTTTCTGCAATTGCCTGCAAAGAAATGAATCTGAAGATAGTGTATGGTAAGATGTATCTATTTTGAAAATACACTTACTTTGACTTTGTCTTTTGAACTGTTCCTCTCTCTGCAGATGCCGCATGACCTATTGAACTTTTCCAGCATTTTCTGTTTTGAATTCACAATTCCAGCATCTGCAGTTTCCTTGTTTTTCCAATTCCTCATCACCCCTCAATTTTCCCACATTCTAGATTCCTCCAGAAGGGAAAACCGCCTCTCATCAAGAACCCTGTCAAGCCTGTTTAGATTCTTATATGTGGCAAGTAGATAACCTACCAATCTTCTAAACTCCAATGAGTTATAGGCCTAACCTGATCAACCCTTACTTATGAAGACAAAGCAGAGGCAGATACACTAGGAACTGACGATAATTGCTGGCGTTGCCAACAATACCGGCATCCTGTAAATGAATAATGTCAAAGAACTAGTAAATGACAGTAAATGTTGGCCTTGAGAGAGAATGAAAATAAAACTCCAAATGGTGTAAACACAAGAGATAATGCAGATGCTGGAAATCCAGAGTAACACACATAAAATGCTGGAGGAACTCAGCAGATCAGACAGGATCTATGGGGAGAAATAAAGAGACGACATTTCTGGCTGAGTCCTGATGAAGAGCCTTGGCCTGAAACTGTTGATTCCCCTCCACAGATGCTGCCTGACCTCCCGAGTTCCTCCAGCATTTTGTGTGTTGCTCAAAAACCAATAGTGAGCTTTACTTAAGCTACGGACCTACTAGGAAGTTGACAGGCTTGGGAATGTTTGGTTATCAGAGGGGATTTTCTGGGAGGCGCCTGTTTTCTCTCAGACAGAGCAGTTTGAGAAGAGAACTAATCAAATTGTAAGCAATAACGATAGCTCTGATTAGGTGGCATCTTCCTATCAGAGACCAAGGAACAGAGATTTAAGGGAATTGGGGGATGGATTGTGGGCAGCTAAGGAAACATCTTCTCACCCAGACATTGGTGGGGATCTGAAATGGCTGACATGAGAAGGTTGTGCAGTTTCCTCACTATAACTTAAACAACCACAGAGAGCTGAGCTGAGGGCGGTGGGGTTAATCTCAATACTGCCCACATACTCCTAATGTGGTCTGACCAATGCTTTATAAAGCACAGCATTACATCTTTGCTCTTTATATTTCAGTCCTCTTGGAAATGAATGCTAACATTGCATTTGCCTTCCTCACTCTCAACTTAACTTGCAAGATAGCTTTTAGGGAATCCTGCATCAGCACTTCGAATTTCTGAATTTGCTTGCTATTTAGAAAATACACTATGCTTTTATTCCTTACTACCAACTCAACCTGTAAAATAACCTTTATGGAATCCTGCACTCCAATTTCTGAATTTGCTCCTTGTTTAGGAAATAAAACATAGAACTGTACAACACAGGAACAGGCCCTTTGGCCTACAATGTTGTGCAAAACCAAATAGCCAATTGAACCGATCTTTTCTGCTTACTCATTGTCCACAGCCTTCCATTATCCTCACATTCACGTGCCAATCTAAGCATCTCTTTAAAGTCCCGAATGTATCTGCCCCTACCAAACGGCAGGCAGGTAGTAGAGTACATCTTTATTCCTCCTACCAAAGTGCACGACCACTCACTTCCCTACACTGCCACTTCTTTGCCCATTCTCCTAATCTGTCGAAGCCCTTCTGCAGGCTCCCTGCTTCCTCAACGCTACCTGCCCATTCACCCATCTTTGAACATCTGCAAACATGACCACTGAGCCATCGTTTCTGTCATCCAGTTCGTTAACTTGTGACATGAAAAGTTGCAGGGGAACTTTGAGCCAGGAGAATGCTAGCTCGGCTCAAAATAGTCTGCTGATCACCGGCCTCCCCCAGCAACTGCATGCAACACTCTCCCTGCTCATTATAATCACGTTTACAAGTTCTGGTGCAGTGAAGCTCAAATGGGGCGGAACTCACAACTTCTGTGTATGTAAGCAAAGCTACAAAAGTGTTCTTGGTTTACAGACACAACTACCGTTTTCTACCTTGGTGACTATGACACCCCTCTGTTTAATAGTCCCCTCCTGTATTTACAGAAGAAGCAAGCCCATCGTGCTGATCATGACCAGCGAAAGAAGTTCTTATCTGTAGCATTTATTCAGTCCTGGGCACCAACAGAGCACTGGCAAAAGTAAATCAACCTTTGGCCTGGGCCAGGACAGACACGGCAGGCTGCAATGTAAATTCTACCAAGGTCCTTCAATGTAAGCACAGAGGCTTCTTGTGGATTGATTCAGTGCTTGACTGGGGATCAATCACCTCTTTGTGTGCACTGGCTCCTTGCAACCCCAACCAAGCATGGCCTGTTAACAATGGGAGTCTGGGTGCACTTCCCAAAGTATTTGTCTTGATAACAACCCTGCGACTGAGAATCACCACCGAAATCTAACCAATTGATTCCCTACATGCAATGTAAATACAAACTAAACCACTTCAGGTTAGAATCGCCACTTCTATTGGACTCCAGCAAGGTTACATAGATTAGGGTTGAAAAATACCCCTGAATGGTGGCGCTGTGGGGTGGATAACGGGGACTTAGTACATGCGCTCTGGTCCTGTCCCAGAATTCAAGAATTTTGGATTATGATACATAAGTATATTGGTGAAGTTTCAGGTATTCAACTCCCTTTCTGCCCAGACTTTTTGTCTTGGGAGACACACTTGAGTTACTTGGGGATAAACACTCTCAAAATTGGATCCAGACAAGTAAAATGGTAGGAAGGCAAATTATACGTAGAGGTTGGAGGAACTTGGGGGGACCATCATTTCAGGCGTGGGTCACAGAAATAGCCAAAGTGGCAGCTTTTGAACAAGGCTTACAAACAGTTTGATAGATTGGACATCTATACACAAAACTGGGGCAAATATTCAGGTTTCCTGGGGAGGAAATAGTGGTGAAGCATATCGCTGAATGACAGCCTTTTCTGTTATCAGAGGTCTAAATAGACACACATGGTTATTGTATTGATATTTATTTCTATGTTTGTTTTTATTTTATGGATAATTTTATGTTTTGTAAGCTATGACTTACATAATTCCAACACTGCCTCAAGGATTTGAGGTTAAAAAATTTACTAGAAATAAAATTTGAAAAAGAAGAATCGCAATACAGCATGTTGGATAGCACTTCCTTGGAACAAAGAAGGATGAAAGGTGACTTGATGGAGGTGTATGAGATAAGAGGAATTGTTAGAGTGGACAGCAGGAGCCTTTTCCCAGGATAGAAATGACTAATATAAGAGGGCATAATTTTAATGCAATTGGAGGAAAGTATGGTACAGTGGTGCGGGGGATGTCAGAGGTACATTTTTTTTTACATAGAGAGTGGAGGGGAGATTAGTTATTTAATTTCTAGTTTAATTAGTTCGACACAACAAATCATGGACTGGAAGGCCTGATGCTGAGCCTGTTCTGCTTGGTGTTCTATGTTCTATTTATGACACTTAAGCTAATCAGAGGACTTTAATTCAAATTTTAAAAATAACATTCAATTCAATTATGTCCTTCGGAGAAAAAATGGTTTGGCAACTATTTCATAACTGCAGATGATATAAATTATTTGAATGATGACAGTATTTGAACTGTGGCACAATATGTAAGTAGAGCGGCTAAGGCAGACAACCAGCATCCAGAGGTCTAGACTACTGATCCAGAGATGTGAGTTCTAATCCATGTCTACTGGGCAATTTAAACTCAAGTGATTAAATTAAACCACAAAGCCTACATCTGTACAGTTCATAAAACTCCACCTGGTTCAATAATATCCCCCAGAGAATTAAACAAAAACTGTTTCAAAAAAGTCTAAAAATTAAATCAAAATTGAAAAGCGGCAGATGCTGGAAATCTGAAATAAAACCTGAAAATGCTGGGACACTCAGCTGGTCAGGCAGCACCTGGGGAGAGAAAAACAGTGATAATGCCTCAGGTTGAGACTCTCTGATCTGATCATCTGAAACAGTGACTCTGTTTCTCTTCCCACAGATGCTGCCTGACCAGCATCAAAGGGCAACATGATAGCATAGAAAGGGTGGCACGGCAGCAGCATGCTTAGTGTACTGTTACAGTGCTGGCAATTGGGGCTCAATCCCTGCCACCGTCTGTAAGAAGCTTGTAAGTTCTCCCCATGACAGCATGGGTTTCCACCAGGTCCTCCATTTTTCTACTGTATTCCAAAGACAGGGTTAGGGTTCATAAGCTGTGGGCATGCTATGTTGGCGCCAGAAGCATGGCGACACTGGTGGGCTGCCCCCAGCACAATCCTTAGACTAAGCTGGTCATTGACGCAAATGACCGTATTTCACTGTATGTTGCAAGGTATTTGTGAAATTTATTTATACACCATAAAGCTGGCAAGAGTAAAAGTGATCATCAAAATTTGTCTGATCACTGACTCAGTCTGATTATTGATTCAGTTGACTGAAGGGAGGGAATTGGCTGATAGTCTAGCCCAGACTCAGCTCTCAGCTACCTTCTGAAGTGACCAGGGGGCACAGTAAATAAGCTTGAGAAGAGGTAGAATCTCAACAACTTCCCAAGGCAACAGTAGTTAAGCCTGCTCATGAAGCCCACACCTCAAGCAATGTCTCAAGAAGGTGACACCCATCAGCTGTGTTCTACACCATCGGGACCATGCCATCTTCTCAATCCTGCCATTAGGCAGGAGGTATAGGTGACTGAAAACCCACACCTCAGGGATCAACAATGTCTTCTTTCCCAGTGCCGCTGGGTTCTTGAACTGACCAGAAAAATCCGTAGAGGACCTCAGACTATTTATTACAGATACAGCATGGGAACAGGCCATTCTGCACCACCCAATTACATCCATGTGACTAAGTAACCTACTACCCCATACGTCTTTGGAATGAAGTGGAAACCGGAGCAACTGCAGGAAACCCACATCTCAGATGGTGATGAGAGGGCAGACGGGAACACGATCTGTGTTCAATTGCATTACACTACTGTACCACCCAACATTTCTTTATCTCCACTTTTTCTTTATTTTTATTTATATTTTATCTCTTTATATTTCTTTATTCCCACAATATTTCTTTATTCCTAACTTGTAAACTTGCCATAATGTTGTTGTGATATGTTGGTTATGTATAATTTATGTTAATTTAATTTTTACTTTAACTTACATCTGTCATGTTTATCAGGTACTGTGCTACTGCTGCAAAATGTTAATTTTCATGCTATTTATACCCTGTGTGCACATGCCTTTGACAATAAATTTAAACTTGAGTACCTAAATATTCAAATAATTTAACATTTGTTTTCTATCTCTGATATCGCTTTTTTTCCTTTTCAAGGTTCTTTTGAGGACCCTGACCTGGAGTTACACTCTGACTTTGGTTCTTTGCGGGAATGAGACCCGCTCTCAGGGCCTCAGACCGGCCACTTTTCGATATCGCCTTCAGGGTGCTGGATTTTTGTGGCTCTGGAGGCGGGCTGATTCAGGGCTGGTGCCGCCAACTGATGCATCGTGGGAGAACAAGGAAGATCAGAAGCAGCAGGCTGGCTGTTGGCTGTGTGCCCAGCTGCACAGAGCTTGGAAAAAGTGACGCAACAGACTTGTAACACCATAAATCAGCGAGTTGTTTTGTTATGTCTCCCCTCTCACTATGAAATGGAGAAACCTCTTTTTCCCTTATTGGTGGGGGGGGGGGGGGGAGAGAGAGAGAGAGAGAGAGAGAGAGAGAGAGAGAGAGAGAGAGAGAGAGAGAGAGAGCCTGTGGTATGTTGAATACCGGGTGAATGAGTAGTCTTTAGGGTACTGCAAGTCTGTGTCTTTATTGATGCTTTGCTGCATGCTTGAGTGCTTGGTGGGGGGTGCCAATGCTTTCTTGCTGGTGGGGAGGAGGAGCTGTTGCCTTGCTGCTGCTTGTGCGTGGGTGGGGGGAGCTGGGGGGGCTGTGGGGTTCTAACATTTAACTGACATTCATTCTTTCGGGCACTCCTTTGTTCTTATGGATGTTTGCAAAGAAAAAGAATTTCAAGATGTATATTGTATACATTTCTCTGACATTAAATGTATCTATTGAAACCTATTGCATTTTATGGGAGGATAAAAAAGAACATAGCAATGATTCACTCCATTTAAAAATTACAGGTCCTCCCCAAGTTATGGAAAGGTTTTGTATTTGTGAACTTTTGTAGACATGTCCCTTAACTTTGTTTAGTTGCTGAGGTGGTAATGATATAGGTCCTCCCCAGATACAACAGGTTCCATTCTTGGGAACTGTTTGTAACTTGAATCCAAGAACATGGAGGTGGATTACAGGGTTGATAGCAGGATTCTCAACAGTGTGGAGGAACAGAGAGATCTTGAGGTCCACATCCATTAATCCTTCAAAGCTGCTGTGCAAGTTGATAGGGTGGTTAAGAAGGCGTGTGGTACGTTGGTCTTCACGAATCAGTTCTAGAGCCACAAGGTAAAGTTCCAGCTCAATAGAATTCTGGTTAGGCCACACTTGGAGTATTGTATTCAGTTCTGGTCACCTCATTATAGGAGGGATGTGGACAGTGCAGAGGAGATATACTGGGATGCTGCCTGGATTGGGAAAAAAAATGTCATATGAGGGTAGCTTGAGCAAGCTAGGGATTTTCTCTTTGGAGGGATGACCTGATAGAGGTGTATAAAATTATGAGAGCTGCAAACAGAGTGGGCAGCTGGTGTCCTCGGCCTATGGTGGCAAAGGCCAATACCAGAAGATGCCATTTGAAGGTGAATGAAGGAAAGTTTGGGGGGGGGGGTGTCAGAGGTGAGGTTTTAATTACATAGAAAGTGGCAAATGCCTGGAATGCACCTGCTGGTAGAGGCAGATACACTGGGGACATTTAGGAAACTTCTTAGATAAGCACCTGGATGTAAAAATAAATGGAGCAGGGAAGGGTTTTATTGATTATGAAGAAGGTTTATATAGGTCGGCACAACATTGCGGCTGAAGAACTTGTACTTTACTGTACTGCTCTATGTTCTAAGTTTGCAAGGTGGAAATGCAGCCAAAGAACGAATTCCCACCTGGCAGATGTCTGCAGCCCCACTGGAGCCGGCAAATTCATGCCGGCGGTTTCCCAAACATTGATTTATATGAACATATATAAATCACAAGCTGAGGGGACCTGTACTGGATTCATTTCACCTCTTCTAGTGAATTAGGTACTGATTAGCTTGAGCACTTTTCTCATGATGTTGCCTGTCTTTTTAACCAAGAGAATAGAAGCTTTCCTATAACCTGGCTGGCAATTCACTGAGTTACTCGGTGTGCGTTATAGAGTTAGATGTTGGTCTCTCATTATGACTTGCTTGGACAACATCTAACTGTCAAAAAGTGCAATGTGAACCAGGTTAATGAAGCCAGGAAACAAGCCCAGACAAGAACTTGCTGAGGGTTATAATTAAGATCTGGGGGTAAAGTATCCACAGAACAAAAATAGCAGAGAAAAGGACTATACAACACATGAGGAATGTGCTAGCTTATTGGTTATCCAATACTCCTGCTCTTTCTCAGTCCTCCAAATCTCTTGGAGATTTTCTTGGGAATGGAGAATACCTTAATTTGAATAAATTGTAGAAAAAAAAATTTGTTGATGCACATATACCCTAGGATATTTTACAATAGTAAGTATACGGCCAAAGCAAAAACAAAAAGCTGAACAGTTCAGGCAGCATCTGCAGAGAGAGAAAATGCTTATAGACAGCTCTCAGGAACAGAACCACTACATAACCTAGTGATTGACCGTATTTTTAAAACAGCGGCTTATTTTTTAATTACGCGAATCCACAGACCCTGAGACACTTAATACAGTGACTGAAAGTTCACAATTCCCTTGAGTAGACAATTCAGGGTTTTGTATCTTCATCCTGATGGAAGGGTCACAATCATAGAAAACTGCAGCACAGAAACAAGCTTTTTGGCCCCTCTAGTCTGTGCCAAACCATTAATCTCAGTCCCATCGACCTGCACCCAGACCATATCCCTCCCATCTATGTACCCACCTAAATTTATCTTAAATGTTGAAACCAAACCAGCATGCACCAATTCCACCGTCAGCTCGTTCCACATTCTCACCACCCTCTGAGTGAAGCAGTTCCCCCTCATGCTCCCTTTAAACTTTTCACCTTTTACCCTTAACCCACAACCTCTAGTTCTAGTGTCACCCAACCTCAGTGGAAATAGCCTGCTTGCATTTACCCTATCTATACCCCTCATAATTTTGTATTCCTCAATCAAATCTCCCCTCAATCTTCTATGTTCTAGGAAATAAAGTCCTAACCTATTTAATCTCTCCCCATAACTGAGCTCCTCAAGTCTCAGCAACATTCTTAAAAAATTTTCTCTGTACTTTTTCAATCTTATTTACATCTTTCTTGTAGGTAGATTACCAAAACTGCACACAACACTCTAATTTTGGACTCAACAACATCATATACAATTTCAATATTACATCCCAACTCTTGGACTCAATGCATTGATTTATGAAGGCCAATGTGCCAAAAACTTTTCTTAATGACTGGTGGCGCCACTTTCAAGGAATTATGGATCTGTATTTACAGATCCCTCTGTTCTACCACACTCCTCAGTGCCCTACCACTCACCATGTAAGACCTGGTTGGACCTCCCAAGGTGCAACATCTCATACTTGTCTGTATTAGATTCCATCTGCCATTTTTCCGCCCATTTTCCCCCCGTTCCAGACCCTGCAAGTTTTGATAGTTGTCTCCGCTGTCCACTACACCCCTAATCTTGGTGCCATCCACAAGAGGACAGAAGAGAGAATGATGGGGGTGGGTGGTGTGGGGGAGGGGTCTTTGATAATGTTGGCTGTTTCACTGAGGCAGTGAGAAGCATAGACAGAGCCCATGGAGGGGTGATGTGCTGAGCTGGGTCCACAATTTGCTGAACTTTCTTACGGTGATTCGCAGCGCAGCTGCCAAAACAAGCCATGATGCATCCAGACAGAATGCCTTTTGTGGTGCATCAGTAATAATCGGTAAAAGTCAGCGGGGGCATGTCAAATTTCTTTAGCCTTGTGAAGAAGTAGAGGCATTGGTGAGCTTTCTTGGCTGGTAGTGTCCACATGGTAGGACCAGAACAGGCTATTTGGTGATGTTCATTTGCTAGGAACCTGAATCTCTCTAGCTCAGTACCATTCACATGGGCAGGAGCACCTGCATCTCCTCCCTTCCTGTGAGAGAAAATGTTGTGGTACTGCCGAGAAAGGGTGGAAGATATGGCACCCACTGATGGCTTCAGTGCCTCTTATTTGGTAGTAGGTCTAAATCCCAAAACTCACCGCTCATTTGTACTGTAAAAACATCTTTACTGTATGAACTACAAGTTCGAGGCAGATGGTCACCATCTTCTCATGGGAATTAAAAGGGATTGTCATGAAGCTGACACAACAGCAACATTAAATTTAAAGTAATTATCAAAGTATTTTTATGTCACCATTTACTACCCTGAAGTTCATTTTCTTGCAGGTATTCACAGTAGAACAGAGAAATACAACCGTAACAATGAAAAAAGCCACACAAAGAAACACTGACAAGCAACCAATGTGCAAACACATAAATAAATAATACACAGATAGATACTGAGAACATGAGTTGTGGGGTCCTTGAAAGTGAACCTGTTGGTTGTGGAATCAGTTCAGAGTTGAGGTGAATGAAGTTATCCATGCTGGTTCAGGAGCCTGATGGTTGAAGGGTAATAACTGTTCCTGAACCTGGTGGTGAGAGTCCTGAGGCTCTTGTACCTCCTTCTCAATAGCAGCAGTGATAAAAGAGCATGTCCTGGTTGGTGTGGGTCATTGACAATGGATACTGCTTTCCTGCGGCAGCCCTCCTTGTAGATGTGCTCAAAGATGGGGAGGGCTTTTCCTGTGACGGACTGGCCTGTATCCACCACTTTTCGTAGGCTTTTCCGTTCTTGGGCATGGGTGTTTAAAGAGAAAATTTAGAGAAGTACATAAACTGCGTGGAAACAGGCCTTTTCTCCCACAAAATCTCTGCCAACCATCAACCACTTATTTACAATCATCCTACATTAATCTTAATTTTTTTATTCTTGTATTGCCAACATCACCAAATCCAGGAATGAATATAAAATAGTGCATAATATTGCAATAGTGAATATATATAGTGCATAAATAAGGTTCTTAATAATATACACTTAGAAACCTAGCCAGGGAAAGGAAGGGGCAACAGTTCCTGGAGTTGATTTATTTTAAACTGCTAGATATCTGGGTTGAGGGGGTTGAAGTTGGGCTGTTGAATTAAGCGTGGTGCAGACACTGAAACAATGCAAGAGAATAGCAAGCCCATTGCCCACTCTCTTTGCACTGAGCTGCAGTCACCTGAAGCACACAAAGACACATTGATTCCTCTGCCGGGTTTCTCTACATCTCTGGAGATGGCTCCTGCTCAAATTATCGAGGTACAGAGCTTCAGTTTTGTTTAAAAAATATTGCTTCCACTGAATTGCCCTTGTTAACAGTTCCTTGGTACTGGATCCCTTGAGAACCTCCTTCACACACCCACAGTAAACAACTGGTCACAAGTGCTTAAAGGCATAGGCTCCATTGAGTTTTATTGGGGGGATCTACTAAGTTGTGATACATGGTATGAATGAAGAAGGGACAAACGGCAGGATGCATCATGTCCCAACAATGTATCAATTCTCCATTCCATTTTTGTAAGCTCAGGCCTTTAAGATCGTGCTTTGGTTCCCAAGCTTAGTCCTTGTATGTTATCCTGAAATGATTTTTGCATGACTACACTATGTCGATACAACCATTTATTTACCTAAGATCCCCCAGCAGTTCCCAGCGAGGCTGGCGGCTGAAGGAGCCTGTGTTTGAGCTGCTGTGGCTTATTGCTGTTTTACGAGCACTTCAAGGGTGCATACCAGCACAGGATGGAAGATTCCTCCAGTACAATGACTCATTCTACACAGTCATCTGAAAAAAAAACCATGTCCAGCAGAATCCTGGAGTATCACCACCTCTAACGATGGGAGAAATGTGGAAGGCAGAAACAATTCACCTACAGTGCTGTGCAAAATTCTTAGGCACATATATTCTTCTCTTCGGTTGTCCATCAAAATCCGATGACAACGTCCACTCCTTTAACGGTGAGATCTTTGATGACTATACAGTCCTATCCTGGACCCACAAGCTCTATTGCAGGTGGTGTATATATATATATCTAGCAACATACACAAAATGCTGGAACAACTCAGCAGGTCAGGCAGTGTCTATGAAAATGAATAAACAGTTGATGTTTTGGGCGGAGACCCTTCTTCAGAACTGGAAAGGAAGGGAGAAGCAAAACATCGACTGTTCATTTGTTTCCATAGATGCTGCCTGACTTGTTGAATTCCCCCAGCATTTTGTGTGTGTTACTTTGGATTTCCAACATCTACAGAATTTTTTGTCTTTATATATAGTTCAGGTGCCTAAGACTTTTGGACTGTACTGTGTTTATCAACGTGGAGTGAAGAGCAAATCTGTAAATCTGGCGGGAGCAAAGGATGTTGGGAATGGTGAAGGTGGAGCACTGTAGGAGGGGTATGGGACAAGTGGCAGAGAAGCAGTGTGAGGGCGGGGCGGGGTGGGGGTTGGTGCAGATGCAGGCACACCCAGCCCTGAGACACCAGGCAAAGTCACTTGATTCCAAACAATAGTTTATTGATCATTATAGAATGTCACTCTGGTGCTTCACACTCCCTCCTCCCTTCCTTCCTCTTTTCCCAACCATGACTCCCCTCTCCCTGCCTCCTCGCCACTCTCAGTCCACAATAGAGACAGGTTTATCATCACTCACATATGTCATGAAATTTGTTTCTTTTTGTGGCAGTACAGTGCAATGCATAAAATTACTACAGTAACTGTGCAAAAGTCTTAGGCACCCTAGCTCTATATATATATATACACACACACACACCCAAGGCTTTCGCACAGTAGTGTACCTCACACCGTATCACAACACCATCTCTTGGGAGCTTGCTGTATTCAAAGTGTCTTCCAAGTTCAGCAGAGCTCCCTGAAAGCAACAGGTGGATAGGGTGGTGAAGCAGGCATACAGATGGCATTCTTATCTTCACTGCTGGGGGCAAAGAATATAAAACTTAAGCAGTGCTATTACAGGGCCAGTCGTAATATCAGGGTTCGATTCCTGTCACTCCCTGTAAAAGGGTCTGCACATTCTTCCTGTGACCACGTGAATTTCCTCCCACATTTCCAAAGGGGTTCGGTTATGGTTACTGAGTTGTGGGCATACCACTGTCTGTGGATTGATGTTAGATTCAAAGACACATCATTCATTGTGTACAATCCAAAATATCATTAAGCATTGTGACTTTTACAAGGGCAATAAATTTTGAAACTGTTTATGCTAGAAATAATCATGTAGCACTTGAAATTCATATACTCCAGGATTGAATTTCTAAACTCCTTTCAACCTTTTATGCAAGCTGATATATTCTGGAGACAGCAGGGTACGTCACGGTTAGTGTAATGCTATAACAGCACCGGCCGTAAGATCGGGGTTCGACTCCTGCCCCCGCTGTTGTTGCGTTTGTGTTCTACAAACATAGTGAGCACTCCGTGTGGACACTGGAATGTGTGGCGACTCCAGCACGTCCTTAGGTTGTGTTGTTGTTAACATGTAATGTTGAATTTCAGTGTACACGTGATAAATAAATGGATCTGAATGAAATGTTGGCCTAGGTGTGGGAGGTTGAAGAAATCATTTCTGTGCTGTACAACTCGATGGCAATTCCTACATTGCAGCAGTGACTACAGTTCAAATCCAGATTATTCATCCAGCCTATTTGCACAACATTGTGGGCTAAAGAGGCTATTCCTGTGCTGTACTGGCTGTCAAGCAAGTCTTTTGGGAGGTCCTGAGGTTATGAAAAACACTGTAGAAACCCACATCTTTGTACTTGTGGAGAATGATTGGCTGAATGGCCCAATTCTGCTCCTACAGCAGGGGTTCCCAACCTTTTTTATGCCGTAGACCCTCACCATTACCGAGGGATCCATGGACCCAGGTTGGGAGCCCCTGTCCTACGGTCTATCTTACGGTCTTAAGGACTTCTTCCAGGTCAAAGTAAGATTGAACTGAGTCAAAGGCACTGCCTAGGCTTGAGGTCAAACCTCAAATTTCTAGAGATGCTAAGTCCTGAATCTCAGAAACTGTTAAGATCAAAACTTACGGAATATTCAATTTTTAATGACTTTTGTTCCAGGATTTACACCAACAGTTAATAAATTCTCTCCGCCTATAAAGGGGTCTCTAACCATGTAATTGGACATTCTAACAATGGCATGAACAATTTGTCTACTTGATTGAAAGACACTATTTTATCAGAGAAAGACACTTCGAAGGACTCTTTACAACACGTACTCAGTATTATTTATTTGCACAACTTGTCTTCTTTTGCCTACCGGTTGTTTGTCAGTCTTTGTTTAGGTACAGTTTTCATAAATTCTATTGTATTTCTTTTCCTGCAAATGCTTGCAAGAAAATGAATCTCAAGGTAGTAATATGGTGACATATGCATACTTTAGTAATAAATGTACGTATATAAATATACACACTTTGATAATAAAAATACTTTGACTTTATCACTTTGCTTGATGCACAAATTGACTGCAGTGTTTTCTGTACAATATTAACTAGACACCGTAGACTATGAAGTAATTTGGGAAATGCTGAAAAGGATGTTGAAGACTCTGTACCAATGCAAATCTTTCTTTCTACTTGCTGGCTCAGTGAAGCAACTGTCATGATTGGCTTCAAGTAAAGATGACAGTCAGAGTGGAGGCGTCCAGCAGCGGACACTTGGTGCATTTACACCGGTCTGGCATGTTCAGGTTCCTTCAACGGCCCACAGTGTGCTCCTTGTCAGCAGTCTGCAACAGCTCATGCATTGCGCAAACAGAAAATATCCCAATTAATTTGCGAGCATAGGTTGTCACACACCGAAAAGAAAGGTTTATTGTTGAAAGAGATATATCCATGTGGCTGGTGCTTGCTGCTAACTGCAGGAGCACCCTGGGATCAACAAAATTCATAGATTCTGAGTGCACTACACTAAACTGGCACACATACTAACCATTTTAATCTCAGATATTTGTAAATATTCAATCTTACCAATATCTTTTTGTGAACCTATATCTGGGGGAGGGGCCTGTAGGCAATCGTGATCTCCTACACTCTGCAGAACATATTTTCCTTGATAGGAAAAGTAACTGGTTTGGAAGGTGACAATGAAGTCATGTACTAGTAATATTGTAGATAGTCCACACTGTAGTCACTGTACTCCAGTGCTGGAGGAAATTAGTCATAGTCATACTTTATTGATCCCGGGGGAAATTGGTTTTCGTTACAGTTGCACCATAAATAATTAAATAGTAATAAAACCATAAATAGTTAAATAGTAATATGTAAATTATGCCAGGAAATAAGTCCAGGACTAGCTATTGGCTCAGAGCGTCTGACCTTCCAAGGGAGGAGTTTTAAAGTTTGATGGCCACAGGCAGGAATGACTTCCTATGACACTCTGTGTTGCATCTCGGTGGAATGAGTCTCTGGCTGAATGTACTCCTGTGCCCACCCAGTACATTATGTAGTGGATGGGAGACATTGTCCAAGATGGCATGCAACTTGGACAGCATCCTCTTTTCAGACACCATCGTCAGAGAGTCCATTTCCATCTCCACAACATCACTGGCCTTACGAATGAGTTTGTTGATTCTGTTGGTGTCTGCTACCCTCAGCCTGATGCCCCAGCACACAACAGCAAACATGATCGCACTGGCCACCACAGACTCGTAGAACATCCTCAGCATCGAATGGCAGATGTTAAAGGACCTCAGTCTCCTCAGGCCCTTCTTGTAGACAGCCTCAGTGTTCTTTGACCAGTCCAGTTTACTGTCAATTCGTATCCCCAGATATTTGTAATCCTCCACCATGTCCACACTGACCTCCTGGATGGAAACAGGGGTCACCGGTACCTTAGCCCTCCTCAGGTCCACCACCAGCTCCTTAGTCTTTTTCACATTAAGCTGCAGATAATTCTGCTCACACCATGTGACAAAGCTAGCCCTGTAATCAGCCTCATCTCCCTTGCTGATGCATCCAACTATGGCAGAGTCATCAGAAAACTTCTGAAGATGGCAAGACTCTGTACAGTGGTTGAAGTCCGAGGTGTAAATGGTGAAGAGAAAGGGAGACAAGACAGTCCCCTGTGGAGCCCCAGTGCTGCTGATCACTCTGTCGGACACACAGTGTTGCAAGCACACATACTGTGGTCTGCCAGTCAGGTAATCAAGAATCCATGACACCAGGAAAGCATCGACCTGCATCGCTGTCAGCTTCAAATTAATGGTGTCAAATTAATGCTGTCAAATTACTGGTTCATATGATGGGTGTATCGTTTATATCCTTGAATTATTATGTACAGTTTCTCTCTCTTTGCTTTACAAAGAATATATTTGTCATAGAGGCAATGCAATGAATAATCACCAGACATTTTCCTCGCCCTCACTTCGGGAAGTCTGAACACCTAGCTGTACTTCTACTCCCCGAATATAGGCAGAGACTGAAGACTGCAGCACCAGCAGTGAGGACCAAGAGGGCTGGACAAGAGAAGCACAGGAGCGCCTACAGGACTGCTTTGAATTGGTGGACTGGACTGTATTCAGGGATTCATCTTTGAATCTGGATGAGTATGATGCAGTTGTTACTGACTTCATTAAAACCTGTGTGGATGAGCATGTGCCTACAAAGACTTACTGTACATTCCCAAACCAAAAGCCGTGGATGAACCAGGAGGTACATTGTCTGCTGAAGGCTAGATCTGTGGCATTCAAGTCTGGCAACCTAGGCCTATACCAGAAAACCAGGTATGATTTGCAGAGGGCTATTTCAAGGACAAAGAGACAATTTTGAAAAAGGTTGGAGGCGACATCAGATGCACGGCAACTCTGGCAGGGTCTGCAAGACATTACTTCCTACAAAGCAAAACCCAATAGTATGAATGGTAGCAATGCTTCACTACCAGATGAACTCAACACCTTCTATGCACGCTTTGAAATGGAGAACACATCTACAGCTGTGGAGAT
This sequence comes from Mobula hypostoma, assembly GCF_963921235.1. Taxonomy (NCBI): domain Eukaryota; kingdom Metazoa; phylum Chordata; class Chondrichthyes; order Myliobatiformes; family Myliobatidae; genus Mobula; species Mobula hypostoma. Next base: position 63,109,695 of record NC_086105.1, on the reverse strand, counting down.
CCCTGCTGCACCTGATGACCCTGCGATCTTTGTCTCAGAGGCGGATATTAGACTGTCTTTAAAGAGAGCGAACTCTTGCAAGCCAGAAGGCCCCGATGGAGTACCTAGCACGGCTCTGAAAACCTGTTTCAACCAACTAGCGGGAGTATTCAAGGACATTTTCAACCTCTCATTGCTACGGGCAGAAGTTCCCATTTGCTTCAAAAAGGCAACAATTGCATCAGTGCACAAGAATAATAATGTAGGCTGCCTTCATGACTCCCGCCTGGTAGCACTCACATCGACAGTGATGATTGAGAGGATGGTTATGACTAGACTGAACTCCTACCTCAGCAAGGACCTGGACCCATTGCAATTTGCCTATTACAATAGGTCAACAGCAGACGCAATCTCAATGGCTCTCCACACAGCTTTAGACCACCTAGACAACACGAACACCTACGTAAGGATACTGTTCATCAACTATAGCTCAGCATTTAATACCATCATTCCCATAATCCTGATTGAGAAGTTGTAGAACCTGGGCCTCTGTACCTCCCTCCTCAATTGGGTCCTCGACTTCCTAACTGGAAGACCACAATCTGTGCGGATTGGTGATAACATATTCTCCTCTCTGATGACCAGCGCTGGTGCACCTCGGGTGTGTGCTTAGCCCACTGCTCTACTCTCTGTATACACATGACTGTGTGGCTAGGCATAGCTCAAAAACCATCTATAAATTTGCTGATGATATGACCATTGTTGGTAGAATCTCAGGTGGTGACAAGAGGGCGTACAGGAGTGAGATATGCCAACAGTGGGGTGGTGCCGCAGCAACAACCTGGCACTCAACGTCAGTAAGACGAAAGAGCTGACTATGGACTTCAGGAAGGGTAAGACAAAGGAACACATACCAATTGTCATAGAGGGATCAGGTGGAGAGAGTGAGCAGCTTCAAGTTCCTGGGTGTCAAGATCTCTGAGGATCTAACCTGGTCCCAACATATCGTTGTAGTTATAAAGAAGGCAAGACAGCAGCTAAACTTTATTAGGAGTTTGAAGAGAGTTGGCATATCAACAAATACACTTTAAAACTTCTATAGATGTACCGTGGAGAGCATTCTGACAGGCTGCATCACTGTCTGGTATAGATGGGCTACTGCACAGGACCGAAAGAAGCTGCAGAAGGTTGCAAATCTAGTCAGCCCCATCCATGGCACTAGCCTACAAAGTACCTAGGAGCGGTGTCTCAAAAAGGCAGCATCCATTATTAAGGACCCAGGGCATGCCCTTTTCTCTCTGTAACCCTCAGGTAGGAGGTACAGAAGCCTGAAGGCACACACTCAGCAATTCAGGAACAGCTTCTTCCCCTCTGCCATCCGATTCCTAGATGGACATTGAAGCTTTGGACACTACCTCACTTTTTTTAATATTCAGTATTTCTGCTTTTTGCACATTTTTAAAAATCTATTCAATATACTGTTACGTACCCCGTAACTGGGTTGCCAAACCAGCAGAAATGGATCACTCAGTTGGAGTCTGGAGTACTAGACCTAAGAAAGTTTTATTAAAGAAACAAGCAACACATTAATCGAAAGGATAATAAATGCAACAGTTCAGCGATGATAAACGCACATGTGCACAGAATTAAGATAACAGCATCAATCAAGCTCTATCGTTGTCTAGGGGTAAATGACCAATTTCAAAATGACTCAAAGTTCAGTCCAGTTAGTAGTTCAGTTCGCAGTAATCGTTGCCATGGCGATGGACAAGGTGGGGGAAGAGAGACAGAGAGAACAGGAACAACTGATCATTCAGAACGGCTTCACTCACAGACCAGCGGGATGGCTCACAAGCAACTTTTGGGCGGGTCCTTGGTGATGTCACCTGAGGTCACCGACTGTGACCCCTCCTACAGATGCGGTCGATCCTCTGCAGTGAACCCGGCACCCAGGCAAGGGCGGACACACACCGGGTTCCCGCTGATCGTACCTTTCCACCCTTGTCGTTGTCTGGTACTTCTCACCCACTCGTGAGAGGCGCACCGCTTCCAGGGTCTCGTTACCTCGAGTGGCGTGTGTCTCGCCTTAGCGAACCTGTCCCTTTTTATCCCCCTGCTGGGGTATCGCCTGTCCATCACTTCAAACAGTTCAAGGTTCAAAGGGGGGAGCCGCTCCAGACAGCTCTCTCTCCCACATCCCTTCATTACACATCTCCAGACGCTGCTCCATTGTTCCTTATCTCTCCTTCCCCTGAGGGCAGGTGGCAGACCAACTGCTGATGCCACTGATGCTAGCCCAGGCCAGCAAACATCTTAATTTTATGTGTATTCTCGTAACAATACATAATTGATTTGCTTGTATATTATTATGTTTTATTTATTATTTTTTCTCTCTCTGCTAGATTATGTATTGCGTTTGTGACGAGAATACACATAAAATTAAGATGTTTGCTGGCCTGGGTTAGCATCAGTGACATCAGCAAGTGGTCTGCCACCTGCCCTCAGGGGAAGGAGAGATAAGGAACAATGGAGCAGCGTCTGGAGATGTGTAATGAAGGGACGGGGGAGAGAGAGCTGTCTGGAGCGGCTCCCCCCTTTGAACCTTGAACTGTTTGAAGTGATGGACAGGCGATACCCCAGCAGGGGGATAAAAAGGGACCGGTTCGCTAAGGCAGGACACACACGCCACCCGAGGTAACGAGACCCTGGAAGCGGTACGCTTCTCACGAGTCGGTGGGAAGTACCAGACAACGGCCAGGGTGGAAAGGTACGATCAGCGGGAACCCGGTGTGTGTCCGCCCTTGCCTGGGTGCCGGGTTCACTGCAGAGGATCGACCGCATCTGGAGGAGGGGTCACAGTCGGTGACCTCAGGTGACATCATCAAGGACCCGCCCAAAAAGCTGTTTGTGAGCCATCTCGCCGGTCTATGAGTGAAGCCGTGTCTGAATGATCAGTTGTTCCTGTTCTCTCTCTCTCCCCCCCCACGTTGTCCATCGCCATGGCAACGATTACTGCGAACTGAACTACTAAACTGGACTGAACTTTGAGTCACTTTGAAATTTGGTCATTTACCCCTAGACAACGATAGAGCTTGATTGATGCTGTTATCTTAATTCTGTGCACATGTGTGTTTAGCATCGCTGAACTGTTGCATTTATTATCCTTTCGATTACTGTGTTGCTTGTTTCTTTAATAAAACTTTCTTAGTTCTAGTACTCCAGACTCCAACTGAGTGATCCATTTCTGCTGGTTTGGCAACCCAGTTACGGGGTACGTAACACGTTGAACTGCTGTTGCCAAGTTAACAATTTCACGTCACTTGCTGGTGATAATAAACCTGATTTTGATTCTGAATGGGAGTTCTATCTAGTGAGGAGAGGTCATGTAGACGAGGCCCACATTTTATAGATGAAGGAGAGGTGATCTTCTTTGAGACATAGAAAATTTGTACTGGCCAGCCATTTACCCTGCCCGAGGAGTATAGAACCAGGGGGAGGGTTGCAGAATCAGGGCTTGTCACTTAGGACCACGATGAGCAGAAATCCCTCCACTCAGAGGGTGTGAATCATTGGAATTCTCCATCCTGGAACCCTCGGGGTTGTTATGTGCATCCAAGCAGGGATCAATGGATTTCTGGATAGGACAGGAATCAGAAGCTATGGAGGTAGTACAGGAAAACGTGCTGAGGTCGAAGGTCGGCCATGATCTAGGTGAATGGTGGAGCAGACCTGAATGGCTGAATGGCCTAACTGCATCTACACTCAGTGGTACAGGAGTGGAGTCTGGCGCAGGCTTCTGCTGCTAAAGCCCATTCACTTCAGGGTTCGACACATTGGATGTTCAGATACAGCATACTCTTCTGCACACCACTGTTGTAATGCATGTTACTGTCACCTTCCTGTCAACTTGAACCAGTCTGGCCATTCTCCTCTGGCCTCTCTCATCAAAAAACCACTTTCACTCATAGAAATGCTGCTCACTGTTTTTTTTCCCCCCATACCATTCTCTGTACAGACTGTTGTGCATGAAAATCCCAAGAGATCAGCAGTTTCTGAGATAACCAAATCATCCCATCTGGCACTAACAATCACTCCATAGTCAAAGTCATCTAGGTCACATTTCTTCCCCATTCTGATGGTTGGTCTGAACAACAACTGAGCCTCTTGACCATGTCTGCATGATTTTATGCATTGAGTTGCTGCCATGTGATTGGCTGATTAGATATTTGCAATAACAAGCAGATGTACCTAATAAAGTGGCCAACTGATTGAAGGCTTAATGAAAGAGGACTAGATACCAGAAAGAAGTAAAGACAAAATACAACACCTCATAAACCGTCTGGGTAGTCTCCAGCCCCTTGGCATGAACAATGAATCCTCCAACTTCCGGTAATTCCCTCCCCCTCCCTTCCCCCATCCCTATTTCACTCTGCCCCCTCCCCCAGCTGCCTATCACCTCCCTCCTGGTTCCGCTTCCTTCTACTACCCATTGTGTTTTCCCCTATTCCTTCTTCACCTTTCCTGCCTATCACCTCCCTGTTTCCCCTCACCCACCCCTTTATCTTTTGCCTTACTGGTTTTTCACCTGGCACCTACCAGCCTTCTCCTTCTCACCCTCCCCCCACCTTCTTTATAGGGCCCCTGCCCCCTCCCTCTTCACTCCTGATGAAGGGTCTTGGCCCAAAACGTTGACTGTTCATTTCCACGGAGGCTGCCCGACCTGCTGAGTTCTTCCAGCGTGTTGTGCGTGTTACCAGAAAGAAGTAGTGTAATTTGTTCCTTCAACCCTCTTAACTCTCTGCCCTTGGACAGGCCATTATATCAACCTCTTTGACCAAGCTTGCTGCACAGTAGATTAGTGTGCAGGTACAGCTATTAATTAGGAAATTTGTTACAATGTTATTGGAGATTTGCAAATGCCAGAACGTGCAATGTTTTGATGCAAAGTGTTGAAAATTTTCCTCTCACAGTTGCTGCTCAACCTGTTCAGTTCTTCCAACAAGATTGCTGACCTTCCAAGAATGCTGTTGCAATGAGAGTAACTGAACTCAACGTAGGGAAGTGATGCTACAATTATGTAGGGCATTAGTGATGTTTCTATTTGTGGGAATGTTCAGATCTTTGAGGAACTTAAAAAATAAGGATTTGTAACTTTACACAAAATGAAATGACTCTTTGCATCTCCCCACTTCCATGGTCAGTATAAGGAGGGTTTTTGAACAGCTATAAAGTTGGAGAAGGTGGACTGCTGACAAACAAGGAAATAAACTAGAACTGACTAGGTACAGACATCAATTCATAGATCAAAATCAGATTTAATATCACTAATGTATTTGTTGTTATGCAGCACCAGTACATTGCAACACAATAATAAAAATGGAAATTACAGTAAGCATATAAATTTTAATTAAATTAGTGTAAGAAGAGAAAAAAGTAGTGAGGTAGAGTTCATGGGTTTAATGTTCATTTAGAAATCTGATGGCAGAGTGAAAGAAGTTGCTCCTGAATCATTGAGTGTGTGCCTTCTCATTGAATGAGAGAGGGCATGTCCTGGGTGATGGATGTACCTTCCTGAGGCATCACTTCTCGAAGATGAAGCTATGATGAATCTCCCATGATCTTACTGAATGCTGGTGATATGTTCATATATAAACTCTCTGGCTTCTCCTGAGATATTTCTTTACATGGATTAATACTAACTCTTTATTCATTAAGGCTCAGTGACGCCCTCGAGATATTTTACCACATCTGTGTACAATGCAAAAGGAATTTATTAAAGATCAGAGTGTACATCTGAAATACATCTATTTCATTGGGATGGGAGTGCTTAGGTAAGGTTTACAGAGAACAGGAGGTCCTTTTAAGTTGAAGTACAGAACCTTTTAATCTTTGATATTAATGGGAACATAAACCCATTTTATGAAAGCAGTCACCTTCCTGACATTGCTGAATGTGTGGCATATAATCCTAGCAGGATGCTCATTAATGGAACATTAACTCTTTGACAAGTGAGGAGTGGGCCCATTTTTTTTATTCCAAAAGGCATGTTACTTGAGATATCATTCAACAGTATGCGAGTGAGCGACTGAGGCATCTCAACCCCCTATTCCACTCCCCACCCTTCACCCAACATGTTTTGCATGAAATTATTTGTGGAAGAAGTGCTCAAGTTCTGTTATGCTGTTTAGGTTCAAAGTTCAAAGCCCAAAGCAAATCCATACACTACCTTGAGATTCATTTTCTTGCAGGCATTCACAGTAGAACAAAGAAATACAATAGAATCAATGAAAAACTACACACAAAGACTGACAAAAATAACAAAAGGCAAACTACGCAAATGCGAACATAAATAAATAAAGCTGCAAGCATGAATTGTAAACAGTCCTTGAAAGTGAGTCCATAGGTGGTGGAATCAGTTCAGTGTTGAAGTTACCTATCCTGGTTCAGGAGCCTGATGGTTGACTGATAATAAGGATGTTCATTTCTTCACAGAACTTAATCATGAATAATGCTAACTTAAATTGGAGATAAGAACTGCTGAAAGGCTTCTGTTGATGTACTTCACAGTGCTGAATTTTATTTGATTATATATATACTTTTTCTGTTATGGATGTTGAGAATCGGGCTCAAGTTATTCTCTGGCTCCGTTAAGAAGAAGTACGTGACACTGATCGATTGGTGTCATCAGATTCCTGTGTGGGGGCAGGCGGTTCTGTCTAATCTGCAGTGTTCACCTTTAATCAGAAAATTGTTGGTTCAAGGCCTGCTCCAGATTCCTGAAGTCATTATCTACGCTGTATCTGTCACAATTCTTTGGGATGTGGGAGAAAACTGGCACACTCAGAAGAAAGCGATGTGCCTTCACAGAGAACGTGAAAACTCCACATGGACAGCACCTGAGGTCAAGGTCGAAGCTGCTGGAGCTACACTCACAAAATGCTGGAGGAACTCAGCAGGCCAGGATCTTGGCCCGAGTCGTCAACTATACTTTTTTTCCATAGATGCTGACCTGGCCTGCTGAGTTCCTCCAGCATTTTGTGCGTGTTGCTCAGATTTATAGCATTGGCAGATTTTCTCTTGTTTGCTGCTGGTGCTGAGGTTTGCTGTGCTGGTGTTCCACAACTCGATAGAGTGGCCTACTTCTTGTTTGAACACATGTGTTGCCTCACTCAGATGACCACTTGCATCCAATTGTTTCCTGTGTGGGGGGCTAATAAATAAGGAGCAGGGGACCACAGGGACTTTGGCACAGGGGCAAATTTTTCCATAAAGAGGGTGGTGGTTAATTGCCAGAGGAAGTGGTAGAGGCAGATACAATTACAAAGTTCCGAAGACTGGTATACAGATAGGAAATGTTCAGAGGGATACGGGACAAATGCTAACAAACAATACAAGATTCAGGATTCGAGGTTATCACGCGTACCTAGAAATGCACAGTGAAATGCGCCATTTGCAACCAACACAGCCGAGGATGCGACAGGGGGTAGCCTGCAAATGTTGCCACACATACCGTCAACAACACGGCATGCCCACAATGCTCCGCAGAACAACACAGAACACAACACAACAATCAACAAAACAATAACAGCAGAACAGGCCCCGTTCCTCCCCCCCACCCACCCACCCACTCATGTACACACACAGTACATACACCACACCACTTTGAACTCTAGAGTTCTGGGCACAGTTCTGGGTGGGGCATGAGAAAGCATTTTTATACAAATGATCTGGAACTCACGGCCTCTCCGATATTGGAGGTTGAATCAGTTGAGACTTTCAGCAGCAAGAGAGAATAATTTGCAAGGCTAAAGGAGAAGTTATGGCAGAGACACCAGAGACCACAGATGGTGGAATCTGGAGCAACAATCTGCTGAAGGAACTCAGCGTCTGTGGGTGAGGGAAAGGAAGTGTCGATATTTCAAGTCAAAACTTTGCACCAGTCCCGACACGCTGAGTTCTTCCAACAGAGTGCTTACTGCCGGGAAATGCAATGGGCCAGGTCACAGGCTGAATGTGTTGAATGGCACCTTTCATTTGTTGCAATCACTCTGCTTGTTTGTGAGAGCCTGTAACTTATCTGTGACCTTACAGCATTGAGGCTTTGTATAGCACCAGATCACATTTGGAATATTGTGAGCAGTTTTGGGCCCCATATCTAAGAAAGGATGTGCTGGCATTGGAGAGGGTCCAGAGGAGGTTCACCAGAATGATCTCGGGAATGTAAGGGTTAGCATATGAAGAGTATTTGATGGCTCTGGGCCTGTACTCACTGAAGTTTAGAAGAATGAGGGGGATCTCACTGAAAGCTATTGAATAATTTAAGACCTAGATAGAGTGGATGTGGAGAGGATGCTTCCAATAGTGGAGGAATCTAGGACCAGAGGGCACAGCCTCAGAATAGGATGCACCTTTAGAAAAGAGATGAAGACTTTCTTTAGCTAGAAGGTGATAAATCTAACAAATTCATTGCCACGAATGGTTGAGCAGGCGAAGTCACTGGAATAATTGGTTTGCCAGGTTCTTGATTACTAAAGGAGTCAAATGTTACAGAGAGAAGGCAAGAAAATGGAGTTGAGTGGGAAAATAAATCAGCCATGATGGAATGGTGGAGCAGACTTGATGGGCTGAATGGCCTAATTCTGCTCCTATGTCTTATGGTCTAACACTGACAATATTTCAAAAGATATCTCACTGGTTGCAAACTGCTGTGAAAGCCCTGAGGTTAGAGATGTGGTAAATATGTACATTTCTTCATTTCTTTTTGATGATCTTTTGCGAATAGCCTGTAGCCCTGTTCACCACACAAGCGGAAACTCTATTTCTCTCTATCTGTTGACCATATGAAAACCTCACATGATTTTAAATATGGGTCACCATAGTCTCAGGGGAAGGGAACCCTCGTCTATTCATCCTTTTTCTGAATAAATTCTGGTATCTTGCTTGTAAGTTATGTTTCAAACCCCAGTAAGCTTGAAATAATGCAGCTATCAGCTCTGTGCTCTGAGCATGCCTAAAGAAAGGTTTCGCTCCTTGACATCGCAAGTAATTTGCGTTTTAATACTGCCTCGTTCAAAATTAAATCCCAGTGTTGTTAAGGTGTTGTGCCCCTGAGGCACGGCATTAAAAGAGAGAGTTTGGGGGGAAGAAGTGGGGATGTGACCTTGAACTGAATCCTCCCGTAACCTTGCTGTGCACGGATTTAACCGCACTCCTTGGGGCTGCTGTGTGAATGTTGGATGGCCCTACAGTCAGTTGGGCTAGTAGGCAGGAAGGTTTCCTTCTAAGCTGTGGCTTCTGATCACCATGGAGCAAAGGCTGGGATCTTGCTATGCAAAGCTGGGTGGCTTAGAAGGGAAGTGGGGGGAGAGGGTAACTGTAGTGATAGGGGATTCGTTGGTTAGGGGAACAGAAAGGAGGTTCTGTGGATGAGAATGAGATTCCTGGATGGTTTGTTGTCTCTCGGGTGCCAGGGTCAGGGACATACCCAATTGGTCTACAGCATTCATACACGGGAGGGTGAGCAGCCAGAGTTCCATGTCAGTACCTATGACATTAGTAGAATGGATGACAAGGTCCTGAAAAGTGAGTTCAGGGAGATAATGCGAGGTTAAAGGACAGGACCTCCAGGGTGGTGATCTTGGGGTTGCAACCCGTGTCACATGCTAGTGAGACCAGGAAGAGAATGATCTTACAGTTTAACACGTGGCTTAGGAGCTGGTGCCTGAGGGAGGGCATAAGATTTCTGGATCATTGGGCTCTCTTCCAGGGAAGGTGGGACCTGTAGAGGTTTGCACCTCTATTGGACGGAGACTAATACCCTAGCAGGAAGGTTTGCTGCTGCTGCATGGGGAGAAACTAGAGTTGCAGGGGGATGGGAACCAGAGCACCAGAAAAGAGAGTGGAGTGGTTGCAGAGGAAGATGTTGTCAAGCCTACATACAGGGCCAGGAATCACAAGGTTGAGTGTGGTGGGACTAATGTTCTGAACTGTGTCTATTTCAATGCAAGGAGTACTGCAGGAAAGCCTGATGAGCTTAGGGCATGGATCAGCACGGGGAATTATGACATTTTGGCCATTAGTGAGACCTGGCTGCAAGAGGGGCAAGACTGGCAGCTCGGCATTCTGGATTCTACTGTTTTAGGCATGATAGAGCGGAAGGGATTAAAGGGGGAAGGTGGAATTACTAGTCAGGGAAAATGGGATGGCAAGTGCTTAGTCAGGACAGACTGGAGAGCTCACCTAGTGAAGGCTTTATGGGTAGAACTGAGAAATAAGAAAAGAACGACCATGTTAATGGGGTTATATTATAGACCACCCAACAGTCCACTGGATTCACAGGAGCAAATTTGTAGAGAGGTCGCTGACTGTTGCAAGAAACACAAGTTTGTGGTAGTAGGAGATTTTAACTTTCTACACATTCACTGGGGCCCCCTTTCTGTAGAAGGGATGGATGGGAAGAGTTTGTTAAATGTGTTCAGGAATACGTATGGATTTAGGAAATTTAAGTCCCAAGGAGAGAGTCTGCGATTCTAGATCTCCTATTGGGGAATGAGACAGGGGAGGTGACAGAACACTTTACATCTGGTGATCATAATGCCATTAGTTTCAAGGCAATTATGGGAAAGGATTGGTCTGCTGCTTGGGTTGAAATTCTAAATTGGAGAAAGGCAAATTTTGATAGTATCAGAAAGGATCTGGCAAGTCTAAATTGGGATAGCCTGGTTTCCGACAAAGGTGTACTTGGTAAATGGAAGGCCTACAAAAGTTAAATTTTGAGAGTACAGAGTTTGCATGTTCCTGTCAAAATAAAAGGCAAGGATAACAAGCTTAGGGAACCTCGGTTTCAAGAGATATTGCAGCCCTGGTTAAGGAAAAGAAGGAGGTGCATAGCAGGTACAGGCAGGTTAGAACAAATGAGGTACTTGAGAGTATAAGAAATGCAAAAGAACACTTAAGAAAGAAATCAGGAGGCTAAAAGAAGACATGAGGTTGCCCTAGCAGACAAGGTGAAGGAGAATCCCAATGGCTTCTACAGATATATTAATAGCAAAAGGATATCAAGAGACAAAATTGGTCCTCTGGAAGATCAGAATGGTAATCTATGCATGGAGCTGAAAGAGATGGGGGAGATCTTCAATGGATTTTTTGCATCTGTATTTACTCTGATGGACACAGAGTCTATAGAAGTGAGGCAATCCAGAAGCGAGGTCATGGACCCTATACAGATTACAGAGGAGGAGGTGTTTGCTGTCTTGAGCATATTAGTGTAGATAAATCCCCAGCAGCTGACAGTGTATTCCCTTGGACTCTGTGGGACACTACTGCAGAAGTTGTAGGGGCCCTAACAGAAATATTTAAAATATCCTTAGCCATTTGGAGAGGTGCCAGAGGATTGGATGATAGCTGATGTTGTTCTGTTATTTACGGAAGGTCCTAAGAATAAGCCAGGAAATTGTACATTGATGAGCCTGATATCAGTCGTGGGAAAGTCATTAGAAGATATTCTAAGGGACCCAATATAAAATATTTGGATAGACAAGGTCTGATTAGGCATAGTCAACATGGCTCTATGCATGGTAAGTCATGTCTAACCAATCTTATAAAGTTTTTCAAGGAAGATACCTGGAAAGTTGATGAAGACAAGACAGTGAAAGTTGTCCACATGGACTTCAGTAAGGCCTTTGATGAGGTTGGTCAAGAAGGTTCAGTCGTTTTTGAGTTAGTAAATTGGATTAAACATTGACTTTGTGGAAGAAGCCAGAGTGGTTGTAGATAGTTGCCTCTCTGGCTGGAGGCCTGTGACTGGTGGAGTGCCACAGAGATCGGTGCTGGGTCCACATTGTTTGTCATCTATATCAACAATATGGATAATAATGTGGTAAACAGATCAGCAAATTTGCGGATGACATCAAGATTGGGGGTGTAGTGAATAGTGAGGAAGACTATCAAAGCTTGCAGTGGGATCTGGACCAACAAAAAAAAAATGGGCTGAAAAATGGGAGATGGAATGTAATGCAGTTAAGTATAAAGTGTTGCACTTTGGAAGGGCCAGTCAAGGTAGGTCTTACACAGTGAGCGTTAGGGCACTGAGGAGTGTGGTAGAACAGAGGGATCTGGGAATACTGACCCATAATTCATTGAAACTGGTGTCATAGGTTGATAGGGTCATTAAGAAAGCTTTTGGTACATTGGCCTCCATAAATCAATGCAATAAGTACAAGAGTGAGGATGTTATATTGAAATTGTATAAGACATTGTTGAGTCCAAAATTAGAGTATTGTGTGCAGTTTTGGTCATCTGCCTACAGGAAAGATGTACTCTAAATAAGATTGAAAAAGTGCAGAGAAAATTTACAAGGATGTTGCTGGGACTTGAGGAACTGAGTTATAGGGAGAGGTTAAATAGGTTAGAATCTTATTCCCTAGAATGTAGAAGATTGAGGAGAGATTTGATAGGGGTATACAAAATTATGAGGGATATAGATAGGGTAAATTCAAGCAGGCTTTTTCCACGAAGCTTGGCTAAAACTACAACTAGGGTCATGGGTTAAGGATGAAGGTGAAATTTTTAAGAGGAACTTGAGGGGGAATTTTTTCACTCAGAGGTGGTGAGACTGTGGATTGAGCTGCCAGTGGAAGTAGTAGATGCTGGTTCAATTTCAACATTTAAGAGAAATTTAAATAGGTACATGGATGGGAGGGGTATGGAGGGATATGGTCCTGGTGCAGATCGACAGGACTAGGTAGATTAATGGTTCAGCACAGACAAGATGGGCCAAAGGGCCTGTTTCCATGCTGTAGTGTTCTGTGATTCTATGACTAAGTGGCACAGAGATGAAAGATTGGCCATAATCTAATTGAAGTGCAGAGCAAGTGCTAAACAACTCCTCTTTTATTTCCTATTGTCTTTATGTTCAAGATACTCCTTAATCAAGCTTTTAATCATCTTCCTGCTGCGGATCAGTGACAAATTTTATCCGACGATTCTTCCAGTGAAATCTCTGGAATGATTTACTAAGGAAAGGTGCTGCATTAATTAACTTGTCTCGCTCACCTTGTTCATCACCAAGGAGAGTCCCAGTACTCAGTTCTCCTTGGGTCACTGAAGATAGATCCCTCTGATCTGGGCCATCTCCCTCCATGGTCACTATCACTGATTAAACTAATGAGCTTGTCTACTAGTTGGCTAAATTGAATGACTCTCTCATTCTTCCTTCCCCATGATCCAGCATGGATCCTTCCTATAGTATGCCTATAGTGGGAAAGCATAGCAGTTAGCACAACATTTTACAACACCACAATATCGGGGTTCAATTCCCATTGCTGTCTGTAAGGCACCTCTGCATTCTCCCCATTACCACCTGGGTTTCCTCCCACATTACAAAGATGTACAATTTGGGGTTAGTGAGATGTGGGCATGCTGTGTTGGTGCTAGGAGATGTGTTGACTCCTGAGGGCTGGCCAGCACAATAGTCACTGATTTGATGCAAACGACATATCTCACTGTATGTTTTGATGCATGTGACAAATAGAGCTAATCTGTGGTGATCAGAACTGATCATGATACTCCAACATCATCTTCAATGGTCCACAGTCCTCTCCTATCAGATTCCTTCTTCTTCAGCCCTTTACCCCTTCCACCTATCACCTCCTAGCTTCTTACTTCATACTCCTCATCGGGTCTCACCTGCTAGCTTGTACTCTCCCACCTCTGCCTATTTTCTTAATCTAGGTTTTGCCCCTTTCCTTTCCAGTCATGATGAAGGGTCTTAGCCCATCGACCTGCACCCCGACCATAGCCCATCATAAGCCTCCCATCCATGTACCTATCCAAACTTCTCTTTATCTTTGAAAGCTAGCTCACATGCACCACTTGTGATGGCAGCTCATTCCACACTCTCATGACCATCTGAGTAAAGAAGTTTCCCCTCATGTTCCCCTTAAACTTTTCACCTTTCACCCTTAACCCACGACCTCTGGTTGTAGTCCTACCCAACCTCAGTGGAAAAAGCCTGCTTGCATTTACCCTATCTATACCCCTCATAGTTTTATATCACTTTATCAAATGTCCCCTCAGTCTCCTATGTTCCAAGGGACAACCTAACCTCAATCTTTCTCTATAACTCAGGTCCTCCAGTACTGGCAACATTCTTGGAAATTTTCTCTCTACTCTTTCAACCTTATTTATATCTTTCCTGTAGGTAAGTGACCAAAACTGCACACAATAGTCCATATTAGGCCTCACCAATGTCTTACACAACTTCAACATAACATCCCATATCTTGTACTCAATACCTTGATTTATGAAGGTCAATGTGCCAAAAGCTTCCTTTATGACCCTATCTACCAGTGACGCCACTTTCAATGAATTATGGACCTAGACTCCCAGATCCCTTTGCTCTACCGCACTCCTCAGTGCCCTACCATTCACTGTGTAAGATCTACCCAGTTTGGTCTTACCGAAGTGCAATACCTCGTACTTGTCTGCGTTAAGTTCCATCTGCCATTTTTCAGCCCATTTCTCCAGATGTTCTAGATCCCACTGTAAGCTCTGATCATCTTCCTCACTGTCCACTGCACCCCAAGTCTTGGTGTCATCCGTAAATTTGCTTATCCAGTTAGCCACATTATCATCCAGATCATTGATGCAGATGACAAACAACAATGGACCCAGCACTGATCCCTGTGGCACTCCATTAGTGATAGACCTCCAGTCAGAGAGGCAACCCGTCTATAACCACTCTCTGGCTTCTCCTACAAAGTCAATGTCTAATCCAATTTACTACCTCATCTTGAATGCCAAGTGACTGAACCTCCCTGACCAACCTCCCATGTCGGATCTTGTCAAATGCTTTGCTAGTCCATGTAGACAACATCCACTGCCTTGCCTTCCTCAACATTCCCGGTAATTTCCCTCAAAAAATCTATAAGGTTGGTGAGACATGACCTACCATGCACAAAGCCATACTGACTATCCCTAATCAGTCTCTGTCTAATTAAGTGCTCATATATCTGGGCTGTGGAATACCTTCCAATAACTCTCCCACTGATGTAAAGCTCATCAGCCTATAATTTCCTGGTTTATTTTTAGAGCCCTTCTAAAACAGTGGAACATTAGCTATCCTCCAATCTTCCAGTACCTCACCTGTTGCTAAGGATGATTTAAATATCTCTGCTAGGGCCCCTGCAATTTCTACACTTGTCTCCCACAGGGTGAGAAGGAACACCTTGTCAGGCCCTGTGGATTTATCCACTCTAGTTTGCCTCAAGACAGCAAACACCTCCTCCTCTGTAATCTATATAGGCTGTATGAAGTCGATGCTGCTTCGCCTCACTTCTATAGACTCTGTGTCCACCTCCTGAGTAAATACAGATGCAAAAAAATCAATTTAAGATCTCTCCCATATCTTTTGGCTCCACGCATAGATCACCATTCTGAATTTCCAGAGGACCAATTTTGTCCCTTGTAATCCTTTTGCTCCTAACATATCTGAAGAATCCTTTGGGATTCTCCTTCACCTTGTCTGCTAGAGCAACCTCATGCCTTTGTTTAACCCTCCTGATTTCTTGATTAAATGTTCTCTTGCATTTTTTATACTCGGTAAGTAACTCATTTGTTCCTACCTGTGTATACCTGCTATGCATCTCCTTTTTTTTTCTTAACCAGGGCCTTAATAGCTCTTGAAAACCAAGGTTCCTTAAACCTGTTAACTTTGTCTTTTGTTCTGACAGGCACATACAAGCTTCGCATTCTCACAATTTTAGTTTTGAATGCCTTCCACTTACCAAGGACACCTTTGCCAGAAAACAGCCTATTCCAATTCACACTTGGCAGATCCTTTCTGACCATCAAAACTGGCCTCTCTCCAATTTAGAATCTCAACCCGTGGACCAGACCCATATTTTTCCATATTAACTTGGGTTGCGTTGGTTGTTCAAACAAATGAAGCATTTCACTGCATGTTTCAATGTACATATGATATATAAATGAATCAGAATCTGACAATAAAAAGCTGGCTGAGTCTGTGAACCCCACATCCCTTCAATGAATTAAAACAAAAGCTCAGAGGGCCAAATATAAATAGGCCTGGATTCACATATCTGCCAATCTGGGCGAGACTCCCCTCATGCCAGACAGTTTCAAACGGTTTTATTTCCAGATAGTTATGAACTGAATGCAAATTCTCATCCCAAATTCAGATTTAGTGGATTATAACTACTGTGCTGTAACTATTGTATAAAGTGTGCTATTCTGAGATGTGTATTGCAGAATGAAAATGCACCTCCTCACATTGTCTGGGATTCAGCCTATCATATTCATCTCCCTCACCAAACCTACAGAATTTAATTGACTTGGGATAAAGTGTTGGTTCAATGAAAGGAGAAAGTTAATGACTCTTGGCTCCCACGTTGGCTGTTGGGTGAATTATGTGACATTGTCAATTGCTTCTTCCCCTCTGCCAGCTGATTCCTAAATGGACATTGAAGCTTTGGACACTACCTCACTTTTATTAATATACAGTATTTCTGTTTTTGCACATTCTTTTAAATCTAGTCAATATATGTAATTGATTTACTTGTTTATTTATTATTAATTTTTCTCTCTCTGCTAGACTGAACTGCTGCTGCTAAGTTAACAAATTTCATGTCACATGCCGGTGATTCTGCTTGTGGTCAGTGAGGACACTGTCAAGGGGCCCATAGGCTTGGATTTAACTCAGCTGAGTGACTAGTGTGAGGAACTGCCACTTGGGTATGATGCAGGAAAACTACCCACTCTCTACACCGAGAGTGTCACAGTGTAAGAAAACAGGCCCTTCAGCCCAGCAGGTCTGTGCTGACCAAGATTTCCATCTAAATCACTCCCATGTGCTTGCATTCAGCCCAAATCCCCCTGAATCTGGATACCCAAACTTTTTTTTTTACCCATGGACCCCCATCATTAACTGAGGGGTCTGTGGACCCAGGTTGGGAACCACATACAAATAAATGTTTTCTATCCACGTACTGCCCAAGTACCCTTTAAATGTACCTTCTTCAACTAATTTCTCTGACAGCTCATTGCACCTCTGGGCGACAAGTTCGCAACCCAGGGAAAAAGACCGTGGGCATTCAGCATATCTATGACCCTCTTTCTCCTAAGGTGTAATGGGGAAAAAAAGTCCAAACCTACTCAACCTCTCTACATTACTCAGTCCCTCAAGTCCTAGGAATGTCCTTGTAAATCTCGTCTGCACTCTTTCTAGTTGAAAGAAAATCCAGCAGCTTCTGTAATGGGCATCGGACACTTTATGGTAATCTCACAACCAGAAAAGAAGCTGAAAATCATATCTGGCGCATGGGAAAGGGGTTCAGATCAGAAAAGTGGAGCTAGAGGAACATCTTTGCCCAAACTTTGCTGCATTGATTCAGATACTTTAGATCACAGCCAACAGAGTCAAGTCTGTTCAAGCTCTGGGCTATCTCATCACACTCCCTGGGACACTTCTGACACTGATCCAGCCTGCAGCAGACTTTATTGAGATGTGCATCATGTTAAACTGTGCACCATTCACATACTGTCATTCTGGCTTCCACTCATAAACCACAATAACATTTACAGAGAACATAAACAGTGAAAGCACTGTATCTGATTAGGGAACTTAAAGATGCAGGCCGCCAGTGAATGAATAATCTTTTCACCAGCAAAAGTCAGGAGTTGCAGTGAGATCAGATGCTGTCCAATAATATCATCCATTTTTGATTAATTCACAGAAGCTGTGCTTTCTCTCCTTGGGTGAAATAATCTCAGGAATTTCTAGCAGAGAAATGGATCTTTACATTGGACTTCAACCTGCCTTTCCTAATAAGAGGCCCATAAACGAGCCTCGACATTTGGATGCGGGGCTTGCTGTATCAGACTGGGATGGGACTTATCCGTTTATGTGTCAGGGTGAAGGAGCAATAATGGAGGAAGGGTTCAATCTAAGGTGTTGGAAAGAAGCTCAAAGCTGGTAGCTGCTTCCACAATTCCAACAGAGCCATAGTCATACAGTCCAGGGCAGCACGGTAGATCAACAGTCAGCGTAACGTGATTATAGCATCAACTGTAGGGTTGGAGTTTGATTTCCTGCCACTGTCTGTAAGGAGTTTGTACGTTCTTCCTGTGGCTGCATGGATTTCCCGAGTGCTGTGGATTCCTCCCACATTCCAAAGACATTCCAAGGTCATGGTCAGTGAGTTGTGGGCGTGTTATATCGGCATTGAAACAGTGGCAACACTTACAGGCTGCCCAACACATTCCTCACTGATGTAACATCACACAAATGACACGTGTCATTATAGGTTTTGATATATATGTGCCAAATAAAGCTAATCTTTTCTTCTCTCTCACAGAAGTAAGTCCTTTGGCTCAAATGGCCCGTGCTGACTAAGATTCCTATCTAAGCTAGTCCCATTTGAGCTGTACAGTGTAAATGTACTAACATGGTTCAGTCACCATGGAACGGATTGTAATCACACTGTACACAGTGTAAACGTACTGTTCAGTCACCGTGGGATGGATTGTATCACGCCATATGGCGTAAATGTACTGACGCGGTTCAGTCACCATGGGACGGATTGTATTCAGGCCGTTTGGTGTAAACATACTGTTCAGTCACCATGGGACGGATTGTATTCACGCCGTTTGGTGTAAACATACTGTTCAGTCACTGTGGGACAGATTGTATTCATGCCGTACGGCGTAAACGTATTGACGCGGTTCAGTCACCGTGGGACGGACTGTATTCATGCCATACGGCGTAAACGTACTGACATGTTTCAGTCACCGTGGGACCGATTGTAGTCACGCCATTCGGCGTAAACGTACTGTTCAGTCACCGTGGGACCGGTTGTATTCACACCATACAGTGTAAACGTACTGACGTGGTTCAGTCACCGTGGGATGGATTGTATTCCATACTAATGGAACAAGTGAAAGTTTGCAATTAAGTTTGTGACAAGCGTACATAATGAATCAGATCTGATTACTGCCATATCTACTGCAATGAAATTCCTTGCTTGCGTGAACAGAGTGAACACTCCATGAACACCACCTCACTATTGTTGCTCCCTTTTTCCACTACTCATTTATTTCTTATGTTTTTTATTGTAATTTTTGGTATACTTTCTGTATTGCACTGTACTGCTAGCACAAAACAATTTTCATGTCATACGTCAGTGATAGCAAGCCTGATTCGGTAATTGATACGCGATAATAACAAATACATCTTTAAATACTGTGGTGTGTCCGAAACAATGGAATAATGTGTATTGTCCTGATGCAAACTGAAGTCAGGCAAACATACAGTACTGTGCAGAAGTCTTGGGTGTAGAAATATATATACACACACACTCTATCAGAAGTATTCACCCCCCCACTCGCCACCCCCCCCCCCGGAAGTTTTAATGTTTTATTGTTTTGCAACATCGAATCACAATGGATTTAATTTGGCTTTTTTTTGACACTGATCAACAGAAAAAGGCTCTTTTGTGTCAAAATGAAAACAGATCTCTACAAAGTGATCTAATGTAGTTTCAAATATTAAACACAAAATAACCAATTGCATAAGTATTCACCCCCTTTAATATGACACACCAAATCATCACTGGTGCAGCCATATAGTTTTAGAAATCACATAATTAGTTAAATGGAGATCAGCATGTGCAGTCAAGGTGTTTCAATTGATTGTAGTAAAAATACATCTGTATCTGGAAGGTCCACCTGCTGGTGAGTCGGTATCCTGGCAAAAACTATACCAAGACAAAAGAGTACTCCAAGCAACTCCGCAAAAAGGTAATTGAAAAGTACAAATCAGAAGACGGATACAATAAAATTCCAAGTTACTGAATATCCCTTGGAGTACAGTTAAGTCGATCATCAAGAAATGGAAAGAATATGGCACAGCTGTAATTCTGCCTAGAGCAGGCCATCCTCAAAAATTGAGTGACCGTGCAAGAAACGGACCAGTGAGGGAGGCCACCAAGAGACCTATGACAACTCTAGAGGAGTTACAAGTTTCAGTGGCTGAGATGGGAGAGACCGCACATACAACAAGTGTTTCCTGGGTGCTTGACCAGTCGCAGATTTATGGGAGACTGGCAAAGAGAAAGCACCTGTTGAAAAAAAAACTCCCATGAAATCTTGGTTAGAGTTTGCCAGAAAGTATGTGGGAGACTCAGAGGTCAGCTGGAAGAAGGTTCGTGGTCTGATAAAACCAAAATTGAGCTTTTTGGCCATTACACTAAATGTTATTTTTGGCGTAAGCCAAAAACCACACATCATTAAAAAACACACCATCCCTATCATGAGGGTGGATGCATTATGCTGTGGGGATGCTTCACTGCAGCAGGCCCTCGAAGGCTCATGAAAGTACAGGATAAAATGAATACAGCAAAATACAAGGAAATCCTGGAGGAAAACCTGATGCAGTCTGCAAGAGAACGGCGACTTGGGAGACGATTTGTTTTCCAGCAAGACAATAACCTCAAGCATAAAGGAATGGCTTAAAAACAACAAAGTTAATGTCATGGAGTGGCCAAGTCAGAGTCCAGACCTCAATCCAATTGAGAATTTGTGGCTGGACTTAAAGAGCTGTTCACTCATGATCTCCATGCATTCAGACAGAGCTTGAGCAGTTTAGTAAAGAAGAATGGAGAAAAATTGCAGTGACCAGATGTGGAAACCAATCCACACAGACTCAAGGCTTTAACTGCTCCCAAAGGCACATCTACTAAATACTGACTAGACGGAGGTGAATACTTATGCAATCAATTATTTTGTGTATATATTTGTAATTAATTTATATCACTGTGTCCCCTTAGGCCCTTGTATCTCCTCTCTGATGGTAGCAATGAGGGCACGTCCTGGGTGATGCAGGTCCTTATTAGTGGATACCACATTCCTGAGGCATCACTGTTGGAAGGTGTCCTTGATGGTGGGGAGGCTGGTGCCCATGAAGGTAGAAGAGAGAAATGAGAGAGAAACGGTATGGTGAGGGTGGCAGACAGCCTTAATAATACTACAAGCCTTCCTGATGCAACTCATGGTGAAGTTGGACTAGATGGAAGGAATTGACAAGTCTGTGGTGGACTGGAGAGTGTTTGCTACTCTCTTTATGCTCCTATAGTCCAGAAGAGTTGACACACCAATGATATCAACCTTCTCTTCAGCAAAGCCACACATTTGACTATTGACCATTGTAATCACTTCTGATCAACAGCTGCAGACCTGAAACATTGACTGTTCCTCTTTCCAAAGCCTCACTTACTGAGCTTATTTTCAGCATTTTCCAACTCTATCTGCTCCCGCTCCACTAACTTATCAATCTCATTCAAACAAAGGCAAAATCTAAGTGAATGAAGACTATAAAGCCATAGAAAAATGTACAGCATAAAGACTCAATCCTCCAAAGCTACAGCTGAGATACAAGTACCAACATTACCAACACAGATGCTGGAAATCCAAAGCAACACACACAAAATGCTGGAGGAACTCCAGGCAGCATCTATGGAAAGGAATAAACAGTCAATGTTTCCGGTCAAGACACTTTAATAACTTAATGCCAGTTCCCCCAACTCTATCTAGAAGGTCAAGGATTCAAACCCTTTTCCCATAAACTGGTGCAGTGGATAAATTACCAAGATGGTAATCCAGAAGACTAACAATCTAATGACTTTATTAGACTGTGGGCATCTGTGGGTGTTAATTCATTAATAACCTAAGATTTAAATGCAACACACACAAAGTGCTAGAGGAACTCAGCAAGTCAGACTGCGTCTGTGGAGAGGAATAAACAGTCGCTGCCTCAGGCCTAAACCCTTTATCAGGATTAGCAATGTAAAGGACAGAAACTACAATAAGAAGGTGGCGGTAGGGGAGAGAGAAGGAGTACAAGCTGGCTGGTGGGGAAGGGGGATGAAATGAGAAGCTGAGGGTGATAGGTGGAAGAGGTAAAGGGCTGAAGAAAGAGAAATCTAATAAGCTGAAGAGAGTGGACCATGGGAGAAAGAGGAGGAGGAGGGGAACCAGAGGAAGGTGATGAACAGTTGGGAAGAGATGTAAGGTGCGCCAGAATGAGGACCAGAAAAGGAGAACGGAGACGGGGAGAAATTACCAGAAGTTAGAGAATTCCATACTCATGCCTTCAGGTTGGATGCTACCCAGACGGAACATGAGTGTGGCCTTAAATGAAAGTTAGTCATTAGTAGTGATGACCACAAAATTACCAGATCATAATGAAATTCAGTTTTATTAACATCTTTTAGGGATGATAATCAGCCCTCCTTACACAATCAAACCTATTTGAGACTCCAAGCCCCATTATTCTGATTAAGTGCCGAGTGGCCAAGTGAGCCTTTCAATTCAAGAGTACTTGGGGATCATCAATAAATGCTGGTCTTCCTGGAAAAATTAATGAATTTGGACATCACTGGGAGAAACTGAAAATAGAGGAAAATGGAATATGGCTGAGCCCCAGATGAAGGTGTTGGTAACAGTCTGGTTAGAGATTAGCTTTATTTGTCACATGTACATCGAAACATACAGCAAAACGTAGTGTCTTGTGTCAATCTAATCGGGATTGTGCTGGGCAGCCAGCAAATGTCGCTTCACTTCTGGCACCGACATACCGTGCCAACAGCTCACTAACCCTAACCTGTATGTCTGGGAAGAAACTGGAGGAAACGCATGCAGTTATGACGAAAATGTACAAACTCCTTACAGACAGCAGCGGGAATTGAACCCCAACTTTACAGCTGGCCGCTGTAAAGCATTGCGCTAACCGTGACGCTATCGTGTTGTCCATGCCAGATGCCGGAACAATGGTGGCCCTTGCTGAGAGTCAGAGGTAAAGTCACCTTGTACGATGTGGTCATAACTTCCATTGTCCATTGTTTGTTTGGCCACCGTTAAGAGCACAGCTATTTACCAGCAATATGAATGAGGCCAGGTTCGCTCCCCCATTAAACGTTTCAGGCTAGAAAGAA
Source organism: Mobula hypostoma (assembly GCF_963921235.1). Taxonomy (NCBI): domain Eukaryota; kingdom Metazoa; phylum Chordata; class Chondrichthyes; order Myliobatiformes; family Myliobatidae; genus Mobula; species Mobula hypostoma. The sequence goes on along the minus strand of NC_086105.1, from coordinate 63,086,710 downwards.
GTATGAAGTGTTGGAGTTAATCGTATTACAGTGGGGGGGAAGGGGGCGGGGTGCTAGGTGGGGAGCAGGAAGAAGCAGAGACTCCAGATTCTGACAATGAAGGAAATGAACAGCGTTAATTGTGTTTGCAAGCTCTGTCGCAATCTAAATCAGGAAGCAGTTATGAAGTGCGATGGGGTGAAAGCTGATTAAGTGTCCCAAGAAGTCCAATTAGGCCCCACTGGGACTGTGAAGAGTTCTGTGAAATGCACGTCGCCAGTTCAGTAAGGTGAAGCATTAAAGTGTAAATATCCTGTGCTTGAAAAGGTGAAACTAATATTCAGGTTATCAGATTAAGTGGGAATGGTAATTACAGTTTTATTCAGATTCATGTATTTATCACATGTACATCAAAATATACAGCGAAATGCGCCATTTGCATTAACAACAAGCACAACCGAAGGATGTACTGGGGCAGCCTGCAAGCGTTGCCACACATTCTGGCGCTGACATAGCATGCCCACAATGCAACAACAACAACAAAACAACAGCAACAAAACAAAACAATAACAGCAAAACAAGCCCCTTTACTCCCATCTACTCACCATTCACACAAACTCCGACAGGTCTCTTAAACCCATAGAGGCCTAACCTCCAGCCTCTGACCCCCAGTCCATAGGTTTGTGAACTTCCTCTGGATCCTCCAATGCCAGCACATCTTTTCTCAGATACGGGGCTCAAAAATGGTCAGCAATGTCCCCAGCAACACCACCACACTCACATTTGGCCAAAACCCAAAGGCATAATCACTAATGAGCTGTTCTTCGTGGCTGGGACTCATTTTGAAGCAATGAAACTTTGGACCCCACTGCCCCCCTCGCCTGTCAGAACACTCTACTTTCTAGACAAGGGAATCTTGTTCTACACAATCAATTCCTTCATGAGTGTGCAATATCTCCACAGGATCCCATGGGGAAGATATTGATGAAGAGAATGTATGTCACCATCATGGCTGCAAGGTTCCAGTACTGAAATACTGCCCATCTCCCTCCATTCTCTGCACACTCATATCCTATCTAAGAGCCTCTTAAATGCCTCTTTCATGTTTGACTCCACTACCATCCCCAGCAGCACATTCCAGTTGCCCACCAATCCGTATATAAAAAACTTGCCCTGGGCACCTTCATTGAATTTACACCCCTCACCTTAAATACATGCCCTCCAATGTTGGTTATATCTTGACTATACCTCTTCCCACCCCATTATTTGATTCAGATTTCCATTCCTGTTCCATCATGTCGATCCATGACCACCTCTCATGCCAAGATGAAGCCACCCTCAGGGTGGAGGAGCAACACCTTGTATTCTGTCTGGGTAGCATCCAACCTGATGGCATGAATTTCTATTTCTCCTTCCAGTAAAAAAAAAGCCCTCCCTTCCCCTCTTCAAATCCCTGCTCCAGCCTTTTCCTTCTTCTCACTTACCTGTCACTTCTCCCTGGGAACCCTCCTCCTTCCCCTTTTCCCTATGGCCCACTCTCCTCTCCAACCGGATTTCTTCTTTCCCACCCACCTGGCTTCACCTATCGGTCTCTAGCTAGCCTCCTTCCCCTCCCCCACCTTTCTTTTATTCTGGCATCTCCCCACCTTGTTTTCCAGTCCTGATGAAGGGTCTCGGCCCAAGGCATTGACTGCTTATTCATTTCCACAGATGCTGCCTGACCTGCTGAGTTCCTCCAGCATTTTGCGTGCGTTGTGTTAGATATTTCAATCCTTTGAAAAGGATATACAGCTGTCTACTCTATCTATGCCTCTCGTAATCTTATAAACTGAGAGCCTTAGCCTCCTCTCTCTAGAGAAAAGTAAACAATATGTTTGTCCAAACTCTCTAATCCCAGCAACATCCTGGTAAACCTCTGCTGCACCCTCTCTGAAGCCTCCACATCCTTCCTGTAAAGGGGTGACCAGAACTAAATGCAACCTGGACATTTCTTCCAGTTGCTAACCCTTATGGTAATGTAGCGGTTGGCCCAATGCTCTACAGGGCCAGTGATCACCAATCAGGGTTCAATTCCTGCCACTGTCTGTAAGAAAGCTATACATTCTCCCCATGACCACATGGGCTTCCTTCCACCTTCCAAAAGATATATGTTCAGAGTTAGTGAACTGTGGGAGTGCTATACTGGCACCGGAAGCACGGCAACACTTGCTGGCTGCCCTCAGCACAACCCTCAGACTGTGTTGGTTGTTGAACAAAATGGCACACTTCACTGTACGCTTCCAGGTTTCAATGTACGTGTGACAAATAAAGCTAATATTTTCTGATCTTTAATCTCTTTTCTGCACACGCCAAACCAACTCAAAGCACTGAGTCTTACAGGACGGAAATACCGTCGGCCCTTCGGCATAACTCATCCACAACAACCAAGCTGCCGACCTATGCTTGTCCCATTTACTTGTGTTTGGGCCACATTCTCAGCTAGTCCCCCACAACCCTCATTTCCCTGATATTGCAAAAATTAATGCTTTTACTCTCAGTTTGAGTGAGACCAGAACTAGAGGTCATCGGTTAAGGGTGAAAGGTGAAATATTTAAGGGGAATCCGAGGGGGAGTTTCTTCATTCAGAGGGTGGTGCGAGTGTGGAATGAGCTGCCAGTGTAAGTGGTGGATACCAGCTTAATTGTAACAGTTAAGTTTGGATAGATACACGGGTGAGAGAGCTAATAGATTTGGGTTCATTTATAGCTTTTAAGAGAAGTTTGGATAGGCACATGGATGAAAGTATTAGACATTTAAAAAGATTCTGCATGACATCTAAAACTAGAACAAACTTCTATAGATGTGCAGTGGAGTGTACATTAAGAGGCTGCATCACAGCCTAGTATGGAAACAACAATGTCCTTGAACGAAAAATCCTACAAAAAGTAGTGGATACAGTCTAGTCTATCATGGGTAAAGCCCTCCCCACCACTGAGCACATCTACATGAAACACTGCGGCATGAAAGCAGCATCCATCATTAAGGACCTCCAGGCCATACTCTCTTCTTGCTGCTGCCAGTAAGAAGAATGCACAGGAACCTCAGGACTCACACCACCAGCTTCAGGAGCAGTTACTACCCCCTCAGCCATCAGGCTCTTGAACCAGAAGAGATAACTTCACTTGCCCCATAATTGAAATGTTCCCAAAACCTATGGACTCACTTTCAAGGACTCTTCATCTCACGTTCTCAATATTTATTGCTCTTTTAAAAATTTTGCATTTGCACAGTTAGTTGCCTTTTGCGCACTGGATGTCTGCCCTGTTGAGTGTGGCATTTCACTGTTTCTATTACGGTTATTGGATTTTCTGAATATGTTCGCAAGAAAATGAATCTTGGGAACGTATATGGTGACATATATGTAGTTTGATAGTAAATTTCCTTTAAATTCTGAAGTTTTTGAACTTTGAAAGGGGTATGGAGGGATATAGGCTGGCTGCAGGTAGATGGAAAAAGGCAGAATACCAGGTCAGTATGAACTAGATGGGCCAAGTAGCCTGTTTCTATGCTGTATATGACTCGATGACTCCATATAATTCTTCTTTAAATATCCCCATTGATCCAGCCTCTGTAATCTCTGTGATATCAAATCATAAAGAGTCTTTTGCCTCTGCAAGAAGAACTTTTCATACACCTCCGTTTTCAAAGACCACTCACCTAATATTATAAACCCCAATCAAGCAAGTTCAAGACTCAGGGCACTGTTGCAAGTAGAGCCTGTCTAAAAGCTGTTAGACACAGCTTTCTCTGAGTGGAATTAATAAATGATCAAAATGCACAAGCTGAGGAAGGAAGGAAGTTATCTATCAAAAGTGATCACAGGCATTTGCTGATAAAAGCTTTTTGTTGCACATAAGTGGTAAGAGCTGTCCTCCTCAGAGACCAATTTAAACTGAGGACCTTAATTGTCAAGCATTAATTTTTTTTTCTGGCCTATTACTACTTAAACACTCCCCTGTGTACACTACTCAATATTTATCCCTGGACAGAAACACTTAAACAACTCACACAAAAGGCTGGAGGCGGAGGGTGCGACAGTATCTGAGGGAGGTAAACAGACAACGTTTCAGGCTGAGACCCTCCAAAACAGGATTTACGGTGGGCTCAACACACCAAAGCAATTACAAAGGAGGCACACCAGCAGCTCTACTTCATTAGGAGTTTGAGGAGATTTGGTATGTCATCAAAGGCTCCTGGCAAATTTCTACAGATCTACAGCGAAGAGCGGTCTGACTGATTGCATTGCCATTCGGTGTGGAGGGACGACCGGTTGCATTGTCATTCGGTGTGGAGGGACGACCGGTTGCATTGTCATTCGGTGTGGAGGGACGACCGGTTGCACTCTCATTCGGTGTGGAGGGACGACCGGTTGCATTGTCATTCGGTGTGGAGGGACGACCGGTTGCATTGTCATTCGGTGTGGAGGGACGACCGGTTGCACTCTCATTCGGTGTGGAGGGACGACCGGTTGCATTGTCATTCGGTGTGGAGGGACGACCGGCTGTATTGACATTCGGTGTGGAGGGACGACCGGTTGCACTGACATTCGGTGTGGAGGGACGACCGGTTGCACTGACATTCGGTGTGGAGGGACGACCGGTTGCATTGTCATTCGGTGTGGAGGGACGACTGGTTGCATTGCCATTCGGCGTGGAGGGACGACCGGTTGCACTGACATTCGGTGTGGAGGGATGACTGGTTGCACTGCCATTCGGTGTGGAGGGACGACCGGTTGCACTGACATTCGGTGTGGAGGGACGACCGGTTGCACTGCCATTCGGTGTGGAGGGACGACCGGTTGCACTCTCATTCGGTGTGGAGGGACGACCGGTTGCATTGCCATTCGGCGTGGAGGGACGACCGGTTGCACTGACATTCGGTGTGGAGGGACGACCGGTTGCACTGCCATTCGGTGTGGAGGGACGACCGGTTGCACTGCCATTCGGTGTGGAGGGACGACCGGTTGCACTGACATTCGGTGTGGAGGGACGACCGGTTGCACTGACATTCGGTGTGGAGGGACGACCGGTTGCATTGCCATTCGGTGTGGAGGGACGACAGGTTGCACTGACATTCGGTGTGGATGGACGACCGGTTGCATTGCCATTCGGTGTGGAGGGACGACCGGTTGCATTGCCATTCGGTGTGGAGGGACGACCGGTTGCACTCTCATTCGGTGTGGAGGGACGACCGGTTGCATTGCCATTCGGTGTGGAGGGACAACAGGTTGCATTGCCATTCGGTGTGGAGGGACGACCGGTTGCACTCTCATTCGGTGTGGAGGGACGACCGGTTGCACTGACATTCGGTGTGGAGGGACGACCGGTTGCATTGCCATTCAGTGTGGAGGGACGACCGGTTGCACTGACATTCGGTGTGGAGGGACGACCGGTTGCATTGCCATTCGGTGTGGAGGGACGACAGGTTGCACTGACATTCGGTGTGGAGGGACGACCGGTTGCATTGCCATTCGGTGTGGAGGGACGACCGGTTGCATTGTCATTCAGTGTGGAGGGACGACCGGTTGTATTGCCATTCGGTGTGGAGGGACAACAGGTTGCATTGACATTCGGTGTGGAGGGACGACCGTTTGCACTGACAGTCGGTGTGGAGGGACGACTACGCAGGATCAGAAGCTGCAGAGGACTGCAAACTCAGCCGGCTCCATCTTGGGCACCAGCCTCTCCAGCATCAAGGCCATCTCTAATAATTGGTGCCCCAAGAAGGCGGCATCCATCACTAAGGGTTTCCTCATCTGGAACATACCCTCTTCTCATCGTTATCATCAGAGAGGAGGTAGAGGATCCTGAGGATACACACTCAACATTTTAGGAACAGCTTCTTCCACTCCGCTATCAGATTTCTGAATGGTCCATGAACCCATGTATACGTCATTCATCTTTTGCATTACTTATTTATTTTTTAAACTTAGTCACCACTCAAGCTACGACTGAACACGAACAGCAATACCCCCAGAGTCTCCCGAGTGTGGGGGGGGGGGGGAGGATGAGAGACTCAACAGGATGGTCATACCGTCAATGGCCAGGACAGGAAACACGACTATGAGGAAGCTAAAGCAAACAACACTGACCGGAGAGGAATTCCGGTAAGATGTCATTGCGGGAAAGTCTGCAAAAACATCAGAGGGCTCAAGACACACCAGAGCAAGTCCAAATGTGGATCAAAGGTGACCCAAGTGCAGTGCACAGACTTAGTGTCCGGTGAGACGAAGGAGAATTCCAGCCAGGAAGCACCTCACAGAGCTGAAGATCTCTCCACACTTGAGTCGCCTCAGCACCGAACAACAGACCTAGTGGGTTCCTCTTCGGCTACCCCAATCCATTCGTCAAGGAAAGACAGGATCAAATGGCCTAGATCACCAGACAACATCGCCTGGATGCAGTTCGATGATGACCTAGATGGCATCCTGGAAGTTGCCTTAGCAGGTCCAGTACACAGAAAGATCAACTCACTCATGACCATAGCGTACAATCTAGCTAAGGAATGATTTGGCCCAATGGAGCGGAGAAGCCAGCTGGAGTTACCGCGGCAACCAAATAGGAGGGAAACGGAGATTCGTCGCTTGAGAGGCGAATTAAAGGCACTCAACAAGAGGTTTAAAACCAGCTCACCGGCCGAAAAAGAAGGTATCAAGGACTTAACCAGTATGCTGCGGGAAAAGCTGTGCAAACTCCGGAGGGCGGAACATCTGCGACAGCAAAGAAGGAAGAAAGAGAAAAGGCGAGCGCAGTTTGTGAGAGGTCCATTCAGCTTCACCAGGACTCTTCTCAGCCAACAAAAATCTGGTCTACCATCCAGCTCGAAGCCAGAGGTAGAGGAGTTCCTGCGGGAGGCACACAGCGACCCATGGAGGGGTCAGGGACGAGGAACCAATCGGGCTGAGCGTAGACCGGAAAATCCATCAATTGAGCTGAATGTGAAGGAGCCTACATGGCAGGAAATCCAGGACATCATCCGGAAAGCTAAAGCATCAGCTGCCCCAGGCCCAAGCGGCATACCTTATAAGGTGTATAAGAAATGTCCAGAGCTTCTTCGGAGGCTGTGGAAGGTCATGAGAAAGATCTGGGCCAAAGGTACTATTCCATCAAGTTGGAAATTGGCAGAGGGATGCTTTATTCCAAAGGAAGAGGAGGTTTCTTCCACAATTGCCCAGTTTAGGACAATTTCTCTCCTGGATGTGAAATGTAAGATTTTCTTTCCTGTGCTCGCAAGAAGGCTGACTTCTTACATGACGCAGAACGGCTATATCAACACATCCATCCAGAAAGGCGGTATTCCAGGCTTTTCGGGGTGTCTGGAACACACCTCAATGATTAGCCATTTGATCCGTGAGGCCAAGCAGAAAAAAGGCGATCTAACAGTTGTCTGGTTAGACCTCGCGAACGCCTACGGGTCTATTCCACATGACCTCTTCCCAGAAGGACTCGACCACTACTACATCCCAGTGGCTATTCGAGACATGATCACCAGCTACCTAGGAGGATTCAAGCTCAGATTTACATCAGCCCATTTCACAACTAGTTGGCAGGACCTCCAGAAGGGGATTCCAACAGGGTGCACCATCTCCCCCATCCTATTTATTATGGGAATGAACCTATTATTATCAGCAGCAGAACATGTAACCCACGGCCCGACACTGGAGTCAGGCATTGTTCAGCCGGCTCTACGAGGAGTCATGGACAACATCACTATAACAACTGTGTCACATGTCCAAGCAAGATGGGTATTGGAAACCCTGGGTAATGTAGCCACTTGGGCGAGGATGTCCTTCAAGGCCAAGAAGTCCAGGTGCATGGTGATCAGAAAGGGCAAAGTTACTAGCAAGTTTAGCCTCCAAGTTCAGGGTGAGGTCATCCCTTCCATCGAAGATAACCCGATAAAATGCTTGGGGAAGTGGTTTAATGTGTCACTGACAGATGGGGCCAATGTAACCAATGCTGTGAAGCAGACACGGGAAAGGCTGAAGAAGATCGACAAATCCGGATTTCCGGGTAAATTCAAGACCTGGCTGTACCAATATGGCATTCTGCCCAGGCTTCTCTGGCTCTTCACACTTTATGAGTTCCCCATGACAGTCGTAGAGGGCATCGAGAGGAAAACCAACAAGCATCTGCGGAGATGGTTGGGAGTTCCCCCAAGCTTCTCTTTAGTGGGCCTCTGCATTCGTTCTGGGCAACTGCAGCTTCCCCTGTCATCTGTTGTGGAGGAATTCTAGGTGGCAAAATGCAGGGCTTTATTAAGCTTGAGAGATTCTAATGATGTCTTGGTAAGGCAAGCAGGTGTTACAACCAGATCTGGGGGCAAGTGGGCAGCCAACGCAGCTGTGGAGGAGGCAGTGTGTTCTCTGAAGCTGCGAGATATCATCGGCAACCCCTGCGTCGGGCGGCAAGGCCTCGGCTCAGTTCACTTCCAGAAGTGGGGAAACGCAAGTATAAGGAACAGGCGAGACATGATACAGGCAGAAGTACGGATCCGTGAGGAAGAGAAGCGGATTTCAAAGGCAGTGGAACAAGGATCCCAGGGTGCCTGGACAAAATGGGATCTGCCTAAGCGCAAGATCTCATGGGCAGTGTTATGGAGACTGGAGCCCTTCCGTATTTCCTTCCTCTTGCGATCCGTGTATGACACCCTTCCTTCACCATTACATCTGTACCCATGGGGGATGAGAGAGGACCCAAACTGTAAGCTCTGTGGTCAAAAAGGGACACTGGCTCATATACTGTCCAGGTGTAAAACAGCTCTAACTCAAGGACGGTATAGGTAGCGCCATGATAAGGTGCTTCTGGCTCTTGCTGACACACTAGAGCGGGAGAGATGCAAAAAGAGGACGGCTGGCACAGATTTGAGGAAGGTCATCACCTTCATCAAAGAGGGAGCTAGGTCTTTTGTAACCAAACAACCAAAGCCCAATCTGCTGCTAACGGCCAGGTCCTGGGAGATGAGGGTCGATGTGGGAAGGAGGTTGCAGTTCCCGGATGTGGCACACGCAACCTTATGCCTGGACATTGTACTGTGGTCAACGGAAGACAGGAAAATAATTCTGGTTGAGCTGACTGTGCCATGGGAGGAGGGATGGGAAGAGGCCAACGAGAGAAAGGCCTTGAAGTACCAGCCCTTACTGCAGGAGTGTAAAGACAAGGGATGGCAGGCATGGTTGTTCTCTGTGGCGATCGGCTGCAGAGGTTTCCCAGCCAAATCAGCATGGCGGTTCTGGTCAGATCTGTGCCTGGATGAAAGGAGCAAAAAACAAGCAGCTCGTAGGATGGGGGAAGAGGCAGAACGAGCTTCTTGTTGGATTTGGAGTAGGCGAGAGGAGGGGAGCTAGAAGCCAGGAGCAGACGGGCAGTGATTTGGCCACCACTGCCGGCCCACCAACTGGAGAGTGTCGTGGTTAAGCGTCGAAACACTCAGTGAAGGTTGGGAACCACCTGATGACATCTGCTCCTGGCTGAAGGCTACGGTTACCTTATAAGGTAACTGGAGAATGCACCCTAACAGGTGTATGTAACAAGTGTCTTGCACTGTACTACTGTCACAAAACAATAAATTCCATGACATGTGTAAAACTGATTCTGAAGGCTACATCAGCTGACTCAGACCGTTGTCATAAAGTTATACAGCACAGGAACAGGCCCTCACCCTGGATCCAATTTGCAGGGGTTTTAGGTGAGAAGAAGGTTTAAAGAGAACCTGTGGAGAAACATTTTCACACAGAGGATGGTGGGTTGAAGGAATGAACCGCCAGAGGAAGTGGTCGAGGTGGGAATAATCACAATATTTAAAAAAAATATTTCCAAAGTATCTGGATAGAAAAGAATTAGAGGAATAGGGCCATAACACCACAGGAGCAGAATTAGGCTATTCAGCCCATCGAGTCTGCTCCACCATTCCATTATGGCTGATTTATTAACCCTCTCAATCCCATTCTCCTGCATTCTCCCCATAACCTTTGATGCCCTGAATAATCAAGAACTTACCAACCTCCACTTTAAATATACCCAATGACTTTGGCCTTCACAGCACTCTGTGGCAATGAATTTCACAGATTCACCACCCTCTGGCTAAAGGAATTCCTCATCTCTGTTCTAAGGGAACATCCTTTATCTGAAACTCTAACCTCTGCTCCTAGTCTCCCCCACTATAGGAAACATGCTCTCCACATCCAATCTATCAAGGCCTTCCAGCATTCGTTCGGTTTCCAATGAGATACCCCTCATTCTTCTTAAACACCAGCAACTACAGGCCCAGAGACAAACGCTCCTCATGTTAACATTTTCATTCCCAGAATCATTCTCATGAACAACCTCTGGACTTTCTCTACGCATATGCCCACAAGAAACTGAATCTCAGCGTAGTATCAGGTTGAAATATGCACACTTTAATAATAAATTTACTTTGAACACGCAGGCAAATGGGACTGGGTCAGGTAAGCATCTTGGTGGGCATGAACATGTCTGACTGAAGGGCCTGTTTGTGAGATGTATAACTCTATGTGTAATTAGCAGGAGGAGGGATTTGTGCTGGGGAGCAATAGGCAAGCAGCTTAAAGTGAAATAAACTTTGGCAAAGGAAAACCTATCTATTCTTCTTCACTGGTAAGAGTCAAGTAATTATCACATCCCTCTGGTGCCTCTCCTCGTTCCCCTTCTCCTGTGGTGCACTCACCTCTCCTATCAGATTCCTCCTTCTTCAACCCTTTACCTCTTCCACCTATCACCTCCCAGCTTCTTAATCCACCCTTCCCCCCACCCACCCTTCCTCCTCACCTGCCAGTTTGTACACCTCTCCCTCCCCCAACCTTCTTAATCTGGCCTCATCCCCCTTCCTTTCCAATTCTCACCCCAAAACATCATCGATTTATTCCTCTCCACAGAGCTGCCTGACCTAAAGAGTTCCTCCAGCATTTTGTGTGTTACTGGATTTCCAGCACTGCAGAATCTCCTGTGAATGTGCAAGTAATTAACATGCAAGTTCTGACACCTTCATGCACAAAGACAATATTTTGGCTTTGCTATCTCAAATGGAGCAGCGAAAGAAAGAAGATGTTTATGAGAGGGTTAACTCTACCCTTTTAATCTCTAGGTGACTCTCTTGCCTCTCTGTGGGAAAGCAGTTGCCCAGTTTCCTAGCAATTATTTCTCCTCTTTCCTGGGACTGAATGGACTGACTGATCTCTTGCAGTAAATGATCTTGAAGAGGCCATGCTCTCTTCTTGCTGCTACCATTGGGAAGGAGGTACAGGAGCTTTTGACTCACCGGGTTCAGAGACAGTTATTATCCTACAACCATCATGCTTCTGAACCGCCGTGGATAACTTCACTCACATCAACTCTGAACTGATTCCACAACCTACGGACTCACTTTCCAAGACTCGACAACTCATGTTCTCAGTATTTATTTATCTATTTTATTATTTGTACGATTTGTCTTCTTTTGCACCTTGGTTGTTTGTCAGTCTTTATGTACAGTTTTTCATAAACTCGAGCATTTTTTAATTTCCCTGTGAATGCCTGCAAGAAAATGCATCTCACGATAACATATAAAGACATATACATACCTTGATAATACATTTACTTTGATGAACAGAGAGACCCAGGGATCCTAGTCCATAGTTCCCTAAAACTGGCAGTGCTGATTGGTAGGTAGGGTGACATACGGCATTCTTGCCTTCATAGATTGGAGTGCGGAATTCAAGAATCAGGAAGTTATGTTGCAATGTTACAAAGCACACGTTAGGTCAGATTTTGGGCCATATTACGAGAAGGATGTGGTTGCGCTGGAGGAAGTGATTCACCAAAACACTCTGGATTGGAGGACTTTAATTATGGGGAAAACACTGGACAGGCTGGGCTTGTTTTCCCTGGAGCGAAGGAAGTTGCTGGGTGACCTGATAGAAAATGAAGGGTCGCGGAGGAGGAAAGGGTTACATTGATATTAAAGTGGGTTAAGAGGTCGACACAACATGGTGGGCCGAAGGGCCTGTACTGTGTTGCAATGCCCAGTGTTCTCTGTTCTAAGTACACAAGATTATGAGAAGGATAGGCAGGGTAAATAGTCAAAATCACTTTCCTACAGTGAGGATATCAAGAACAAGCAGCACAGGTCTACAGTGAGAGGAAGGAGTTTTAAAAGGGATCTCAGAAGGAAAAGGGAAAGTCTTGTTTTTACACAGCAAGTGGTTGGGTTCTGAAGCACACTGTCGGAACTGGTGTTGCAATCCAATACAATTTCTACATTTAAAAGGGATCTTAACAGACATATAAATAGGCAAAGCATAGACACATATGGTAGTAATGTGAGCAAATGGAATTAGTGGAGAAGGGTAAAGAGGTCGGCAAGGATTTAGTGTTCTGAAGGCACGTATTGCCAAGCTCAAGGAGAACTTCCATCTTGCAGTTATAAGATGATTGAAGGGTTCCCTAAATAAGATGGACTCTTAACCTCACAATCTACCTTGTTATTGCCTTGCACCTTGATGTTTGCCTTCACTGCACTTTCTCTGTAGCTGTAACACTTTATTCTGCACTCTGTTATTGTTTTTCCATTCTACTACCTCAATATACTGAAGCAATGAAATAATGATGTCATGAAAAGGGCGGCATGGTAGCGTAGCCAGTGATCTTACTGTCATAATTCAATTCACACCACTGCCTGTAAAGAGTACTCGCCCTGAGAACATGGGTTTCCTCCAGGTTCTCCATTGTCCTTCCCACATTCCAAAGACATACAGGTGAGGGTTAGTGAGTTGTGGGCACACTATGTTGGTGTTTGAAATGTGGTGACACTTGCAGGCTGCCTCCCGGCAAACTCCTCGGACCGTAGTGGTCAGTGATGCAAACAATACATTCCACCGTGTGTTTTCATGCTTCCATGTACATGTGACAAATAAACCGAATAATTTTCTTTATCTTTAATCTGTATGGATAACATGCCGAACAAATTCTTTCACTGTACATATGTTGATAATAAACAATTTGCATTTCTGTGTTGTAGAACACCATTACTCTATGACTCAATACTGCATAAATATGTCACGTAGTGATGATCAAGTCTCACAAGACGGGAAAGTTCCCCATTCCTCATAACTTTGAGAAAGCCAAGATCAAAATCAACAAGTTGTTATCTAAAAAATAATATAAAATCCTATGAGATTTTTCTTCTTCCTCATTTGGTTTGAATATTTTAACATACACTCAACAGTCACTTTATTTGGTACCTCCCACATGGAATAAAGTGGCAATGAGTGTATGTTCCTGGTCTTCTGCTGCTGTAGGCCATCCACTTCAAGGTTCGATGTGTTGTACATTCAGAGATGCTCTTCTGCACACCACTGTTGTAATGAATGGTTATTTGAGTTATTGTTACCCGCCTGTCAGCTTACTCTAGCCTGGTCATTCTCCTCTGACCTCTCTCATTAACAAGGTGTTTTTCACACCATTCACTGTAAACTGTACACTATTGTGTGTGAAAATCCCAGGAAACCAGCACTTTATGAGATACTCGAACTGCCCAGTCTGGCACCATTCCACATTCAAAGTCGTTTGAGCAGATTTCTTTCCCATGCTGATGTTTGGTATGAACAACAGCTGAACTGCTTGACCATGTCTGCATGCTTTTATACATAGATTTACTGTCACATGATTGGCTGACTAGATTATTGCATTAATTAGCAAGTGTACAGATGTACCTAATAAAGTGGCTACTAAGTGAATGCTGCAAAGGCATAGTTATTATTCATTTTCGGGATTTTTCATCACTGACAAGTCCTCATCAATTGCTTGTCACATTGGGTATTGCCTCTGATGTAAATGACTGCATAACTGAGGAGAGTTAAAAGTCAAATTCATCGGTGTGGAGCTGGTGCCAAATCTAGACTGGATTACAGAAAGTTGATAGCTCTGTGTGAGCAGGAGGAAATGGATCGACTGTTTATTCATTTCCATAGATGCTGCCTGACCTGCTGAGTTCCTCCAGCATTTTGTGTTTGTGTTGGCATGTTTTCTTCCTTGATAGATCTCAAATTTTTAGAAAAAACCAAAGAGCTTCATGATTAACATTATGGTGACAAGGTTTTTTATCTCCCTCATTTAATTATTGTTTTAATTTATTGAGTTCAAATTCCTCAGCTACTACAGTGGGATTTGAACTCACAGCTCCAGCTGCTAGGCCAGCAACTAAACCATTGATTTAGCATCTTCCCACTCCCTGCAGTATATTCACAGCAGATCGCTGGATCCAGGCTGTAACTTCTCCCTGCCAGTGGTCATCACCATCGAATTATAAATCAAATGGACTTTGGCCAAGGATGAAAACGCAATTTGCCTCCACTACGTCTTGTGCAAGAACAGCTGCAGCTCTACAGTGGCCATGGTTTCTTCCTTCCCTACCCTCAGGCACCTTCCCCCTTCAAACCTGGGACAGAACCCGAAACGTCGACTGTACCTCTTCCTATAGATGCTGCCTGGCCTGCTGCGTTCACCAGCATTTTTTATGTGTGTTGACAGAAATGCAGCTGTTGTTTTCAAACTTGCCACACTGCAGATAGGTTTAACAAGTCACTTTTACCTCCTAAAATTAGATAGGGAGGGAATAGCGGATGGTGTCATGGTGGTACTTTCTAATTCCCTCTCTGCCTAGAGCCATTATAATCTCGAATGGTTGGAAATGCTTTGAACTCACAGTCTAGACATGCGGCTCCTCCCTTTGCAGTCAACTTCAGCACAAGACAAGCGCCAACTCAAGGAATGAACAGAGTTCATGTGCACTTGCTCAGATAGACCCTGACAGAAATGCTAATGGAAATTGCAGCCTGTTGGTACAGGCCCTTTATGTGAAGTGCACAACCCAGTGTTTTACATTATCAGCTCATCAGAACGTTTGGAACCACAGTTCAATATTGCTTGAAGGCAGCTTGCAGTTAGCGTAATGCTTTATAGTGCTAGCGATCACCAATCAGAGTTCAATTACCACTGTTGTCTGTAAGGAGTTTGTACATTTCCCCTGTGTCCTCATGGGTTTCCTCCCACATTCCAAAGACATTGATAGGGTTAAGGTTAGTGAATAGTAGGAACGCTATGTTGGCACCGGTAACGTAGCGACACTTGTGTGTCTTCAGGTTCCTGTACTCCCCAGCCGATGGTAATAACTGAGAGGTCCTGGGTGGTGAGGATTCTTAACAATGTCTGCTGCCTTCTTCACGCATCATCTTTTGAAGATGTCCTTGAAGACGGGAAGGCTGGTGCCATTGATGGAGCTGGCCGAGTCTACCACCCTCTACAGCTTTTCCCATTCCTGTGCAGTGAGTCCTCCATAACAGATGGGGATGCAAAAGTTAGGCTGTTCTCCACGGTACATCTAACTTGGAAATTTGAAAGTTTAGTTATAGTCATAGTCATACTTTATTAATGCTGGAAGAAATTGGTTTCTTTGGTGTCTTACCAAATCTCCTCAAACTCCTAATGAAGTATAGTTACTGGTCACTGTGGCATCTTCATTATTCATTTTTTGTTTGGACCGCCTATATTAAATTTTATGTTAATTTTTAGAATTATGTTAGTTATATTAATTTGATAATTTTTGTCTTCCACTGTACTGCTGCCACAAAAACGACAAACGTCAGTGATAATAAACTGGAATCTGACAGGCATCTGGGGAGCAGAGAGTGGCATAGCAATGGAGGTCAGGGAGCGATGGACAAATGAGATGAAAGGCCTAGGATGGTAGTATCTGATAGGAGAGGCAGTTGGCCCCATGGAATAGGGGGCAGTGGGTGCAGGTGGGAGTAGTGGTGGTGGAGAGCCAGTGGGATTAGTGTGAGGCTGATGGGCAGATGGTGAGGGTGGTGGAGGAATACAGAAAACAGATACAGAATACTGGAGGAACTCAGCAGGTCAAGCAGCATCCATGGAGCCAAGACCTTTCACCAGGATCTCAAAGTCAAAATAAATTTATTAACAAAGTATGTACATGTCACCAGATTTTATCCTGAGATTCATTTTCTTGCACACATTTACAGGGAAAAAGAGAAATACAACAAAATTAATGAAAAACGAAGACAAATCATGCTAATAAAATAATACTGAGAACATGAGTTGTAAAGTCCTTGAAAGTAAGTGAAATTATCCACGCTGGTTTAAGAGCCTGATGTTTGTAGAGAAATAACCTCCAGCATTTTGTGTGTTGCTCAAGATTCCCAGCATTCTGCAGAATATAAAAACGCAAACACGAGGAAATCTGCAGATGCTGGAATTTCAAGCAACACACATAAAAGTTGCTGGTGAACGCAGCAAATCAGGCCCCGTCCCATGATCCTCTCATATCCCTTTTGCCAATCACCTGTCCAGCTCTTGGCTCCATCCCTCCCCCTCCTGTCTTCTCCTATCATTTTGGATCTCCCCCTCCCCCTTTCAAATCTCCTATTAGCTCTTCTTTCAGTTACCCCTGACGAAGGGTCTCGGCCCGAAACATCAACTATACCTCTTCCTAGAGATGCTGCCTGACCTGCTGCGTTCACAAGCAACTTTTATCTGCAGAATACCTTATCTTTTGGAAGGGTGTGCCTGAAGGGTTACTGGGGAGGGGAACGTCACAATGCTTAATGAAAGCCAGAGCATCATCATACACCTGTCATGTGTAGTGAGCACATTCTGCACTGGAACCTTTGTGTAATTCTCCATTGCAATCTACGTACACAGTTACTGTGCACATATAGCTAGAGAAATTAAGCCTTAAGTATTTGTCAACGTGGAGTGGAGAGCAAGTTTGTAAATCTAGTGGGAGCAAAGGATGTTGGGAATGGCAAGAATGGAGTACCATGGGAGGAGTGTCAGTGGTAGGGGTGCAGATACAACCAGCCCTGAGACACCCGGCAAGGTTTGATTCCAAACAACTGGTTTACTGATCATTACAGAATGTCTCTCTGGTGTTTCCCTCTCCCACCCCTCTCCTTTTCCCTAACCATGATTCCCCTCTCCCTGTCCCCTTCCCACTCTCTGTCCACAATAGAGGCCCATATCACAATCGGGTTTTTCATTACTTGCAAATGTCATGGGTTTTTTTTTGCAATGCATAAAATTACTACGGTACTGTGCAAAAGTCTTAGGAATCCCAGCTATATATATATATATATATATATATATATATATATATACGTGCCTAAGACTTTTGCACAGTACTGTTTGCATATACAATCAATGCAGATAAATTGTCTTATGCATTTCTATTTATTGTATTTATTGTGCTTTTTTAAATTGTGTTCTTTATCTTATTGTTTTTTTTTGGTGTTGCATGAGAGCTGGAGTAACAATTATTTCATCCTCCTTTGTTCTGGAAATGACATTAAACATCTAGAATGGTATGTGATGTCTGTATTTGAGATTCCCAAGATTTAAAGGATTTTGTTTTGTTTTAAATTAGGGAGTTCAATTTATGCAAATTTGTTAACTTAGATATTGTAGGTACTAATAAAAATTCTGAAAAATACATTTTTTTTGTATTTAGTACAATCCCTTTTGAAGAGAAGTTGCATGAGGAAAGTGTTAAATATCAAGGAAGATGCGTGGAGATTCTGCCCCGTCACTGTGATGCTGGTGTTCATGAAGTCTATTCTAATCCGGATTTACTGCAGATCTGAAGGAGGGCAGCACGATAGCATAGCAGTTAGCAGAGCGTTTTACAGTGCCAGTGATCGAGTTCAATTCTTGCTGGTACCTACGAGGAGTTTTTATGTTCTTCCTGTGACTGCATGCATTTCCTCCGGGTGCTCTGGTTCCCTCCCTCATTCCATAGATGTACGGGTTAGGGTTAGTAGGCTGTTGGCTTGCGATGTTGGTGCCAGATGCATGGGTGGCATTTACAGGCTGCCCCCAGTACATATTCAGTCTGTGTTTGTCATTGATGCAACAATGCATTTCCATGCATTTAATGTATGTTTTGCTGTACATGTGCAAAATAAAGCTCATCTATCTTTAATCTTTAAGGAGATTAAATTATCAGACATTTGCAATGAATGAATAAACATGTTCCTTTTCCCTTTATTGTAAAGATTTCAAAATCAGATTCACTTCATTTGTCACACATACATTGAAATTTCAAAACATACAGTGAAATGCGTCGTTTACGTCAAATCAAATCAACAAAGGTTGTGCTGGTGGCAGCTCGATGTGTCCCCATGCTTCCAGCACCAACCTAGCATGCCCATACCTCACTCACCCTAACCTGGACACCTTTGGAATGTGGGAGCAAACCATGTGGTCAGGGGGAGAATGCACAAGCTCCTTAGAGATGGCAGCTGGAATTGAGCCCGGGTCACCGGTGGTGTAAAGCGTGGCGCCTGCTGCTGTGTCACTCTGGTAATGAAGCAGGCTGCCTGCAGTCCCAAACTCCTTACAGACAGCAGCAGAAACTGAACCCCGATCGGTGATGGTGTTACACCAATTGAGAACATTAACGCTCTTTGCTAACGAGTTGGCCTTTCAATTATTTGACTGCTACGAAGAGAAAATATCTGGAGCTGAAACGTACCATTAAGATTCATCCCTGACTTCTCTACCCCATGCATTAAAACACACGCGCCCAAAGCCCCTAATAAGCAAATGCTCTGCAGGTCTGTGCTTATCACATATTTCATTTCATCCTTCTGTTTCTAAAAGCAGCAAGCAATCTGGCTTGAATTACTGCCTGAGGAACCCAAACGATAATCCCATGTCACAATACATTACTGTTCGTTTTATACCATCAGCACCCATGCTGTGAACTCCGACAGTCTAAAAGGCTACAGAGACAGCCAGAACGTCACACACTAGGCCACAAATGTCTGTAACAAGGAAACAGAAGGAGATGCTGATGGTTCCCAGGGTCATATAACAGCTTGCAAAGAGATTTTAAGACTATGATCACCTTTTACATCATCAGCTGGTGTAGCCGGTGTTTATTGCTTCCTCTTTTCTCTGGGGCCACTTTACACAGTAAAACAAGGTGTAACACAGTAATGTCAGGCAAAAGCCACTTTGCATGCAATTAAGTAATGCATGGGACAGGAATGGCAGGCATTTGGGGCCAATTATTGAAAGGAGCTGAGTTTTAAGTTGTTCATTCATTCATTTGCCATGTTTCATGTCGTATGATTTGGCTGATCATGGTCTTCCCACGACCATTATTGCTCTTGGAAAATTTTTCAAGAGAAGGTGTTTGATCCTAGCCATTATCAATACTCTTCAGAGATTGCCTGGCGTCAGTGGTCACATAACCAGGACTTGTGATATGCACCAGCTGCTCATACGACCATCCACCTCCTGCTCCAGTGGCTTCACGTGACCCTGATCAGTGGGTGGGGGTGGGGAGGGGCTAAGCAGGTGCTACACCTTGCCCAAGAGCAACCTGCAGGTGAGCGGAGGGAAGGAGCACCTTGCACCTCCTTTGGTAGGGAAGTATCTTCACCCTGCCACACAGGGTTTTAATTCAACAAATCAAAATTCCAGATAGGAGGTTCACTCCTCTGTTTAAAGGCAGCAAAATTGTATGAGTTGCTAGACAACAGGCACTGTACAGAGCATTTAAGAATCAACCAAGTGGTCTGAATCTTAAATACTCTCTGAAGTAGCCCTGCAAAGTAACACAAAGGTCCGAGCAAGTAAGGAGCAGAAGATTTCCTCACCTGAGGGATGCCAGTGAACCAGATAGTTTTTACGAATGATCCAGATACTTTTTTTTTGCTACCAACATGACAAAGACTAGTTTGGCCCTTTTTTTTAGAAACCCAAATTCCAGGTTGTTAACTGAATTTACATTCCAGAGTTGCCATTGTGAGATTTGGTATTGGGATTTGACTTGGTTTATTATTGTCACATGTACCAAGATACAATGAAAAGCTTGCGTACTGACATTATTTTAGACGAGATCGTAACACAGTGCACTGAGGTAGAACAAGGTAAAGCAATAACAATGCAGAATTAAGTGCAACAACTACAGGGAAAGTGCAGCACAGATAAACAATAAGGTGCAAGATCATAATGAGGTAGATTGTGAGGTCAAAAGTCCAGCTTGTTATACCACCATGACACAGAAAAGCAAAATCCCTTGCATGCCAGTTTTGAAACTTGTCGTTCTGTAATCAACTTTTGTCTCCGTGTGCCAAGACATTATCTGGGAAAGTGTGATAAAAACTGGGTGGTGAGATCCTCCCTGATGGATGCCACCTTCCTCAGGCGCCACCTTCTGACAATGTCCTTGATAGTGGGTGAGTTTTGCCCATGATGGAGCTGGCCCAGCCTACAACCCTCTGCAGCCTCTTCTGAACTTGCGCATTGCAGCCTCCATACCCGACAGTGATACAACCAGTCAGAAGGCTCTCCGTGGTATACCCTTAGAAATTTGCTGGGTTCTTTGGTGACATACTAAATCCCTCCAAACTTCTAATGACATATAGCTGCTGGCATGCACCTCAACATCTCATAATTGGATGAGAGGGGTAAGAATTGCTATGGTCCAGGTGCAGGTCAACAGGACGAGGCAGATTAACGGCTTGGCCTGGACTTGATGGCCCGAAGGGTCTGTTTCTGTGCTGTAGTGTCCTATGACTCTAATACAAACAACAGTCTTCCAATGTGTGTGTTGGATGGGGAGGTGAATCGAGCATTCAGTAGATAAGGGACCCTTTGAGTTAATGGTAATTATGAATGTGTCTCCCATCACTTAACTGTGAACACCCTACTGCACGACTTACTGACCTATTTAACATTGCAAAAAAAAACCATGCAAGATATTGGGACAAAGCACCCCAGAGCATCAAGTAAACTTGGGAACAGATGGATATGGGCAACACATTTACTTTATGGACAGGCACTCCCACAAGAACAACTGTCTGTGAGCTACATTCAATGGTAAAAGTTAACCAGAATGTAGAGTTAATTCTAAACCTGCGCCATTCTTATGATTACATAAAAGATTCTGAAGATTAACTTCACTTATCACATAAACATCAAAACGTACAGCAAAATGCGCCATTTGCATCAACAACCAACATATTCTGAAGGTGGTACAGTACCGTGGCGGCTGGCACAATCACTTTACAGAGCTAGCAATCACACATCAAGGTTGATTCCTACGGCTGCCTGTCTCGGAAAGAAAGGTGAAATATTTAATTTTGACAGGGACATGGATGGGAGGGGTGTGGAGGGCGATAGTTTGGGTGCAGGTCCATGGGACTAGGCAGATTAATAGTTTGCCATGGTCTAAATAGGCTGAGGGGCCCGCTCCTGTGCTGTCACGCTCCATGACTCCAGGTGCTGAAGGCAGCCCTGCTTCCAGGCCAGTATAGCATACCAAAAGGTTACTAACCCTAAGCTGTGCATGTTTGGAATGTGGGAGGAAACCGGAGCAGTCAGAGGAAACCCACGCGGACACAGGGAAAATGCGCGACTTCCTTCCAGACAGTGGCAGGACTTGAACCTGGGTCACTGGTGCTATACAGCGTTACGCTAACTGATACGCCACCATGCCTCCTTGGCAATGAGACAGGCTGCTTGTACTCACAAACAGGAGAAAAGTTACAAAGAAGTAAAAGCAGATGTTTCATTTTAAATGGATTTAAAGAGGAGGAGCATCACTTGGTATTCGCCTCATTTGCATGCTGGAAACCAATGGAATTTTCCTCCGGGAAGTTGCAGATACCATAATCTTCTTCACATGTCAATGCCATGATGTAAAAAAAGTCTTTGAGATCCATTTCTGGCTCAGGCTCCAAGATCACTGTTACTTTATTAAGCAATGAGCATCGAGTGTCCAGGGCAAACTCAAAGATCCCTCATTCAGTTGACTTGCCCGAGTATGCCAAAACTGACACTGGCAGCTCTCCCAAACAACGGGAACATAGTAAGGCACTGTGCTGCTGCCGTAGCATCCACAGCCAGCCACAGATAGGAGCCCACAATGAACTGATTGGGAACCAAAAACGAAACAAACTGGAGCTCAAACCTCTCGCTAGTCAGATATACTGAAAGCAGGGACAACAGTTCAGGGAGCTCTTAAAGTGACTGGCTTGCAACATTCCAAAGCCTTGGCTAGGTGTACTGTTTTTTGAACAAACACTGCAGGTTAATAGTGTACGTGTGGCTCATGCTCGATTAAATTGTGCCCTTGTTACGTCGAGCTGGTGGGAAGCTAACCAGGGAACACATTACACCACACCCAGCCTTGCATCTGGCCCTGCCTCGGCCAGTTAAAACACCTACTCTTCTGCAAAATTCCATTTTGGGAATAAGAGCGTGGATTTTATCTTTGCAGTGACCCGCAAAGGGGGAGGGGGCAGCCGGAATAGTACTTTGCATTTAACCAGGCTGGAGGGTGTTTTCAAGAAGTCCTGTTCCAGTTCAGTGACTCCCCCCAATCTAAACACAAGGAAACCACTGCTTTACTGTAACTTGTTGGGTAGGTGGTGGCACAGAGCCTTGGAGGAGAAAGGCATGATAACATGAGGGAGAGAGTGTGTAGAGGGAACTTATGAGGATGCGAGGAGGGATTGTCCTGACTGGGGCAGTTTCTTTCAAAGAAGGGGATGGGGCAGGGCTGGTGGGGTGGTGGAGATTAACATGAAGTATGGAACTTGACAAGCCTGTGTAAAATGGATAGTAGTCCTTCTTTAACAGCAATGTTAATAACTTAAGGGCAGAGATTTAAGATAATTAGAGGTAGGATTAGAAGGAATTTGAGAAAACATTATTTCACTTAATGAGTGGGCTTGTGGAACTCACTTCTTGAAAGGTGGGTGGTGGAGGCAGGAACTCTCTTCACATTCATAAAGAAAGTTCCCAGATGAATGCTTGAAGAGTTGCGTAAGGAGAGAGCTAGGAGTTGGAACATGTTTGGCCGGAAGGTCCTCCTGCTAATCTACAGGAGTCAAAGTCGAGTTTATTGCCACACGCACAAGTAGACAGAGGTGCAATGAAGAACTTGCATGCAGCAGCATCATAAGCACTGAGCATACAAGACAAGGAAACATTCACAAGGAAATCATGAATTTCACATAAATTATACAAACTTTTACTTGAAAGATCACAATTAGAACAAAAAAAATCTCCGTGGTCATACAGTTGATGAATAGGGTTGTACCAGGTGGTCCAAGAACAGAATGGTTTATATGAAGTAGCTGTTCTTGAACCCGGTGGTGTTGAGCTTTATGCCTCTGTATTTCCTACTCCATGGCAGGCCACAAGACCATAAAGACACAGGAATGGATTTAAGCCATTCAGCCCATCAAGTCTGCTCTGCTATTCTATCATAGTTGATTTATTATCCCCCTCAATCAGATTCTCCTGTGTTCTCCACATAACCTTTGACACTCTTACCAATGAGACCACAAGACATGATAAAAGAGTTAAGTCATACAGCCCATCGAGTCTGCAAGAAAATGGCATGGCCAAGATAGTGGGGATCTTCATACCAAATGTCGTCTTCTGCTGAACAAGCTGCAGAGGAGCTCGATGTTTCAGGCTGAGATTTGCAACAGGACTGCAAGTGTAAAGGAAAGGGTGAGGATCTGGGGTTAGGCGGGAGCTGACAGGAGATAGGAGGATCCAGGTGATGAACAGATGGAGCCAGGTGGGGAGGGAAGGTTAGAGATAGAGATAGAGGCTGGGATAAAGAACACAAAATAATCTGCAGATGCTGGGATCAAAGCAACACTTACAGTATGCTGGAGGAACTCAGCAGGTCGGGCAGCATCAGTGGAAACGATGAGTCAACGTTTCAGGCTGGAACCCTTCGTCAGGACTGAAGAGTGAAGGAGGGGGAAGGACTTGAAGAATGCTTGTAGGTTCGGTTGAAAGACCAGTAATTTGAAAGACAAAGTGGTGGGGGAGGGGAAGCATCGATGTCATAGGCAGGAAAACAATGGGTAGTAGAAGAAGGAGGCGGAACC
Organism: Mobula hypostoma; assembly: GCF_963921235.1. Taxonomy (NCBI): domain Eukaryota; kingdom Metazoa; phylum Chordata; class Chondrichthyes; order Myliobatiformes; family Myliobatidae; genus Mobula; species Mobula hypostoma. The sequence continues at coordinate 63,062,757 of NC_086105.1, read as the reverse complement.
ATGAGGTAGGTTATTGGCAGCTGGGGGAGGGGGCAGAGTGAAATAGGGATAGAGGAAGGGAGGAAGGGAGGCAGCAGACAGGATCTCCAGTAGCCACCCACATGCAACAATTCACTTGTGAGTCTGTTGGGGTCATCTATTGCATCCAGTGCTCCCGGTGTGGCCTCCTCTACATCGGTGAAACCCGACGCAAATTGGAGAACCGCTTCGTCGAGCACCTCCACTCCGTCCGCCACAACAAACAGGATCTCCCGGTAGCCACCCACTTCAACTCTGCTTCCCATTCAGATACGTCCATACATGGCCTCCTCTACTGCCATGATGAGGCTAAACTCAGGTTGGAGGAGCAACACCTCATATACTGTCTAGGTAGTCTCCAGCCCCGTGGTATGAACATAGAATTCTCCAACTTCCGGTAATTCCCTCCCCATCTCTTCCTCTATCCCTATTTCACTCTGCCCCCTCCCCCAGCTGCCTACCACCTCCCTCATGGTTCCACCTCCTTCTTCTACTATCCATTGTTTTCCTGCCTATGATGTTGATGCTTCCCCTCCCCCACCCCTTTGTTTTTCAAATTACTGGTCTTTCAACTGAACCTACAAGCATTCTTCAAATCCTCCCCCTCTTTCATTCTTCAGTCCTGACGAAGGGATCCGGCCCGAAACGTCGACTCATCGTTTCCACTGATGCTGCCCGACCTGCTGAGTTCCTCCAGCGTACTGTAAGTGTGGCTGGGATAAAGATTCTGGAGTCTGATAGGAAAGGATGGTGATTATTGGAACAAGACAAGGAAGGGATGGAATAGTAGAGGGAGGGGACAGAGAATTAAATTAAGCTGCTTCTAGAGCACGAGGCCTCCTTCATCCCTCCATTCATCTCCCACTCAAATGCAGCACACTTCTGTGTGTGGGGGGGGGAGGTGAATGTGAATCCCATTCACATTTCCCCATCTATAAACAGATGGGCTGAGACCCTTCATCAGGGCCAGAAAGAAAGGGGGACAGAAGCCAGAATCCCTCCAGCACCTATCCTTGTCCTCCATCTGTGGGTCTTTGTAATAAGCACTAACCTGTCTTCCTGTCAGAACCGTACTTAAATGTTTCAAAGAGGACCTTTCGAACGTTTGGTAAGGCAAATAAAATAGGGAAAAGAGCGAAGGAGAGAACCCCAGACAAATAACACTTACTCTTTCACCAGCTTCTTCATTTTGTGTATTTATAGGAAGGGAATGGTTAAGTTTACCTGATAGATTTGGCAACAAACTCAGTGTTGAATGCTTACAGGTACAGTATTCAGGTCTGAATTGGGCCTTGTGTGTACTCCCATTCATCAGAACCACCAGTCTGTAAGAGTATGAGTTCAAGCCCACTGATTGAAAACAGTAGCTGGATTACTGAACCTGTAACACTGTAATCTAAAAGTGCTCAATAGCAGATCAATTGATATGAATCTAAATTCCAAGAAAACAGCTGAGAAATCTACTCAGTGACCACTTTATTAGGTACTTTATTAATTGAAGTATCTAATCAGCCAATCATGTAGCAGCAACTCAATGCATTAAAGCATACAGACATGGACAAGAGGTTCAGTTGTTCCTCAGACCAAACATTTGAATGGGAAAGAAATGTGATCTAAATGACTTTGACCGTGGAATAATTGTTAGTGCCAGACAGGGTGGTTCGAGCACCTCAGAACCTGCTCACCTCCAGGGATTTTCACACACAAGTCTCTAGCATTTACAGAGAATGGTGTGAAAAATAAAAAAAAAATCCAGTGAGGAGCAGGTCTGTGGACAAAAAAGCCTTACTAATGACAGAGGTCCGAGGAGAATGGCTGGATTGTTTCAAGCTGACAGGAAGGTGATAGTATGTCAAATATCCACGCATTACAACAGTGGTGTGCAGAAGAGCATCCCTGAATGCACAACACGTCAAACTTTGAAGTGGATAGGCAACAGCAGCAGAAGACAACAAGCATAATAAAGTGGGCCATAGTGAAAAGCTGGTTAATTAAGTAACCTGAAACTTAAAATAATAAACTAGTATAGGTGACCATGCAGCAACTGGATAGCAATAAAAACTTACTCGGTTCACTAATAATCTTAAATTACAAATAGTCCACTTAGAGGAATTCAGCAGGTGAAGCAGCGTCTGCAGGAGGGAATACATTGTTAATGTTTTAGGCCAAAACAGTACTTCAGCTGCAAGGTTTGGACTCAAAATTCATTCTCTCCCACAGATGCTGCTCGACCCGCTGGGTTCTTCCAGATTCCTGTCTCCTACAGCCCCACCTTAAAGGACTTAATTTTCTGCCTTACTAACCTGGTCGGTCAGTGACTCCAGATTCACCATTTCTTAAATACCCTCTCAAGTAGCACAGGAAGCCACTGAGTTTCCTACAAATCACACAAGGGTGGGGCAATCTCCACCACACAGGCTGAGGTGGTTTAAGAACAACAACTTTGCAACTGTCCTCAGTCTGGTTTCATTATAGAAAGAATGTGGAAGCTGTAGAGAGGGGGCAGAGGAGATTTACCAGAATGCTGCTTGGATGAGAGAGTGTCCAGTGAGGAAAGCTCAAACGAGATGGGGCTTTTCTCATTTGGAGTGAAGGAGGACAAGAGGCAAGTTGATAGAAGTGTGTAAGATGATAAGATGCATAGGTAGAGTGGGCAGCCTTTTTCTCCCCCAAGGTGGCAATGGGGCAATATTAGAGGATATCTTTTCAAATGAGTGGAGGAAAGTTAAGGGGAGATCAAAGGCAGGTTTATTTTACACAGAGTGTGGGAGATAGCTGAAATGCACTGCCTGGGTGGTGGTAGAGCCAGATATATTAGGGGCATACAAGAGATCCTTAGATAGGCACATGGACAAAAAAAAACTGGAGAGCTATGTATGTTGTGTTCTATGTATTAGAGATGACTCAAACAGTTCTTTGTTCCTCCGTGACCATGCCAACCATCAAGCACCATTTCTACACTAATTCAGTTCTTCCACACTGCCTGCCATGCTGTCGGTTGCCAAGGTTACAGGCTTGGCAGTTGCCTCCCTATTCCATAAGTTCCTTGAACCGTCCCTAATCCTACCTCTAGCACTGGAATACCACAGAACACATCATGCACTGTGGAGGTTTTGTCCCTGATCGAGCATTTTAAACTGGTTTCATTACCACCTGCTATGGAGTGGCCACAGCACAGGATCAGAAAAAGGCTGCAGAGGATTGCAATCTCAGCAGCTCCATCAAGGGCACTAGCCTCCCCACCATCGAGGGCATCTTCAAAAGGCAATGCCTCATTGAAGACCCTCATCATCCATGCCAAACCATCTCCGCATTATTACCAACCGGGAGGAAGTACAGGAGTCTAAAGCACACACCCAACATTTTAGGACCAACTTCTTCCCTTCAGGTATCAGATTTCTGAAAGGTCCATGAACACTACCTCACTATTTTTGCTCTCTTTCTGTAACTAATTTTTAAATCTAATTTATATTAATATTTTAAGTATTGCACTGTACTGCCACCGTGAAACAACAAATTTCATGAGATATGTCAGTGACAATAGATCTGATTCTGATTGTGGCTTTCTTTGCACTAATGTCTTGCTTTTGTCTTCACCGTCTCATAGAAATTATGTTCTGTATGCTGCCTGAACTGCGTGCCGTAGTGCGGCTGCAGGCAAGTTTAGTGTTCTACCTGTACCTCACTTTCCTTGTGCACAATACAATAAACTCCCCACCTCTCTACCGCTCTCTCATTCTCCTCCTCTTTGACCTGATTCTTTAGTCATCTGCCCCAATAGCTGCAGAGAGTACCTGACACCAAAATTTATATTTGATAACAATCATATGAAGTCACCTGCAACATTCTTTGTTGCTAGTCCACTTTACCAAAGGAAGTTGATGCTGTTACTGTTCCCTGGCATTAGCACCAAAGCAGAAACATTTCAAGCAATTTGGCTTAATTGGAAGGGAAGAGGCTGTGATTATTAAAATCCTGTGATATCTCTTTCATCTCTTGAGGAAGGTGGGGGGGGGGAGAGGGAGCCAGGTTTTTACATTAACACAAAGCAGCTGTTAGTTAGCCTAGTCATTAACAGTTTAAAGCTGAAACAAGGTGGCCCAAATTTCAAAGATTAGCTTTACTTGTCACATGTGCATTGAAACATTGAGCAAAATGTGTCCTTTGCGCCAAGTCAAATCAGTGAGGATTGTACTGGGCAGCCTGCACGCGTCCAACACCAACACAGCATGCCCGCAACTCACTCAGCCTAACTGCAAGTCTTTGAAATTTGAGTATAAACTGAAACACACAGAAGAAACTTACGTGAAATCTACAGGGAGAATGCACAAACTCTACAGGGAGTGGTGGGAATCGAACCCTGATCTTACAGCTGACGGTAAAATAGCAATTATATAAATTACTACACTACTATGCTGCACCCCACCACCACATTGCCATATTTCCATTACTAACTGGGGCTTGTTTACACATATCCCCACTCTGGCCTTCAGCCGCGGAGAAGAAAATGCTGTCTCCAGCATCAGCTTTTTTTGTTAAACAAGACGAGGATTCCTGTAAGCCTAACAATGAAATTGCAGATTTAGACTTCGGAGTGAGATTGCCAATGATCTCATCCTGTACAGAGCGATTTTTTAGAAGCCAAAAAAACAGAGAAAAAGCTTCCACTTGCAAGGTGGCTGGTGACCTGTCAACACAAATTTAAATAATTAGCAAAGGAAGTCGGTGGGAAGATGAAAATGTACTGTGCCACAACTTGTTATGGCTCAGGACTGCTGGTGCAGGTAGGTGCGAATGATAAATCTGAAAGAATTGAACATGTGCTTGGAAGGGAAGGCTGTGTGAATAGTGTAGGGAGAGGGATAGATTGCATAGTCTGTTCCTGGGTACAGCACAGAGTGGTGTTAGGAAGTATTCTGGAGTTATGTGAATATTAATTCAAACATGAACCAGGCTTCAGTTCATATTATAAATGCAAGTAAGTTCAGGAAGCTTGCAATTAGCCTTCAGTTTTTTGTAAATTGCAAGCAGTGACTTGAAGTTAAAAGCACAGGCTGCTCCACAGATTAAGAGATTGCATATGCAAGAGCACAACATTAAAATAATGGGGTTGTGTTAATTGGCTTGCATCAAACGAGGCAACATGGCTAAATTATTTGCACCGTTGCGATTTGAGTGTATGCTGGCAGACTAGCCATATGTTGTCACTTAGCATATCAAACATGGTCACAGGTAAAGGCAAACAATAATTTTTGTGTACCTACCATATATGTGCACTCAGAGACAGCCCTGACAACATTAAATCTGGGTGTCTGGGATTTCTATCCCCAGAAGCATATAGACTATTTGTGTGAAATATTTTGCTCCAGCAAATGGTTTTGAACATTCAGAGGCGTCTGTCACCGTAGATCTGTAAAGGAAGCCTTGCCAACCCAAAATACTGACGTAAACAACATCATTGCAACTATTGAAATTGTACTGACTTATCTCCTGTTACCTTTGATCTTAAGGTTATAAAATGTACTGGACCTTTGGGTTTGTGAGCCTCTGCGAGAGCATCTCAGAATGATGCCCGCTTTGTTGTGTTGAATAAAGACTTCTATATCCCCGGCAACTTCGATCACAGACACAATAGGGGGATGGGCAGAGTGGCCTCCTTCTGCAATGAACTGGTCTGCTGGAAATCACCCCTGCTCTACATTAATGATTGTATGATAAAGAGGAACTCTTGACCTCCGAATCTACCCCATTATGACCCTTGAACTATATTTGTTTACCTACCCTGCACTCTCTCTGTCCTGGAACAATATATTCTGTATTCTTTTCCCTTTGTGTTACCTTGATAAATGTTGAAGTGATCTATGTGAATGGAATGCAAGACAAAGCCCTTCACTGTATCTCAATATATGTGACAATAATAACTGAACGTCACTCATTTAAAATTTCTTTAAACTAAAACTAACTTATGGGGCAAATAGATAAGGTTAATGCATGCAGGCTTTTACAACTGAGGTTGTGTGAGACCAAAACTACAGGCCGAAAGTTAAGGGTGAAAGGTGAAATGTTTAGGGGGAACATGAGATGGAACTTCTTCACTGAGTGGTGAGACCATGGAACGAGCAGCCTCTGGAAGGGATAGATGCGCTTTCGATTTCAACATTTAAGGCAAGTTAGGATAAATACACCAATGAGAAGGATTTGAAGGGCTATGATCCATGGGCAAGTTGATGGAACTAGGCAGAAACGGTTCACTATAGACTAGATGGGCCAAAGGGCCTGCCCCTGAGCTGTAGCAGTCTATGGCTCTACAACTCTAAAACAGTGATGAGATGGATTTTTTTTTAAGCCAGAGGGTGGTGAATCAGTGGAATTCACTGCCACAGATAGCTGTAGAGGCCATGTCATGGGGTATATTCGAAGCAGAGGTTGGCAGGTTTTTGATTAATAAGGGTGTCAAAGATTACAGGGAGAAGATAGGAGAGTGGGGTTGAGGGGGATAATAAATCAGCCATGATCAGATGGTAGAGCAGTTTTGACGGGTTGAATAGTCTAATGGATTATTCCTATGTCTCATGGACTTTGATCATTCACAATACCACTAGGACAACGTTGTCACAGGCAAAGCCACCAGTTATGGTCTATCCCGAATCATCACTCCAAATTGAGTAGCCATTGAAGGGTCAACTACATTATTGTGGGTCTCAGACTCAGATTAGTTTGTTGCCATATACACCAGGGTGCAAAGAAATTCCTCGCTCATGTGAAACTCACAGATTATGTAATAACAAATAAACAATAAATGTGGCATTGAGTGCAAAGATAGCGATGTAATCTGAGGTCGTGCAGAAAGAAATGCTGAAGCAAGAATAATAGAAGAGGTAGAATTAAACGTTCAACAATGTGGCAGCATCACCGGGAAGGAGATGTGAAACAAGCAACACACAAAATGCTGGACGAACTCAGATCAGGCAGCATACATGGAAATGAATAAACAGTCGACGTTTTGGACCGAGACCCTTCATCAGGGCTGTAAAGGAAAGGGAGGAGATGACAAAGTAAAAAGGTGGGGGGAGGAGAAGGGGGCTAGCTAGAAAGTGAAGTCAGGCGGGTGGGCAAAGTAAAGGGCTGAAGAAGGAGGAATTGGATAGGAAAGGAGAGTGAACCAGAGGCAAAAGGGAAGGAGGGGAACCAGGGGGAGGTGATAGGCAGGCGAGAAGAGGTAAGGGGTCAGAGTGGGGAATAAAAGAAGAGGGGAGGGGGATGGATTTTTTTTAAACCAGGAGGAGGATCATGCCATCAGGTTGGAGGCTACTGAGTGAAACAGGTGTTCAGTTTGTTAGTCTGATAGCAGTGAGAAAGGAGCTCTTTAAGTTTGGTTACCTGGGCTTAAGCTCCTGTATATTCTCCCAGAAGGTAGAAGAGGAAAAGTGGAACGGCCGGTTTGAGTCATATATTGGCCAGACCCAATGAGGGAGGTGGAATTCCTTCCCCAAAGAACATTAGTGAACCAAAAAAGGCTTTCAATCTAATTAATTTAGATCACTTTGTAGAGATCCGTTTTCACTTTGACATGAAAAAGCCTTTTTCTGTTGATCAGTGTCAAAAAAAAGGCAAATTAAATCAACTGTGATTCAATGTTGTAAAACAATAAAACATAAAAACTTCCAAGAACTTAATTCCTTGATTTTAAATTCTCCAGCTGTTATAGAAACATAGAAAATAGGTGCAAGAGTAGGCCATTCGGCCCTTCGAGCCTGCACCGCCATTCAGTATGATCATGGCTGATCATCCAACTCAGAACCCTGTACTAGCCTTCCCTCCATACCCCCGATCCCTTTAACCAGAAGGGCCATATCTAACTCCCTCTTAAATATAGCCAATGAACTGGCCTCAACTGTTTCCTGTGGCAGAGAATTCCACAGATTCACCAGTCTCTGTGTGAAGAAGTTTTTCCTAATCTCGGTCCTAAAAGGCTTCCCCTTTATCCTCAAACTGTGACCCCTCGTTCTGGACTTCCCCAACATCAGGAACAATCTTCCTGCATCTAGCCTGTCCAATCGCTTTAGGATTTTATACGTTTCAATAAGATCCCCCCTCAATCTTCTAAATTCCAACGAGTATAAACCTAGTTCATCCAGTCTTTCATCATATGAAAGTCCTGCCATCCCAGGAATCAATCTGGTGAACCTTCTTTGTGCTCCCTCTAAGGCAAGGATGTCTTTCCTCGGATTAGGAGACCAAAACTGCACACAATACTCCAGGTGTAGTCTCACCAAGGCCTTCTACAACTGCAGTAGTACCACCCTGCTCCTGTACTCGAATCCTCTTGCTATAAATGCCAGCATACCATTCGCCTTTTTCACCACCTGCTGTACCTGCATGCCCACTTTCAATGACTGGTGTATAACGACACCCAGGTCTTGTTGCACCTCCCCTTTTCCTAATCGGCCACCATTCAGATAATAATCTGTTTTCCTGTTTTTGCCACCAAACTGGATAACCTCACATTCGTCCACATTAAATTGCATCTGCCATGAATTTGCCCACTCACCTAACCTATCCAAGTCACCCTGCATCCTGTTAGCATCCTCCTCATAGCTAACACCGCCGCCCAGCTTCATGTCATCCGCAAACTTGGAGATGCTGCATTTAATTCCCTCATCCAAGTCATTAATATATATTGTAAACAACTGGGGTCCCAGCACTGAGCCTTGCGGTACCCCACTAGTCACTGCCTGCCATTCTGAAAAGGTCCCGTTTATTCCCACTCTTTGCTTCCTGTCTGCCAACCAATTCTCTATCCACATCAATACCTTACCCCCAATACCATGTGCTTTAAGTTTGCACACTAATCTCCTGTGTAGCACCTTGTCAAAAGCCTTTTGAAAATCCAAATATACCACATCCACTGGTTCTCCCCTATCCACCCTACTAGTTACATCCTCAAAAAATTCTACGAGATTCGTCAGACATGATTTTCCTTTCACAAATCCATGCTGACTGTGTCCGATGATTTCACCGCTTTCCAAATGTACTGTTATCACATCTTTGATAACTGACTAGCAGTTTCCCCACCACCGATGTTAGGCTAACCGGTCCATAATTCCCCGGTTTCTCTCTCCCTCCTTTTTTATAAAGTGGGGTTACATTAGCCATCCTTCAATCCTCAGGAACTAGTCCAGAATCTAACGAGTTTTGAAAAATTATCACTAATGCATCCACTATTTCTTGGGCTACTTCCTTAAGTACTCTGGGATGCAGACCATCTGGCCCTGGGGATTTATCTGCCTTTAATCCCTTCAATTTACCTAACACCACTTCCCTACTAACATGTATTTCCCTCAGTTCCTCCATCTCACTGGACTCTCTGTCCCCTACTATTTCCGGAAGATTATTTATGTCCTCCTTAGTGAAGACAGAACCAAAGTAATTATTCAATTGGTCTGCCATGTCCTTGCTCCCCATAATCAATTCACCTGTTTCTGTCTGTAGGGGACCTACATTTGTCTTAACCAATCTTTTTCTTTTCACATATCTATAAAAGCTTTTACAGTCAGTTTTTATGTTCCCTGCCAGTTTTCTCTCATAATCTTTTTTCCCCTTCCTAATTAAGCCCTTTGTCCTCCTCTGCTGGACTCTGAATTTCTCCCAGTCCTCAGGTGAGCCACTTTTTCAGGCTAATTTGTATGCTTCTTCTTTGGAATTGATACTATGCCCAATTTCCCTTGTCAGCCACGGGTGCACTACCTTCCTTGATTTATTCTTTTGCCAAACTGGGATGAACAATTGTTGTAGTTCATCCATGTGATCTTTAAATGCTTGCCATTGCATATCCACCGTCAACCCTTTAAGTGTCATTTGCCAGTCTATCTGAGCTAATTCACGTCTCATACCTTCAAAGTTACCCTTCTTTAAGTTCAGAACCTTTGTTTCTGAATTAACTATGTCACTCTCCATCTTAATGAAGAATTCCACCATATTATGGTCACTCTTACCCAAGGGGCCTCTCATGACAAGATTGCTAACTAACCCTTCCTCATTGCTCAGTACCCAGCCTAGAATAGCCTGCTCTCTAGTTGGTTCCTCGACATGTTGGTTCGAAAAACCATCCCGCATACATTCCAAGGAATCTATATGTGGATTGAAGTCACCCATTATAACTGCTGTTCCTTTATTGCACACATTTCTAATTTCCTGTTTTATACCATCCCCAACCTCACTACTATTGTTAGGTGGCCTGTACACAACTCCCACCAGCGTTTTCTGCCCCTTAGTGTTATGCAGCTCTACCTATATCGATTCCACATCCTCACGGCTAATGTCCTTCCTTTCTATTGCGTTAATCTCCTCTCTAACCAGCAATGCTACCCCACCTCCTTTTCTTTCATATCTATCCCTCCTGAATATTGAATATCCCTGAATGTTGAGCTCCCATCCTTGGTCACCCTGGAGCCATGTCTCTGTGATCCCAACTATATCATATTCATTAATAACAATCTGCACTTTTAATTCATCCACCTTGTTACGAATGCTCCTTGCATTGACAGACAAAGCCTTCAGGCTCGCTTTTACAACTCTCTTAGCCCTTATACAATTATGTTGAAAAGTGGCCCTTTTTGATTTTTGCCCTGGATTTGCCGGCCTGCCACTTTTACTTTTCACCTTACTACTTTTTGCTTCTACCCTCATTTTACACCCCTCTGTCTCTCTGCACTGGTTCCCATCCCCCTGTTGTGAACTAACCTCCTTTCGCCTAGCCTCTTTAATTTGATTCCCACCCCCCAACCATTCAAGTTTAAAGTCACCTCAGTAGCCCTCACAAATCTCCCTGCCAGGATATTGGTCCCCCTAGGATTCAAGTGTAACCCGTCCTTTTTGTACAGGTCACACCTGCGCCAAAAGAGGTCCCAATGATCCAAAAACTTGAATCCCTGCCCCCTGCTCCAATCCCTCAGCCACGCATTCATCCTCCACCTCATTGCATTCCTACTCCCACTGTCGCGTGGCACAGGCAGTAATCCCGAGATTACTACCTTTGCGGTCCTTTTTCTCAACTCCCTTCCTAACTCCCTATATTCTCCTTCAGGACCTCTTCCCTTTTCCTACCTAAGTCATTGGTACCTATATGTACCACGACCTCTGGCTCCTCACCCTCCAACTTCAGGATATCTTGGACACGATCAGAAATATCCCGGACCCTGGCACCAGGGAGGCAAACTGCCATCCGGGTCTCTGGACTGCGTCCACAGAATCACCTATCTGACCCCCTTACTATCGAGTCCCCTTTTACAACTGCCCTCCTCTTCCTTTCCCTACCCTTCCGAGCTACAGGGCCGGACTCTGTGCCGGAGGCACGGCCACTGTCGCTTCCCCCGGGTAAGCTGTCCCCCCCAACAGTACTCAAACAGGAGTACTTATTGTCAAGGGGCACAGTCACCGGGGTACTCTCTATTACCTGACTCTTCCCCTTCCCCCTCCTAACCGTGACCCACTTGTCTGCCTCCCGTGGCCCCGGTGTGACCACCTGCCTGTAACTCCTCTCTATCAACTCCTCACTCTCCCTGACCAGACCAAGGTCATCAAGCTGCAGCTCCAGTTCCGTAACGCGGTCCCTTAGGAGCTGCATCTCGGCGCACCTGGTGCAGATGTGGACGTCCAGGAGACTTGGAGACTCCAGGGCCTCCCACATCCGGCACCGAGAACAACAAGCTGCCCTCACACTCATACTGCCCCTCTCCTCAAATAACAAAAAATGAATACCAAACCTTCCTCACTTCGCCCGTTTCCGCCTAACCCCAGTGAGCCGAAGCCCTTAAGCCTTCACTTTGCTCCCGGCTCACTCCGCAGCCCGCAAACGACGCTGCCTGCTGTACAAGGCTCTGTTCCTTTTAAATCTTCCGCGCTTCACTGCCGGACGTCGCACGCCTGCGCAGTCCCGCCTCTCTGAACGCCAATGGAAAAAAAACGAAAAATTCAAAAATGGCTTCCTCCGCATTCCCGCTCCAATTCTCAGACTTCCTTCTTCGAATGGAGTTATGGAGTGATCTGAACTCACGATTGCATGATCCAGAACTCTGGCTATGAGGATAGCATTTTTAATCTTCTCAGAAAACAGTAGAACACAAATATGATTTAAAGATCCTTCTTCTCCCTTCCGTTCCAGTCCTGATAAACTGTCTCAACCTGAAACATCAATTCTTTATCCCCTCCATAGAGGTTGCCTGACTTGCTGAGTTCCCCCAGCATCGTGCGTGTGTTGCTCTGGATTTCCAGATCTGCAGAATCTCTAGTGCTTATGATAAAGATCCAAGCCCTTTCCCTTCCAATCAAAAGTACGGAAAGCTTTGAAACATTGTTTAGACTTTAATTGTCAGTGGACATTCTGTGCCTTGAATCTTTGCTAGATCATCAATTTAAAGGTTTCTCTTCATTTCTCCTCTTGTGCAAAATCTTCCAAGCATTAAATTATTTTAATTGCCTTCCTTTCAGTTTCCCCAAATAATTTTTCACTCTTGATTATTGATGAATATCACTGTAAAACTTGCAGTTAAATGCCCTGCCTAACAATTGCCATTGGGGCAAGTACACTTCGAGAGTGAGGAATCATAAAATGTTCTTGGCATGGTGATGGCTGTAATTGTTAATTACAGGTTTGAGTATAGCACCCAGCAGCTAGCTCAAACAAATTTCAAAGTTCACAGTAAATTTATTAACAAAGTACATATACAGGTATGTCACCATATACAAACCTGAGATTCATTTTCTTGCGGGCATACTCAATAAATCCAATAACCATGATAGAATTAATGAAAGACCACATCAACAGGGCAGACAACCAGGATGCAAAACAGAACAAACAGAGCAAACTACAAAAATAAAAAGAAATAACAATATACAGATAAGCAATAAATATCACAAACATAAGATGAGGAGTTCTTGAAAGTGATGATGGGGCAAGGGAAGTTGAGAGAAGTTATCCCCTCTGGTTTAAGAGCTTGATGGTTGAAGGGCAATAGCTGTTCCTGATCCTGATGGCGAGAGCCCTGAAGCTCCTATAACTTCCTGATGGCAGCAGTGAGAAGAAAGCATGGCCTAGGTAATGGGGATCCCTGAAGATGGATGCTACTTTGTCAAGTGGATGACGGATGATAGATAACAAAGTTAATTATAGCAACCACAACACAGAACACTCATTAGTTTGTTTCACGACAATACTTCCATATTAAATGCTGCATTCTAATGAAAAAAAGGTTAACAAGGTGAGATAGGTTCTCTGTAACAGCAGCAATATGAAGTTTAAAGATTAGCTTTATTTGTCATATACATCAAAACATAGTGAAATTTGTGTCAATGGCCAACACAGTCCAAGGATGTGCTGGGGGAAGCCCGCAAGTGTCACCAAGTTTCTGGTGCCAACGTAGCATGCCTGCAACTTATTGACACTAACTAAATATCTTTGGAATGTGGAAGGAAACTAGATCACCTGGAGGAAACACACAAGGTCGTGGGGAGAATATACAAACTCCTTACAGATGGCAGCAGGAATTGAACCCCAATTAGTGATGCTGTAAAGTGTTGTACTAACCGCTATGTATGTCCACCCATAAATAATGTACATTCATATAGCACCTTTACTGCAGTAAGATGCCACTTCACAGAACATGTTTAATTTATTTGCTGTGCGTTGTCGGAATCTATGTGTCAATGATGTTGATGCAAACAAGTTTTTCCAATGTACCTCACTAAATTCAACTTGACCATCAAACAACTGCATCTGTGAAGATGGTCAAAACCTTGGTCCCTTGGTCAAGGAAGTAGGCTTTGGGGGCAGAGGAGGAGAGCGAGGTAGAGAAAGGGTGAGAGGGCTGCAGAGAGAATTCTGGATGTTAGAGCTCTGGCTGGCTAAGATAGAGCATTTAAATCTGTGCATAGATTAGACACTAGAGATTCTCTGCATTTGATGGAAATCTTGAGCAATACACAAAATGCAGGAAGAACTCAGCAGGTCAGGCAGCATCTGTACAGGGGAATAAACAGCTGATGTCTCAGGCTGGGTCAGCCTGACCTGCTGAGTTCCTCCAGCATTTTTGTGTGTGTTGCTCATACAGTAGACGGTCTTTCACATATATGCATACACTCATGTGTACCTATGCTAACACGCACACAATCAATTGTAAACACGAGTGGAAATGTGGAGATCTTTACATTTGGTAAATTTACAAGGACATGGTCGGGTCTTGAGGACCTGAGTTATAGGGAAAGGTTGAATAAAATGAGACTTTATTCCCTGGAGTGTAGGAAAATGAGGGGAGATTTCATAGAATTATGAGAGATATAGATTGGGTAAATTCAAACAGGCTTTTTTGACTGAGGTTTGGCAAGCCTGCAACTAGAGGCCATGGGCTGGGGTAAAAGGTGAAATATTTAAGGGGAACATGAGGGGGAAATTCTTCATTCAAAGTGGCAAGAGTGTGGAACGAGCCACCAGAAGTGCCAAATACAGGTTTGATTTCAACATTTAGAAACATAGAAAACCTACAGCACAATACAGGCCCTTCGGCCCACAAAGCTGCACCGAACATGTCCTTACCTGAGAAATTACCGAGGGTTACTCATAGCCCTCTATTTCTCTGAGCTATTTAAGAGAAGTTTGAATGAGTACATGGATGCGAGGGCCATAGACAGTTAGTGTCCAGGTGCAGGTCGATGGGACTATGCAGGATAATAGTTTGGCATCAGCTAGGTGGGCTGAAGGGCCTTCCTCTGTGCTGTAGTCCCCTTTGATGCTACCCTAAGGGCACTGTGCGCATACCCCTGTATAGCCATTACATTTAAATACTGAGTGATAACATGAAAGGACATTTGCATAGCCTCGTCTGTTTATTATGGGGCCAACACCCCTGCTTACACAGCTCTCTCACCTGACCCCAGCAGTACCTATGACCAGTTAAATCCTCACTCACTCGTTTGAAGAAACATCTGGCCTGATGGGCAACACTGTGGCACCATGTGTTTTGTCAGGAATCCATCACTGATCAAAGTCGGCCAGATCACAAGGAATTGGAGTGCTTCCGTAGGAGACTAAACTATCACACCAATAGACACAAAGGTTTCTATTTACTTTCTCAGGTGTAATAATTCCTGTAATTTTGAGGGTGGGGTGGCCCTTTAATAGTAAAAACAGTGGCTTCTGTCAGCTAGAGTGAATCTGATACTATTATTGGTAGGGGCCATAAACAGTAATTTTATTTTACAATTAAATTTTTCAAAGTAAGCCTAGAAACGTTTATTTGATGTTTTGAGGGGAAAAAATTAACTTGTTATAATTATATAGCCAGGTTATATTTATCATCTTTAATATTACACAACTAAGGAGCTGGAAAGGGTGGAGGGGGAGGTGATTACTGCCTGTTTAGAAAGGTCGCATCTGTTCATCAATAGCTGAAGATGGCTGAATTACATTTAAACTTGCCTCTCTGAATTATAGTTCTTGCTTCTTTACACAGAAAATTGAACATTACAGCACACTCAAGTGAATCACTTTGTAAGTGTTGAATGTGAAGGCAGAACACAGGATTAATGGCAGGATTTTTAATAGTGTGGTGGAACAGAGGGATCTTGGGGTCCATGTCTGTGTCCATAGATCCCTCAAAGTTGCTGGGCAAACTAATAAGGGTTGTTAAGAAGGCGTATGGTGTTTTGGCCTTCATTAATCGGGGATTTGAGTTCAAGAGCCATGAGGTAATGTCACAGCTTTATAAAACCCTGGTTACACCACACTTGGAATATTGTGTTCAGTTCAGGTTGTTAAGTTTTTTAAAAAACTCCATTTCTAAACTGGTGGCTCCAGTAAATTCGCATTACACTCTTCAGATTTATTGTTAGTATCTCAGTACACTTAGCAGTGAGGTCCCTTCCCTTCTGCTAGAAATCGTTGCCACTGATGAGGGTTAAAGGTTATCAAAGGGAGACACAAGATGCTGGAGTCTGGAGCAACATACAAGCTGGAGGAACCTGGTGGGTCAGGCAGCATCTATGGAGGGTCAAAGTTCAAAGTAATTTTTTAAAATCAAAATATTTGTATATTATTGAGATTCATTTTCTTGCAGGCATTCATAATAGAACAGTAAAATGCAAATGAATCGATGAAAAACTAGACACAAAGACTAACAACCAATGTGCAAAAGAAAACTTTGCAAATACAAAAAGAAATAATAAATAAATAATACTGAGAACATGAGTTGTAGAGACCTTGATAGGGAGTCCATAGATTGTGGAATCAGTTCAGAGTTGAGGTTACTGACACTGATGGCTGAAGGGTAATCACTTTTCCTGAACCTGAACCTAAAGCTCCTGTATCTCCATCCTGATGGCAGCAGCAAGAAGAAAGAATGCGTGGTCTGAATGGTGGGTGGTCAACATTTCGGATTGAGACCCTTTGCCTGGACTGAGAGACAGATGGGAAATTGCCAGTACAAGATGGCGGAAGGAAGGAGTGGAGCGAGGTCAAAGGTGGCAGGTGATAGGTGGGATCCAGCGGGGCGATAGGCAGATGAAGGAGGGACGGATTGGGAAAAGTGTCAAGAGCTAGAAGGTGATAGCTGGAAGTGCCAAAGGGCTGATGATCACAGAAGAGATAGGAAAACAACCATTATTTATGTTCGAGTGCTCTTGAGGGATTGGGCCTCTACTGTAAAGCTTAGAAGTGAATTTATTGAGACATGTGACGTGGCTTAACGATGTGGATGCTGTGAGGATCCTATCCCTGGTGGGTAAGAATTAAACGGCATATTTTTAGGATTCAGCATCTCCCATTTAAGACTGAGATGAGAAGAAATTTCTTCTCTCAGAGGGTTAGACCCTAATATATATAGGAGCACAATTAAGCCATCCAGCCCATCGAGTCTGCTCTGCCAGTACATCATGGCTGATTTATTATCCCTCTCAGCCCCATTCTCCTGCTTTCTCTCTGTTACCTTTGACTGCCTTACTAATCAAGAATCCATCAACCTCCGCTTTAAATGCACACAATGACTCGGCCTCCACAACTGTCTGTGCTAGAGAATTCCACAGATTCACCACCCTCTGGCTAAAGTTGTTCCTGCTCGTCTCTGTTCTAAACGAACATTCCATCTATTCTGAGGCTGTGCCCTGGCCTCTACTCCTAGATTCTCTCATCATGGAAAGATCCTCCTATTATCCACTGTTCCTAGGTTTTTCAGCATTGAACTGGTTTCAATGAGATCCCCCATCGTTCTTTTAAACTTCAGTGAGCACAGGCCTACAGCCAAACAGCTCTCATATGTTAAGCCTTTCATTCCTGGGATTTTTTTCTTGTAAACCTCCTCTGGTCCCTACCCAATACTAGAATCTCTGACTGCCCACCTGCACAAGTGTATCGCAGTCAATTAACCCACTGGCGTGGGGTGTTGGAGGAGGCTGGAGCACCACGGGAAAACCATACTGCCACAGGGAGAAGATGCAAATGCCACACCAGCAGCCCTGGAGGCTAGTACTGAATCCAGGTCACGGCAGCTGTGTGACAGCTGCATTCATAGTTGCACCACTGTTCTGTGCATTGAAGATAGTTCAAACTTCAAAGTAAATTTATTATCAAAGTACACACTTGTCACCAAATACTACACTTGGTATTTTTCTTGCAGGCATTCACAGTAGAAGAAATACAATAGAATCAAAGAAAAGCTAAACAAAGAGAAAATACAGAAAGTAGTAATAATAATTTTTTTAAATAAATAAATAATAAATACAAGCCTTATACAGTTTTAAAGTCAGAGTTCTACAAATTATATTATGACTGATCCATTATCACAGAAACAACATTCCATAATAACAGTCCAAATATAATATTACAGATGAAAAAGCAGGAACAACTTATTTAACAAGATATACCCAATAGCAATATCTACAACTGGTATCATCCCAGAGTCACTACACAATAGCATTAAACAATTAGGCTGACACAGCAATATTTATGTAAATCTCCAGAAAGCCACAACACTAAACACCACAAGAACACCACCATCAATACCAGCTAGTAGAGTGGTGTCACAGCAACAACCTTGCACTCAGTGTCAGTAAGACAAAAGAGCTGATTGTGGGCTTCAGGATAGGTAAGACCAGGGAACATGAACAATCCTCAGAGAGATCAGAAGTGGAGAGAATGAGGAATTTCAAGTTCCTGGGTGTCAAGATCTCTGAGGATCTAACCTCGTCCTGACATATTGATGCAGCTATAAAGAAGACAAGACAGCGGTTATACTTCATTAGGGATTGTCACCTAAAACACTCGAAAACTTCTATAGATATACTGTGGAGAGCATTCTGACAGGCTACATCGCTCTCTAGAATCGGGGGTGGGGGGGGGCTACTGTACAGGACCAAAAGAAACTACAGGAAGTTGTAAAATTAATCAGCTCCATCTTGGGTACTAGCCTCCATAGTATCCAAGACATTTACAAGGAGCGGTGCCTCAGAATGGCGATGTTATTAAGGACCCCCATCACTCAGGGCATGCTCTCATCTCATCGTTACCATCAGGAAGGAGGTACAGAAATCTGAAGGCACACACTCAGCGATTCAGGAACAGCTTCTTCCCCTCTGCCATACGATTCCTGAATGGACATTGAACCCAAGAACATATATTTTTAAAATACATATTACTTTTGTTTCTGTACTATTCAATATACATATATACACTTACTGTAATTTTATTTTCTATATGATCATGTATAGCATTATACTGCTGCTGCTAAGTTAACAAATTTCATGACACATGCCAATGATAATAAACCTGATTCTCATTCTGAATAGTTAGAAAGTTCTTAACAATTGAGAAATGAGTGTGCTTGGTAATACCCACACCTCAGGCTTTACCAGCTTGAGCTGAGTGAGTGAGTAAATAAAGAAATAAATAAATAATACTGAGAACATGAGTTGTAGAGTCCTTGAAAGTGAGTCCATGGGTGTGCTCAGTGAAAAGTTCAGGGCTGTGGTGAGTGAAGTTATCGACACTGGTTCAGGAGCCTGATGGTCAAGGTCAGGGGTCCCCAACCTTTTTTGCACTGCAGACCTGTTTCATATTGACAATATTCTTGCAGACCGGCCGACCCGGGGGGTGGGGGGGGGGTAGGGTTGCCAACAGACAAGAGTAGCAATCAAATACGTTGTTTACCCCGAGTGACTACAATGACCATGAAGTCTTGCGCGGACACCAGTGCGCATGCGTGATTTACGCATGCGTGTACGTGCCAATTTTTTCTACAAGTTGTTTTTGGTGATTCTGTTCCAGGGGGGGTGTTATTCACGACCAGAATATAGGTGATAAGTGGATAATACACTCAATTTCGTTTCTAAATAGATTTATCTAACGAATTTAATATTAAACACACAGCGCATATTTTCCTCGCATGAATATAGCGATAAGTCAATTATCAGGGGAGGACAGGGGAGCTTGAAGTAAGTGTTGAACGAACTTCCAGTAGAAGTGGTAGAGGCAGGTTCGATATTATCATTTAAAGAAATATTGGATAGCTATAGGGAAAGGAAAGGAACGGAGGGTTATGGGCTGAGTGCAGGTCGGTGGGACTAGGTGAGAGTAGCGTTCGACACGGACTAGAAGGGCAGAGATGGCGTGTTTCTGTGCTGTAATTGTTATATGGTTATATAAGTAAGTCAATAGCATCATAAGATTTTAAGTAACGTTTGGATATTAAACACACAGCACATATTTTCCCCATATGAACATATAAAATCATTGCAACACACCAATATCGCTGAATCAGTGGGAGCCCAGGGCTTGTTTTCCTGCAACAAGACGGTGCCATCGAGGAGTGATGGGAGACAGCGATACTCGAAGAGGGTTCCTTATGTCCAGTCTATTCTGCAATTTGGTTTTCGTTGCATTCATTGCAGAGGTATGTTGGAAATGGAAGCAATGTTTTCAGTGCTTTCGTGGCTATCTCAGGATATTTAGCCTTGACTTTGATCCAGAATGCCGGCACAGATGTTATGTCAAACATACTTTTCAGCCCGCTGTCATTTGCAAGGTCAAGGAGTTGATCTTCTTCCCATGCTGACATGGATGACGCGCAGGTAATCACCTCGCGTGCGTTCAAGCTCAACAGTGGGCGTGACAGGGAATGAGGAAAGGTGCAGCTGACTCATATCGCCAAATCATATCGTTTCCTCGCGGCCCGGCAGCACATGCTTTGCGGCCCGGTGGTTGGGGACCACTGGTCAAGGGTAATACTGTTCCTGAACCTGGTGGTGTGGGACCTAAGTCTCCTGTACCTCTTCCCTGATGGCAGCAGGGAGAAGACAGCATGGAGTGGATGGAGTCACACAGCATGGAAACAGGCTCATAGACCCAACTCCTCTCTACCAGCTGTATCCCATCTGCCCTCATTTGGTCATAGCCCTTTAAATCATATACTTACCAAGATTAATTTTAAATGTTGTTAGTGTGCCTGCCTCAGTCACCATTTCTGGCAGATCATGCAAATGTGAAAAATCTCAAATAAAACTGGAACTGCTGGAAATGTGCAGAGAGGCAAAAAGAGTTGCTATTTCACACATCCGTATTGACTCTCTACACATCCAGTGCTGGCTCAGGATAAATGCTGGCTAACACACGTCTCCTACTTTTCCTCAGGAGATCCTTTCTAGTTGGCTGACAGGACAAATGGTTATAATATCCCAGCTGAAACCCGAGTAATGCATCACCAAATAACAAGCTGCCGAAGTTCTGGAACAGTGCGGGAATACCTCCGGTACAAGAAGCAAGTTTGTCAGTAAGCTGCCACCATTGTTTAAGCACGCATGCTGGACTCCAAGGTCTAAAGAACCTACATATTCTCATTTAAAAAAAACAAAGCCAATAGAATGAGGCTATTCAGCCCATTCAGCAAATGCTCACTTTCAGTGCAATCGCATTCACCTACTAATCCAATACCTCTGGATTTTGATTCAAATAATAAACATGAGATTTTGCAGATGCTGGAAATCTACAGTAACACACTCACAAAGTGCTGAAGGAACTCAGCAAGTCAGACGGCAGAGGAATAAACAGTCAATGTTTTGGACTGAGACACTATCAGGACTGGGAAGGAAGGAGGTAGATGGATTGTTCTGTTCTTTTAAATCTAAGTGCTAAGACTCTACAAATTACTACACAACATTATCATAAACACGGGAGATTCTGCAGCTACTGGAAATATTGAACACTACATACAAAACACTGGAGGTCAGGCAGCATCTATGGAGGGGAATAAACAGCCAATGTTTCGGGCCAAGACTCTGATGAAGAATGCTGACACAGGGTTTCGGCCCAAAACGTTGACTGTTGATGGGGCTCTATAGACACTACCTGACCTACTGGGATCCTCCAGCATTTTGTGTGTTGCTTTAATTCAGATTAAGTCTAAATTGCTGTATTTTGGAATGAAAAAACTGAGTAGTGTTGTTCTAGTGAACAGTAGGGCCCTGGAGAGTGTTGTAGAACAGAGAAACCATGGAGTTCAGGTACATCGTTCCCTGAAAGTGTGAGCCTGAAGAACTACTCTCAACACTTTCGGAACACCTTCCTTTCTACCAACCTCAGATTTCTGAAGAGCCCATTAACGTACTATTTTCGCACTATTTATTTTTAAAACTTATTTTAATTCCTACGTCTTGCTGTCACAAAACAACAAATTCACAACATATGTTGATGATAATAAACCTGATTACGATTTAGAAAATAGAGTCAAGGTAGACACACACTGGCCTTCATCAGTCAGGACACTGAATATAGAAGTTGGGAGGTTATGTTGCAGTTGGATAAGGTGCCAGTGAGGCTACACGGAGCTTCGTGTTCAATTTTCATCACCCTATTTTAGGAAAGATACTACTAAACTGGAAAGAATGCAGAAATGATTTACAAAGATGTTGCTAGGATTATAATAAAAGGGAGAGGTTGAACAGCCTAAGATTTTTTTTTTCTTTGGAGTGCAAGAGGAATCTTACTGAGGCATATAAAATCACAAGGGAGATGCACAGTCCTTTTTACAGGGTTAGGAAGTCAGAAACTAGTAGAGAGCATAGGTTTAAGGTGAGAGGAAAGGTATTTAATCGAGACTAGAGGGGAACTTTTTTTTTAATGCAGATGGCGGTGAGAGTATGAAATCGGCTGCCAGAGGAAATGCAACTCCAAAGTAAATTTATAATCAAAGTACAAGCACTGTATGTTATCATATGCTATATCGAGAATCATTTTCTTGCCGGCATTCACAGGAAAAATAAATACAACAGAATTTACCTAAAACTATACATAAACAGACAAGGACTGACAAACAACCACTGTGCAAAAGAAGACAAACTGCAAATTTAAAAAAATTACTGAAAAGGTGTCCTTGAAAGTGAGCTGTAGGTCATAGAATCAGTTCAAAGTTGTGGTGAGTGAAGTTATCCATATTGATACAGGAGTCTGATGGTTGCAGGGTAATTACTGAGCCTGGCAGTGTGGAACCTAGGGCTTCCGAACCCTCCTGCTCAATGGTAGCAGTGAGAAGAGAGCATCGGCCTTAATGATGGATGCTGCTTTCTTACAGCGGTGCTTCTTATAAATATGCGCATTGGTGGGGGTTCTTTTGCCTGTGATAGTCTGGGCTGCATCTACCCCTTTCTGCAGCCTTTTCCATTCTTGGGCATTGGTGTTTCCCTACCAGACTGTGATGCATCCAGTTAGGATGCTCTCCACTGTGCATCTATAGAAGTTTGGCAAAGTTTTTAAGTGACATGCCAAATCCACACAAACTTCTAAGAAAGCAGAGTTGCTGCCATGCAACACTTACGTGCTGGTCCCAGGCCAGACCCACTGATACGTTGACACCAAGAAACTTAAAGCTACTGACCCTCTCCACCTCCAATTCCCACATGAAGGATGGCTCATGGACCTCCGGCTTCTTCCTCCTGCAGTCGATAATCAGCTCTTTAGTTTTGCTGATGTTGAGTGAGAGGTTGTTGTTATGGCACCACTCAACCAGATTTTCAACCTCCCTCCTATATGTTGATTTGTCTGATGGCTGAGACAGGTACAATAACAACTTTTAAAAGAAGTTTAGACAGGAACATGGATAGGAAAGGTTTCAAACATTGGCATCCATCTTCAATTGGGCAGAAGATACAAAAGCTTGAAAGAATGCACCACAAGATTCAAGGACAGTTTCTGACCCACTATTATAAGAGTATTGAATTATTCTCTGGTACAAAAAGTTGGACTCCTGAGTTTACAACTAACCTCATTATGATCTTGCACCTTATTGTTTACCTGCATTGTACTTTCTCTGTATCTGTTACACTTTATTCTGCATTCTGTTATTGTTTTACCTTGTTCTACCCCATTGCACTGTGTAATGATCTGATCTGCATGCAAACAAGCTTTTCACTGTATCTCAGTAATAAACAGATTCCAATTGCAATTGGGACCATCGAGGAAGGGCGACTTGATCAGCATGGACCAGCTAGCTGAAGGGCTTATTTCCAGGCTGAATGACTCAACGACTTTCACAATTATCCTTTAACATCTCATCCATTGCTTTTACCACCGCCTAGAGCATCTCAATCAACTAACCCAAGAACTTACGAGGTGGGAGCCAACTGGAGATGCAATTAAAAACCCACATGGTCACATAGAGAACCTGGGAATGCCACACAGACAACACTGGAGGCCAGGGTTGTGAGACAGCCTCACTATCCGCAGCGCCACTCTGCCGCCCATTCCATCAGAATGAAGCAGTTTATAAGTGGACTGAGTACGAAGAGAGTCTATGTGTCAGAGCCATTTCTGAAAAACCACAGAAGGATAAGCGAAGCCTGTTCTGTCAGAGGCTACAGGGTTTGTTAATTTAGGAACGAACGTGGTGTAAAGCTCCCAAGTTTAAATCAGTCAGCAGGGAGTTTATTTACACACCAACAGCACAGCACAGACAGGGCTTATTCATCTCATAACTTCTTTAGAAATACATAAACAAAGCCTAACAGGGAACAAGAAAGTGGAGTGTGGAAGTATCTCCAGTTCGTAGAGAAGCTAAAAGTGCATGTCGATGAAATGGCTGCCCTCGGGCTGGAGTGCTTGTGGTCTGAGGTGAAGTCAATGATGTGTGGAATTGTTACCTGACAAAACACTATTTAATGGGATTTCATTACCATTAAGAGGTTTGCAGGCAGCTTTATAACGGCATCCACTCCAGACATTCTGTCTTCTGGAGGCTTTGAATGGGTTAACAGGATGCTGCCTGGATTGGAGGCATGTGCTACAGGGAGAACTTGAATTGTTCTCTCTAAAGCAGTGAAGGCTAAGAGGGATCCCAAGAGGTACAGATGGAGAACATCACTGGTATCATTTTGTCAGGGTCAAAATATCTAATATCAGAGGGCATGGATTTAAGGTGAGGGGGTGACTAGATTCAAAGGAAATGTACAGGGCAAGTATTTCTACACCGAGTGGAATGTATTACCAGGGGTGGTAGTGGAGGCAACTACAACAGAGGTATTAAAAGACTTTTAGAATGTGCAGAGAATGGAGAGATATTGACCTTGTATAAGCAGAAGGGATAGGTGTTAAATACTATTTCAGTTAGTTCAGCTCAACATTGTGGGCTGAATGGCTTGTTGGAGAGCTTCGATCATGCTGTTATAACTCTTGAACGGAACTTTTGATCTCTTTATCTACCTCATCATAGCCTTTTCACTGTACTTTACTACTTACACTGCACTTCCTCTGTAACTGTCCCACTACATTCAGTAACAAGAGAAAATCTGCAGATGCTGGAAATCGAAGCAACACACACACACACAAAATGCTGGAGGAACTCAGCAGGCCAGGTAGCATCTACGGAAAACATATAGTCAACGATTCGGGTTGAGATGTTGACTGTACTTTTATTTCCATAGATGCTGCCTTGTGTGCCGAGTTCCTCCAGCATTTTGCGTGTGTGACACTACATTCAGTGGCCACTTTATTAGATTCCTCCTGTATCTAACAAAGTGGCCACAGAAGTGTACGTTCATGGTCTTCTGCTGATGTAGCCATCCACTGTAAGGTTCAACGTTTTGAGCATTCAGAGATGCTCCTCTGCACACCACTGTGGTAACGCACGGTTATGTGAGTTACTGTCACCTTTCTGTCAACTTGAACTAGTCTGGCCATTCTCCTCTGACCTCGGTCATTAACAAAGCATTTTTGCCCACAAAATGCTACTCACTGGACGTTTTTCTTAGTTTTTTTTTGCACCATTCTCTGTAAACTCTAGAGACTATTATGCATGAAATTCCAGGAGATCAGTCGTTTCTGAGATACTCAAACCACCCTGTCTGGCACCAACAATCATTTCACAGTCAAAGTCACTTAGATCATATTTACTTCCCATTCTGGAGTTTGATCTAAAGAACAATTAAATCTATTGACCATGTCTGCATGCTTTTATACATTGATTTGCTGCTACATGATTGGCTGACTAGATTATTGCATTAATTAGCAAGTGTACAGATGTACCTAATAAAGTGGCTATTGAGTGAATGCTGCAAAGGCATAGTTATTCACATAAAAGTTGCTGGTGAACGCAGCAGGTCAGGCAGCATCTCTAGGAAGAGGTACAGTCGACGTTTTGGGCCGAGACCCTTTGTCAGGACTTACTGAAAGAAGAGCTAGTAAGAGATTTGAAAGTGGGAGGGGGAGGGGGAGATCCAAAATGATGGGAGAAGACAGGAGGGGGAGGGATGGAGCCAAGAGCTGGACAGTTGATTGGCAAAAGGGATATGAGAAGATCATGGGACAGGAGGCCTAGGGAGAAAGAAAAGGGGGAGGGGGGAAAACCCCAGAGAATGGGCAAGGGGTATAGCGAGAGGGACAGATGGAGAAAAAGGAGAGAGATTAAAAGAATGTGTGTATATAAATAAATAATGGATGGGGTAGGAGGGGGAGGTGGGGCATTAGCGGAAGTTAGAGAAGTCAATGTTCATGCCATCAGGTTGGAGGCTACCCAGACGGAATATAAGGTGTTGTTCCTCCAACCTGAGAGGAGGTCGTGGATAGACATATCAGAATGGGAATGGGACGTGGAATTAAAATGTGTGGCCACTGGAAGATCCTGCTTTCTCTGGCGGACAGAGCATAGGTGCTCAGCGAAACAATCTCCCAGTCTGCGTCGGGTCTTGCCAATTTTTCCCCCCTCCCCCTTTTCT
This sequence comes from Mobula hypostoma, assembly GCF_963921235.1. Lineage (NCBI taxonomy): Eukaryota > Metazoa > Chordata > Chondrichthyes > Myliobatiformes > Myliobatidae > Mobula > Mobula hypostoma. The sequence goes on along the minus strand of NC_086105.1, from coordinate 63,036,498 downwards.
TTCTCCCTAGGCCTCCTGTCCCATGATCCTCTCATATCCCTTTTGCCAATCAACTGTCCAGCTCTTGGGTCCATCCCTCCCCCTCCTATCTTCTCCTATCATTTCAGATCTCCCCCTCCCCCTCTCAAATCTCTTACTAGCTTTTCTTTCAATTAGCCCTGACGAAGGGTCTCGGCCCAAAACGTCGACTGTACCTCTTCCTAGAGATACTGCCTGGCCTGCTGCGTTCACCAGCAACTTTTGTGTGTTGCTTGAAATTCCAGCATCTGCAGATTTCGTCATGAAGGCATAGTTATTATTCATTTTGAAGATTTTTCATCACTGACAAGTCCTCATCAATTGCCTGTCACATTGGGTATTGCCTCTGATGCAAATGAAGGCAGAACTGAGGAGAGTTAAGAGTCAAATTCATCGGTGTGAATTTGGTGTCAAATCTAGACTGGATTACGGAAAGTTGGTAGCTCTGTGTGAGCAGGAGGAAATGAATCGACTGTTTATTCATTTCCATAGATGCTGCCTGACCTGCTGAGTTCCTCCAGCATTTTGTGTTTGTGTTGGCATGTTTTCTTCCTTGATAAATCTCAAATTTTTGGAAACAATCAAAGAGCTTCATGATTAACATTATGGTGACAAGGTTTTTTTATCTCCCTCATTTAATTATTGTTTTAATTATTTGAGTTCAAATTCCTCAGCTACTGCAATGGGATTTGAACTCACAGCTCTAGCTGCTAGGCCAGCAACTAAACCACTGATTTAGCATCTTCCCACTCCCTGCAACATATTCACAGCAGATCGCTGGATCCAGGCTGTAATTTCTTCCTGCCAGTGGTCATCACCAAAAGACCAAAATTGGGCCCTTGAATACAGAAACAGGTGAATTTATTATGGGGAACGAGAAAATGGCAGACGAATTGAACAGGTACTTTGGATCTGTCTTCACTAGGGAAGACAGATCCAATCTCCCAGATATAAGAGTGGCCAAAGGACCTAGGGCAATGGATGAACTGAAGGAAATTTATATTAGGCAGGCAATGGTGTTGGATAGACTGTTGGGTCGGAAGGCTGATAAGTCCCCAGGACCTGATGGTCTGCATCCCAGGGTACTTAAGGAGGTGGCTTTAGAAATCGTGGACGCATTGGTAATCATTTTCCAATGTTTTGTAGATTCAGGATCAGTTCCTGTGGATTGGAGGGTGGCTAATGTTGTCCCTCTCTTCAAGAAGGGAGGAAGAGAGAAAACAGGGAATTGTAGACCGGTTAGCCTGACGTCGGTAGTGGGAAAGATGCTGGAGTCAATTATAAAAGATGAAATTACAACACATCTGGATAGCAGCAACAGGATCGGTCTGAGTCAGTATGGATTTACGAAGGGGAAATCGTGCTTGACTAATCTTCTGGAATTTTTTGAGGATGTAACTATGAAAATGGACAAGGTAGAGCCAGTGGATGTAGTGTACCTGGACTTTCAGAAAGCCTTTGATAAAGTCCCACATAGGAGATTAGTGGGCAAAATTAGGGCACATGACATTGGGGGCAGAGTACTGACATGGATTGAAAATTGGCTGGCTGACAGAAAACAAAGAGTAGCAATTAATGGGTCCCTTTCGGAATGGCAGGCGGTGACCAGTGTGGTACCGCAGGGTTCAGTGCTGGGACCGCAGCTGTTTACAATATATATTAATGATTTAGATAAGGGAATTAAAAGTAACATTAGCAAATTTGCCGATGACACAAAGCTGGGTGGCAGTATGAAATGTGAGGAGGATGTTATGAGAATGCAGGGTGACTTGGACAGGCTGGGTGAGTGAGCAGATGCATGGCAGATGCAGTTTAATGTGGATAAATGTGAGGTTATCCACTTTGGTGGTAAGAACAGGAAGGCAGATTATTATCTAAATGGAGTCAAGTTAGGAAAAGGGGAAGTACAACAAGATCTAGGTGTTCTTGTACATCAGTCACTGAAAGCAAGCATGCAAGTACAGCAGGCAGTGAAGAAAGCTAATGGCATGCTGGCCTTCATAACAAGGGGAATTGAGTATAAGAGCAAAGAGGTCCTTCTGCAGCTGTACAGGGCCCTGGTGAGACCACACCTGGAGTATCGTGTGCAGTTTTAGTCTCCAAATTTGAGGAAGGACATTCTTGCTATTGAGGGAGTGCAGCGTAGGTTCACGAGGTTAATTCCCGGTATGGCGGGACTGTCATATGTTGAAAGATTGGAGCGACTGGGCTTGTATACTCTGGAATTTCACTAGACTCATTCCACCGAGATGCAGCACTGAGCGTCATAGGAAGTCATTCCTGCCTGTGGCCATCAAACTTTACAACTCCTCCTTTGGAGAGTCAGACACCCTGAGCCAATAGGCTGGTCCTGGACTTATCTCATAATTTACTGGCATAATTTACATACTACTATTTAACTATTTATGGTTCTATTACTACTTATTATTTATGGAGCAACTGTAAGGAAAACCAATTTCTCCCGGGATCAATAAAGTATGACTATGACTAATTTAGAAGGCTGAGAGAGGATCTTATTGAAACATAAGATTATTAAGGGATTGGACACGCCGGAGGCAGGAAGCATGTTCCCACTGATGGGTGAGTCCAGAACCAGAGGCCACAGTTTAAGAATAAGGGGTAGGCCATTTAGAATGGAGTTGAGGAAAAACTTTTTCACCCAGAGAGTGGTGGATGTATGGAATGCTCTGGCCCAGAAGGCTGTGGAGGCCAAGTCTCAGGACGCTTTCAAAAAAGAGATGGATAGAGCTCTTAAAATTAGTGGAATCAGAGGTTATGGGGATAAGGCAGGAACTGGATACTGATTGTGGATGATCAGCCATGGTCACAGTGAATGGAGGTGCTGGCTCGAAGGGCTGAATGGCCTACTCCTGCACTGATTGTCTATTAGTATCGAATTATAAATCAAATGGACTTTGGCCAAGGATGAAAACGCAATTTGCCTCCACTACGTCTTGTGCAAGAACAGCTGCAGCTCTACAGTGGCCATGGTTTCTTCCTTCCCTACCCTCAGGCACCTTCCCCCTTCAAACCTGGGACAGAACCTAAAACGTTGACTGTACCTCTTCCTATAGATGCTGCCTGGCCTGCTGTGTTCACCAGCATTTTTTATGTGTGTTGACAGAAATGCAGCTGTTGTTTTCAAACTTGCCACACTGCAGATAGGTTTAACAAGTCACTTTTACCTCCTAAAATTAGATAGGGAGGGGACAGCGGGTGGTGTCATGGTGGTACTTTCTAATTCCCTCTCTGCCTAGAGCCACTATAACCTCGAATGGTTGGAAATGCTTTGAGCTCACAGTCTAGACATGCGGCTCCTCCCTTTGCAGTCAACTTCAGCACAAGACAAGCGCCAACTCAAGGAACCTGAACCTCATGTGCACTCGCTCAAATAGAACCTGACAGAAATGCTAATGGAAATTGTAGCCTGTTGGTACAGGCCCTTTATCTGAAGTGCACAACCTAGTGTTTTACAATATCAGCTCGTTAGAAAGTTTGGAACCATAGTTCAATATAGCTTGAAGGCAGCTTGCAGTTAGCATAAGCATAATGCTTTATAGTGCCAGCAATCACCAGAAGTTCAATTACTGCTGTTCTCTGTAAGGAGTTTGTACATTTCCCAAGCAGTTTTACCTGTTTGACAACAGACCAAGAGGCCCTGGAAAGAAAAGAAATGTGGTTTTCCACACCTGGGACGGAAGTGCTCAAGAATTACTGAAGAATTCAGTCAGTACTGTAATATAGAAAACATGGCAGTCAATTTAGGCATAGCTAGCACTACTAAAGTGATAATGAACTGATAATCAATTATGTTTGAGCAATATTGATTATGGAGTAAATATTGGCCAGTGATAGTACCACAGAGGCTTGCATTTCACTTTGAAATCTTTCCAAAAAGCAGAACCATTGACAGTATCGCATTTCCTCAGTAATGCATGGTAAGCAACACACACAGAATGCAGGAGGAATTTAGCAGGTCAGCTAGAGTCGAAGGAGGGAATTAAACAGTCGGGTCTCAGGCCGGGTCCCGAGGAAGAGTCCCAGTCTGAGAAATCAAAAGTTTATTTCCCACCGTAGGTGCTGCCTGACCTAGTGCTGAGTTTCTCCGGCATTCTGTGTGCCTTGCGCAAGATTTTCAGTATCTGCAGAAGCTTTTTGTGTACTGAATCGCTGGCCTGGATTTTTGTCCTGAAATGAGGCTTGATTCCATAACCTTCCAACCAAAGGTGAGAATGGTACACCAATACAAGAGATTCTACAGATGCTGGAAATCTTGAGAACACTCAAAATGCTGACGGAACTCAGCAAGTCAGATAGCATCTGTGGAGGGGGCACAAGCAGTCAAACGTTAATGATTAAAGACAAGTTTTATTTGTCAAATGTACATCAAATATGCAGTGTAATGCCTTGGTTGCATCCAATTAAATCAGTGAGTGTGCGCTGAGCAGCCTACAAGTGTCGCCATGTTTCCAGCGCCAACATAGCACGCCCACAGTTCACTAACTCTAACCGTACATCTCTGGAATGTTGCTGGAACCTGGAGCATCTGAAGGAAAGTGTGTCATCACAAAAGAACTTACAGACAGCAGCAGGAATTGAACCCCATTCTTACAGCTGGGGGTGGGCATCGGCCCAAAGATAGATACAGTAGAAGTATCATTGAAGGATTCAGTCCTAAACATCGACCGTTTACTCCCCTCCATAGATGCTGCCTGACTTGTTCAGTTCCTCCAGCATTTTGTGTGTGTGTGTTGAAAGATACTCACTGTGTAAAGACTGTGGGTTTGAGAGGCAGATAGTTTATTGCTAAATTTAGCACAGGAAAGTGCAGATATGTTAACTGGATAATTTTATTTGCCAGTTAAAGATTAATTTTGTAGCCTGGGCTGACTTAACGAATAGTCCAGTCTTACACATTTTGAGTGATCTAGCCTGTAGAAATTTTCTAAATTAATCCAAGCATACAGACTGGACTAACCTACTATCCAGTTAATAACAGCTAAGTGCAAAGTACTCCCCTTGCAGCAGTTATAAAACAGATAAAGTATTATAATTGGAAGAGCAAAAATATTAAAGTTTTACTTGGCTTTTAGTGACCTTTCAAATTATTTACACACTCCAGGCATTAAGAATTCAGTGAGAAATAACAGCACTGTACAAAGTTCATAAACCCTAAGGTCAGGCAAATACTGCAAAAAGTCCTATTTCATACAGATGAGCAGAACTTGCCACCAATGACTCTGGACAATTTCAGACCCAGCCCCTACACTCTTGACTTGCCAGAGCTTCACAAACCCCAGTGGAAAAGGTTACAGAAAGAAGTGGCAACAGCCCAGTTCATCACAGGCAAAGCCCTCCCCCACATTTAGCACGTTTACAAGGAGCGCTGCACAAGAAAGCAGCATCCACCAGCAAGGACCCTCACCATGTAGGCCATACTCTCTTCTTGCTATTACCATCAGGCAAGAGGTACTTCAGCCTTAGGCCCCACACCACTGGGCTGAGGAACACTTATTTCCATTCAACCATCAGGCCCCTGAACCATTGTGGATAACTTCACTCACCTCAACACTGAACTGATTCCACAATTCACTTTCAAGACCTCTATAACTCATGTTCTCAGCATTCTTTATTTACTTTTATTTGCATAGTTTGTCTTATTTTGCACATTGGTTATTTTTATGTGTAGTTTTCATAAATTCTATTGCGTTTCTTTGTTTTCCTGCAAATGCCCGTAGGAAAATGAATCTCAGGGTTGTACACAGTGACATACATTTACTTTGATCATAAATTTACTTTGACTTGACAAAGAACTGCATCATCAATGAAGGTTTCTTTCTTCCCTCTCACCTCTGCAGCTCCGTGTTGAATTTACGGCCCGGTTGGCTCGGCTACTCAATGTTGTGGTAGATTTTACTTGACATCACTCTTCTAAAAACATTTTGTGCCACTTACATTTCCAAACTATGTCGTCTATATTCCATTCATTGCCAAATTCCAGTTATTCTTCACATTTGTTCCCAGTTGAGCAATTCAAATCAGTCCTTCACCTCAGCTTTCTCTATCTCCATAATTCCTTCCAATTGGCAGTTTCGAATGCGAATGGGAATTGGAGTGGGTTTATTATAGTCACATGTCCCGAGATGCAGCGAGGAGCTTGTCTTGCATACTGCTCCCGCAGATCAGATCATTACACAGTGTGTTGCGGTACAATAGTAACAGTACGATCCACATTTATCAACATTTTCTTGTTTAGACACAAGCTTGTCCAGCATAGCAGGAGAATTGAGAGTTGTGGGGAAAAGGAAGGTAGGTGGAGCTGAGTCCATTTTCTTATTGAATGGCAGAGCAGGCTTGATGGGCCAAATGGCCTACTCCCATTTCCCATGCTCTTATGACAACCCAAATACACAGTCAGAGAGAGATAGCTCAAACTAACTTGGTGGCAATGGTCACTTCCTCAGCCAGATAGGACTCCCCATGAAGCCCATTTCACCTCAATTACCTTGCAAGTGACAAACTGACACTTGGATCCAGGATAAATCTCACTGATTTCAGTAGCAGGTGGAGAAAGCAATAGGAAAGACAGAGCGAATGAAAATCAGAACCCGTAGAAGTGGAGAACTTAAGCAAAAAAAAAACCAACAGAGAATGCTGGAAACACAGAGGAGCATCTGTGGAAGGAAAAACAACATCAACATTTCAGGCTAAGGACCATTCAGTAGAAATTGCCTGGAAGGAAATTTTTAAAATATTCTATTTTGTTCAATAAATTTGACTCAGACTTGATGAAATATCTTGGCCTGGAACATTGATAGTTTATTTCCCTCCAAAAATACGCTGCTTGAACTGCAGAGCATTTTGAGGGCATTGCTCAAGCATCTGCAGAACCGCCTGTGTTTAATGTTTTAAATTATTTTCATGCATTTATAGCTAATATTATTTTTAAATATTTTTCTTGCTTTTTTAAATGGAGGTTTTAAATGTTTCTGAATAACAGGGACATTAAGAAATACTGTATTTACTGTTCACAAGTCTTTGAAAGTCAGAAAAGCTGTTTAAGCTTCCTAGAGGTGTACCATCTGAGATTCTGCCATGGCTGAGGACAATCCAGTAAAGTCCAGGTACCTTGGGCCAGCCAAATGAGCCTTTGTATGTTGGGCGAATGTTGCACAGACCTGTTATTGGTAATTGGTGCCAATATTCTCTCTAAGGTGTGCGTGTGCACACCTCTTTAGCTACAAGCGCACAGAGGAATTTCAACTGCACTCAAAAGGTTGTCACTCTCTACCTCGTTGGCGCGTTAAGTATATTTCACAATCGTACACAATCACATTTCCTTTTCTGGTTTCTGATACAGACGGTGTTGACAACATGGAGTTGTGATGATTTGTCTGCACATTGAAGAAATTACTGTCAGATTCCAAAGAAGCAGATGGCGTGAAGCACAAAAGAACTTAAGCGGAATGGCTTAATGAAATAGCTACCCCGAAAGCTCACGAGGTCAGGAATGTGAAGCTACGAGAGATATTTATGTACAATACAGAAACTGGTGTTACCTGTGTGTATTGTCGTGATGCAAAAGTTGCTGGAGAATTTGCAAGTGGAGTGATATTTGGAAACTTGACTTTTTAAAGTGTAATTTAGCAAGTAAACCACATATGGATAGTGTGCAAAAGCTCTGGTAAGAAACTCCTTCGTTACCCATTACAGGCCTGCTACATATGTTTTGTGAGAGTGTAGATGAACAAGAGCAAAAATGATCAAACCCAGAGAAGATCAAAGTTCTATTGACAGTGTTTTGCTAGCTGTTAAAATTAATACCTCTATATATAAAATTCAGTGCACACATGTTGTTGTCACTGAGCAAATAAATTGCACAGCACAAGATTTTTGCACACATTACAAATTAGAGGGAACATTGGGAGTGCCAACAATATCAAGGTGGTTCAGCTAAAGGTTTGTTGCTCGAGATGCTACATAACACATATAGTTATTTTGCTTGACACAAGCCTCTTCACACCATCCTACTGACACAGTGGAACCAAAATTACAAAACAGCAATAAAATGTAACTACTATGCCAGAGCAGTTGACTCTGATCAGCTGCTCAGAGGGAGAGAGCACTAGTTATCAGGAGTGCCAAAGGTCAGTTGCAAAAAAGACCATAAGACATAGGAGCAGAATTCAGCCATTTGGCTCATTGAGTCCGCTCTACCTTTCCATCTTGGCCCTCTTATTCCCATTTTCCTGCCCTCTCCCCATAATCTTTGACACCCTTAGAAATCAAGAACTTATGAACCTCACTTTAAATATACCCAATGACCTAACCTCCACAGCCGTCTGTGGCAATGAATTCCACAGATTCACCACCTTCTGACTAAAGAAATTCCTCCTCATTTCTGTTCCTCCTACATCCCTATACTCTGAGCCAGTGCCCTCTGGTTTTTGAGTCCCCCAATTTAGGAAACATCCTCTCCACGTCCACTCTATCTAGGCCTTTCGATATACAAAAAGAATAAGGAAGTCCTGTACATGATTCACAACAAGCAAGCTGTTCTGCTCGGAATACATTCAACTATTTAATAAAGATTGCACTGTTATGTTAGGTACAGCATCAATAGCATCATTTCGGGTCTATTAACCTAGATTAAAAAGAGATGTGACAGGAAAAGGGGGGAATGGGGCATACCTTCTCTTAGAGATTACTATTTTGCAGCACAGTTGAGAGCTGTGATATGCAGGTGCAATCCATCATATGACGCTCAATGGAAAAACATTGAGGAGAGGATACTTTCCACCCCCATACAGGCAATTTTGGCTGATAACAACCTACAAAGTTACATAAATACTATTGATAACCCATGGGTGAAATGGACTCTTAAAATATGGGAAACTATTATAAAATATAAACTAGAGAGAGACATTGCAATTCTTAAATGGTGTGCATATGACTCGGATTTTATGCCGAACAAACTGGGTGCTAGATTTAAGGACTGGACAGCTAAAGGAATAATAGCTATTTGCAATATAATGAAAGAAGGAACACTATTCAGTTTTGAAATGCTCAAAGAGAAACACTTATTAGAAAAACAAGACTTTTACCGGTATTTACAGATGCGACAGTATGTTAATAGGACGGTTAAAAATGTAACCAAGGCAAGTACATGTTTGATAGAGCTATTTAGAAAAGCATATAATTCAGACAACAGTAGTAGAATAACTTCAAGCGTGTATAAGGGTTTGCCAAATCTTAAAACACATTCAACTTCATACATTAAAACAAAATGGGAGAAGGAAGAAGGGATAATAATATCTGAGGAAGAATGGACAATAATATGGAGGTATCAATGGAAGTGTACCAGTTCACAGAAACGGAGGGAGTTCCGGTGGAAAAACTTGAGAAGATGTTTTATTACACCCTCTCAGAAATTCCATTATGATAGTAACCTCCCTATTTTCTGCAGAAATTGTGGAAATCAAAATGCAAACCATTATCATATTTTCTGGGAATGCCCCGTTATCAAAGACTATTGGAGTGGGATACACAATGCCCTACAGGACATCTTTAAATGCGAAATACCCTTAGAAAGTAAGATCATATATTTTGGGTATATACCTCAAGAATGGTTGAAAAGAGATAAATATTTAATGAACGTACTGCTGGTGGCTGGTAAAAAGACCCTTACCAGGAAATGGTTATCACAGGAGAGCCCAACTTTAAATGTATGGATGGAAATTACAGTGGACATTTTTACAAAATGGAGAAGATAACAGCATCTGTTAATCATAAGTTGGAATAATTTGATTCATACTGGGAAAAATGGTTTAACTACATAACACCTCATAGGCCTGATTTTATTCTCACAAGTCAATGAACATGTTGTATAAAAAAAAGATCACTCCCTACTATGTACATAGTTTTCTTCTTTCGATTGTTCTTTCTTTCCTCTCCTTTCTACAAGTGTATACCTCAGATAAATATTATGTGGAGATTTGTGACAATTATGACTATATGATATATATGTACAGTATCTGAAATAAATCTTATGGAAAGTTTTGTTTGATGATGAACTTTAATGAAAAATAAGTTACAAAAAAAAAATGTGGCTACACTTCATATGTGGAGCACTATACTACATTGTTTCCCCATTAGAAACCTGGAACAGAATGGTGTCAGCATGGAAGGAGTCTATTCAGCCCATTGAGTCTGTACCGGCTCCATGCAAGACCATTTTAGCTAATTCCATTTCCTTGCCTTTTCATATTCCTACTACTTTTTTCCTTTACAGACACTCTGACCTTCACTTGAAGGCCACCCACTAGCTCGGGAAAGCAGCCAGCATAATAATACCTCCCACCTTGGTTGTTGTCTCTTCTCCCCCTTTCCATCGGGCAGAAGGCACACAAGCTTGAAAACATGCGTAACCATGCTCAAGTTCAGCTCCTAGCCTGTTACAAGTCTCTTAAAAAGGCCTCTTGTACAATAAAGATGAACTCAATTTTGTCACAGCCCTTGCACTTCATTTGTCCACCTGCACTACACTTTCTCAGTAACTGCAACACTATTTTCTGAATTCTGTTCTTGTTTTTCCTTCTGTAATTCCTTAACTTACTTTTGTACGGAATTAACTGTCTGGATGGCACACAAAGCTTTCCACTGTAGCTCGGAAAATGTGACCATAATAAACCAATCACCAAGAATCCTGTCCTGCACGGCTACAGGATTAATGCCAGAAAGAGGGCGAGCTTGGGCCTTTCAATATAAATGCGAGAAAGGTTTCCAGGGAGTTCTGATTTTAATTATTCAGCTCACTCTTGAACGCCACAATACTGTTTCAGTCTAACCTCCATACCCCAGCCCTGAGAGTATTGTCCAAATTGCCAATAGACCACAGAACTTAGGAGAAGAACCATGCCATTCAGCCCATCAAGTCTGTCCCATCACTAGATCATGGCTTGTTTATTATCCCTTGCATTCTTCTCACTTTCCCCATAATCCTTGATGCCTTTACTACTCAAGGACCTATCAACTTCCACTTTGAATATACCCAATGACTTGGCCTCCACAGCCACCTGTGACAATGAATTCCAGATTCACAGGCTCCTGGCTTTTAAAAAAATCCTCCTCATCCCTGTTCTGAAGGGACACCCTTCTATTCTGAGGATGTCCTTTCTATACTCTATCTAGGTTTTTCAATATTCAGTAGGTTTCAATGAGATCCCCCTCTCATTCTTTTAAACTCCAGAGAGCACAGTCTCAGAGCCATCAAATGTTCCTCAAACCTTAACCCTTTAATTTCTGGGATAATTCCCGTAAACCTCTCTGACTCTCCAGTACCAGCACATCCTTTCTTATATATGGGGCCCAATGCCGCACATCTCCTCTATGTCTGAGCCATCAAAGCACTGATTCAATCCTCCTTCAAATTTAATTCAATCCTCCTCCAAATTAGTCCTGAACTTACCAATGTATCACAAAGGTGGTTACCAGGTGGATGACACAGTTGCTACCAGAAAGCTGCTATTACAAGTTTAAAAAAAAGTAAATGGCGCTCACATCAAAGTTGCTGGTGAATGCAGCAGGCCAGGCAGCATCTCTAGGAAGAGGTACAGTCAACATTTCAGGCCAAGATCCTTCATCACGACAAATGTGTTAGCAAACCTCAAGTTGATTTATCAGCACGAAGGTGTGGAATTTTTGAAGTTTCCAATGCATTGGTAGGCCCACGGTGCATAATAGGTTCATAGTGTGCTGTAGACATTGGGCTCACCACAGGAAAACAACCCACTGAAGGTGGTAAAACCCACAGTAGGAGCAGGAGAAGGCCATCTGGCATGTCAAGCCTACTCCACCATTCTGGCCATGGACTCAACTCCATCTACCTGCCTTTCCCCATAATCCTACATTCCCCTGCTATCCAAAAATACATCCAACTGTGTCTTAAATATATTTAATGATGTAGCCTCGACTGCTTCCCTGGGCAGAGACTTCCACAGATTCGCTACTATTTGGGAGAAGTAGTTTCTTCTCATGTCCATCCTAAGTCTACTCCCCCATGTGTAGACATACAGCCCATCATAGGAAGGCAGCCCATATCAATGTATCCTAGGCTCAAGGGTGGCTTCTACCTCAACTAATGCATGATTACTGAGTATGATAAACTGGACTCTTAAACTCCCAAATCTTCTTTATGATCTTTATTGCTTATTTATTGAGATGCATCCAAGAAAAGGCCCTTTAAACCACACTGCCCAGCAACCCCCGATTTAACACTAGCCTAGTCATGGGACAACCTACAACAACCAATTAACCTACCAACCAGCGTGTCTTTGGACTGTGGGAGGAAACTGGAGCACCTGGAGAAAACCCTCATGGTCACAGGGAGAACATACAAACTCCTTACAGGCAGTGGAAGGAATTAAACCCAGGTTGCTGATACTGTAAAGTGTTGTGCTAACCACTACGCTACTTATTGTCTACTTGCACTGCACTTTCTCTATAGCTGTTGCACTTTATTCTACATTTCGTTGTTTTACCTTGGACTGCCTCGATGCACTGGGTAATGATCTGATCTGTATGAACAGTATGCAAGACAAGCCTTTCACTGTATCTTGGTACATGTGACAATAATTATCCAATTCCAATACTGAATATATGTATGGCAGTTATATTTTCCAAATTCACTTGAAGATGAATAGTAGTGAAGAGTCAAAATCCAGCAATGTGTCCTTGTCCAAACAGACTAAGAGCATATATTGAATATTTATGAACTAATTCACATTGTATCTGGAACCTGTGAGATTTCAGAACTTCTGCAACGAGTAATTAAAAATCAGAAGCAGTTAACGTGGATCGGAAAAGAGAAGGCTGTGCAAAATTAGCCCAATTTAATCTATTATCGGACGTGATTGTATAACTGTGTTGAGATCACATTTTCAGAAGGTCACACTTGAGACTGCTTAACAAGTTAAGAGCCCATGGTACTCTAGGAAAGACATTAGCCTAGATAGAGCATTGGCTGATTGGCAGGAGGCAAAGTGTGGGGATAAAGGGAGCCTTTTCTGGTTGGCTACCAGTGGTGTGCCACAGGGGTTGGTATTGGGACAGCTTCTTTACATGTTCTACGTCAATGATTTGAGTGACAGAATTGATGGCTTTGTGGCCAAGTTTGTGGACACTATGAAGCCAGGTAGAGGGGCAGATAGAGTTGAGGAAACAGAGAGTCTGCAAAATAGCTTAGATGGATTAGGAGAATGGGCAAAGAGGTGACAGATGGAATATAGTGTTGGAAAGTGTATGATCATGCAGCTTTTTGGAAATACAGAGTAACACATACCAAATGCTGGAGGAACTCAGGAGGTCCGGCAGCATCTTTGGAGAGGAACAAAGAGTCAACATTTCAGGGTGAGATCCTTCATCAGAAAGAGGGAAAGGATTATCGCTGCATGGTAGACCACGAGTAGCTAAACCACCATGCCACTGTTGTCCTCCATAATAATGCATAATATGAAAGCATGGAATTAAAAATAAAGTCAAACCAAAGGGAGCATGGTTAAAGAATGAAAACCAGATGCTGGTTAAATCAGAAGCAGAACACAATAAATCAGAACTAATCAATGCTTCTCGTTCATTGTGTTCCCCAAGGACTGAAAGGTTGAGGCGAGCTCAGTTTCTGGAGTCGAGGAGGATGAGAGGCGACTGATAGAGATGTATCAGATGATAAGAGACATGGACAGAATGGATAGCCAGTGCTTTTTTCCCCAAGGTGACAATGTTGGATATCAAACAAGATAAGGTGAGAAGGTGTAGGTTCAAAGGAGAAGTGAGGAGCAAGTTTGTTTTTAAAAAAAAATGGTGGGTACCTGGAATGCACCACTTGGAGTGGTGGTAGAGACAAGTACATTAGATTCTTTTAAGAAATGCTTCACTAGGCATCTGAATGTGAGGAAAATGGAAAGATATGGACATTGTGTAGGCAGAAGAGTAATTTGGTTGGCCACATGATTACTAATTTAATTGTTTCGGCACAATACTGCGGGCCAAAGGGCCTGTTCCTTTGCTGCTCTATGTTCTCTGAGATGTCAGAGGCATTTTCTTCTCCCCCCTCCCCCCCCCCATGCACCTAACCTGTCCCCATGACTTGGATCCTCAGTCACAGTAACATCCTTGCCTGTTTTGACTGCTCCAGATTAGTGCATCCGCTTTCTCGTGTGTCTCCACAGGGATGGAGTGAGGTCGACATAATCCCACCACACTGATTGCAACCTCAGAGAAGGACCCCATAATCACGGGGAGGGGGAGATAAAGGAATAGAGGAGTAATAGTTTGTTTAAATGACTGCATAAATTAGCACTAAGAGTAAGTAAAGTATTTCCGGGTTGGTGGTAGAGGCAGATACATTAGGGACATTTAAGAGGCTGATTTATACTTGTGCGTACTAGCTTACGCCGTAACCTACGCAAGTGGGCTGCGCCGTTGTGAGCATTTATACTTGTGTGTTGGTGCGTCTGCGTTGCTCTGCAATTCACTGCCAAAACGCCAGTTGGCGGTGGGGTTTCTATGCCACTGTGTTGAGTTTCTTCATGTTGAAACTCAACATGAAGAAACTCAAACTTCAAACAATGGCGACTGAAACTGAAGGAGGGTGAATTTTCTGTATGTACAGTGTAGTATCACTTAACAGAATCGAGAATTTTGAGCCAAAATCGATTTGTCGAAAAAAATTGGCACATCACACATGCGCACACACCTGCCCGTGCAAGGCTTCATGGTCATGGCAGTCTTTTTCGGGGTAAACAAGTTTAAAGCAAGTGTCTTTTTTCATAAAAGTGAAAATTCTCTTTCGGTTAATGAAAACAGGTACTAATGTAGGTCTTTTGTAAAAGCAAAATGTGTCTTCCATAATTTCGGAGGTCTGTAAAGCTTTATGGAAAGTATTGCAGCCAGAGTTCCTTCCCTGCCCTTCAGTTGCCCGATGGGAAGCTACTGCAGCGTAGGAGGAAATGCAATGCTACCAAGCAGACCAATCACAGTTGTTTCGGTCTGCGATGCCGCAACGCGTAGTTACATTTTGGGAGAGGTTTGCGTTAGGCTACGGCATAGGGTCCGCGGCTATGCCATACATATGGCGTACATTTGACGCACAAGTATAAATCAGCCTTTAGAAGGGCACACGGATGAAAGAAAAATGGAGGGCTATGTGGGAGGGAAAGGTTATATTAATCTTGGAGTATGTTAAAATTTCAGCATAATATGTGGGCCGAATGTCCTGCACTGTTCTATGTTTTATTTTGGGTGATCCAGGTTAGGACCTCTCTTCTCCGCACACCTGCAGATGGGTGAGGCTGGAGGCAGAGTTAGATGTTAATTTAGAGGCCTTGACAACTGAACTGCAGGAGACCAGGGTGGCAGATCACTCCACAAATGTCAGCTCTACACAGTAAAAGAGTAGAGGAAATGTACTTTTGTCAGTACTGTCACTGTTTATTATGCTGATAAGTCAACAAACAGAAAACATAGAAAACCCATGACGCCCAGTTGCACAAAGGTCTCCAGGAGCAGCCGACATCCTGCCTCAGGACTGGCGGCTTGAAAGGTTATGCTAAGGAGTAGCTGGCTGCTACTGTATTCCTAAGGTCAGAGAACACATCAATCAATGTTTCAGCACTAAACTGCTGACACTGACGACGTCAACTCCCTCCGCTCCAATCTTCCTCGCTCGTGAATACAGTAGAGATATTTAAGTCTGCGCCTGTATAAAACGGCCTTGAGTTAGCTTAGACTGCAAAAATATGTGTGTAGCAAAGAGAAATAAGTGGCAAGGAGAGGTAACGGATACTAGGAGGAAAGATTCCCTCCTATAAGCCAAGCCACTGGTTGGCCTTTCTGAAACGTATTACCCCTTTGTTCCTTCATTTCCCGTTCCCCTTGCGATACGGGGATCCTCCTCTGAGGTTGCATACAATGCAGTTGGAATATGTCTATCTCGTTCCATTCCTGTGGGGCTCTAGAGATGGCAGATGCTCTAATCTAGAGCAAAAACAAACAAGGCTGTTGCCAGGACTTGAGAAGCTGAGTTATAGGGAAAGGGTGAACAGGTTCGGAGGTTGAGGAGCTGAGTTATAGGGAAAGGGTGAACGGGTTCGGAGGTTGAGGAGCTGAGTTATAGGGAAAGGGTGAACAGGTTCGGAGGTTGAGGAGCTGAGTTATAGGGAAAGGGTGAACGGGTTCGGAGGTTGAGGAGCTGAGTTATAGGGAAAGGGTGAACAAGTTTGGAGGTTGAGGAGCTGAGTTATAGGGAAAGGGTGAACAGGTGAGGACTTCATTCCCTGGAGCAGAGGAAAACGAGAGGGAGATTTGATTGAGCTACACAAAAATATGAAGGGTACAGACAGGGTCAATACAAATAGGGTTTTACCCCTCAGGTTGGTCATACGTTAAAGGTGAAAGGTAAAGTATTTAACGGGAACCTGAGGGGGAACTTCCTCACTCAGAGGGTGGTGAGAGTGTAAAACGAACTGCCAGTGGAAGAGGTAGATGCGGGTTTGACTGCAGCATCTGTGATTAGTTTGGTTAATTAAATGGATGGGACAGACTCAAGTCCTCAAGGCATGGCACAGTAGTAGTGGTTCGTGCAACGCCTTAAGATTGGGGTTCGATTCACTCCGCTGTCTGTAAGGAGTTTGAACGTCCTCCCTATGACCGCGTGAGTTTCCTCCAGGTGCTCCGGTTTCTCCCATGTACAGGTTATGGTTAGTGACCTGCGGGCGGCCCAGCACAACCATCATGGATTTGATTTCATGCAAACAATGTATTTCACCGTATGTTTCAATGCACAGGTGACATATAAAGCTAATCTTCATTCTTTCTGTGTGCTGCTCCAAGGATCTCAAACTTAGTGACTGAACACCCCAGTCCTCTGTGATAGAAAAAAAATTCCAAACCTCTGAGTAAAGAATTCACAACCCTCTGAGTAAAGAAAAAATCCCCTCAGCTTAGTAAGTGGCCATTTCTTATCCTGACACTATGTCGCTGAATTTCTGGCTGTTCCTGGGGTCCAACGTCCACTGGGATTGTCCTAGCTGACAGGATCAGAATCTTGAACACAACAGCAGAAACAGGCCATTCAGCCCATCTAGTCCATGCCAAATGCACAAAGGTAGCAGGTCTGAAACAAAGTCAGGCACACACACACACACACACACACACACACACACAAATGCTGGAGGAACTCAGCAGGCGAGGCAGCATTGATGGAAATAACTAAATAGTCAAATTTTCAGGCCAAGACCCTCCTTCAGGACTGAGAAAGAAGGGGGGAAATGCCAGAATTAAAAGGTGGGAGGAGGGGCAGGAGGCTAGCTGGAAGGCTTTAGGTGAAGCCAGGTTGGTGGTAAAGGTAAAGGGATGGAGAGGAAGAAATATGATAGGTGAGGAAAGTGGACCACAGGAGAAAGGGAAGGAGGAGGGGACCCAGCGGGAGGCGATGTGAGAAGAGGTAAGAGGTCAGATTGGGGAATAGAGGAAGGTGTGGGGGTGGGGGGGGGGGAGAGGGAAGAGAGAGATTAATACTCATGCCATCAGGTTGAAAGCTACCCAGATGGAATACAAGGTGTTGTTTCTCCACCTTGAGGGCAGCTTCATCTTGCCATGAGAGGCAGCCATGGACCAACATCTAAAACAAGCCTATTAAAGTGAAGAGGAGATGTAGGAGAACATAGACACTAGAACCCAAAGGCAAAAAAAAAACAAACAAACTCTGGAGGAATCCAGCAGGTCAGGCAGCATCTGTGTGGGGGAGAAGTACACAGACAATGCTTCGGGACGAGACCCTTCATCTGGACTGAACAACAGGGAGGAGTGGCGAGTATAAAGAGGTGAGAAGCAAGAGTTGGTAAGCGCTACGTAGATGTAGATAAGAACGGGTGACAGGCAGGCAGAGTTGGCGTCTCAAGTATGCCTGCCCCCAACATAATCCTCGGACTGTGTTGGTCGTTGAGGCAAAATCGACACAGTTCACTATGTGCCTCAATGTTTCGTAAAGCTAATCTCATCTTAAACAGAGAGTCAAGGTAGTGACAGAGGCTAGGAGGTGATAGGTGGAGGCGACAAAGGGCCAGAGATGACGGATGATGGGAAAGCAAGGTGGACCTTGGAAAGAAATGGAGAGGGGAAGATTCAGAAGGAAACAGTGGGGGGTGGGGGCGATGGGCAAATGGAGTAAGTTGAGAAGGGGAAAGAAACACAATAACTGGGACTTAGGGAGGGGACTGTTTGGGTGTGTGTAGGAGGAAAGGGGTAGACCAGAAGTAAAGAGGGAAGGGCAGAGGGAGCTTTATTTTTATATAAACATAGTGAGTGGTGGGTGCGTGGAACAATCTACTGAGGTGGTGATAGAGGCAGATAATTAGGGATATTTAAGAAACCTTCAGTAGGGCATATGAATTTTTTAAAAACGGAGGGCTATGTGGGAGGCTAGATTGATCTTGGAGTAGATTAAAAGGTCGACACAACATCATGGGTCGATGGGCCAGTACTGTATTCTACGTTCTCTGAAATTGGAGACTTCAAAAGTCTTAGAAAGTGCTGTCAGACGAACCGTTACTTTACATAACCCTTCGATGTTTGTGCAACTTATTTCCAACAGTCGAAGTTTCTCAATCCAACTGTCAAGCATTTGGACTTGCATTTTGAAAACGATTGTCCCAAAGTCATAATTAATGAAACACCTTATGAAATAGTCACACAGAAACTGGCAGTCAATTTTTACATGGCAAGTTCACCAAAACTACCCTTCAACCATCAGGTTCCTGAACCTTCGTGGACATCTTCACTCACCTCAACAGTGAACACACCTATGGACTCTTTCAAGGACTCTTCAAATCATGTTCTCAGTGTTATTATATTTATTTATTTATTCTTATTTGTTTCTTTTTTTTGTATTTGCACAGTTTCTCTTCTTTTAGCTCTTTTGTTTTTTTTCCAGTCTTTCTGTGTGGAGTTTTTCATTAATTTGGGTGTATTTTGCTCTACTGTGAATGCCTGCAAGAAATTGAATCTCAGGGTAGCGTATGGTGACATATGTGCTTTGACAACAAATTTACTTTGAACTTTGATGTATTTGAATCTAGACAACCCTTCATAATCACTTTAATGAAAGAATACGAGGAAAACAAGGAGAGTTTCCTTGCTCCTGAGATTTTTTTTTTATCTCTACTTAAAATGTGCCCAATCTTTTAGCAAAAATTTAAACTAGGAAGGCTATATAAAAACAAAAGCAATACTGTCAACTTTTAGACTTGTAAGCAAATTACTAATTGATTGGATTGTGCTTGGCCAGTGAAGTGTGTTATTATTATGTTGCTATTCAGCACCATCTGCTCTGCCTACATTGACTTTAAACCCTTTAAGATTCCTTTCGACCTCTGCCCCTACTGGAATACTTTTGAAAAAAAAAGGCTTTGGCGAAAAACTATGGGCAACTTGTTTCTATTGCAAGAGGAAAATCTTATAAGAGCTTTGAGTTGTTTCTAATCCTTAAGAAAATATATTTAGCTGCAATTTAAGGACCGGTATTGCGATTTGTGCTTCTTATCGTGTTACTGAATGGATAATGAGTTCACATTGTTCTAATTTCCATAATTTTTGTCTCTGTTGAAGTCAGTCAAAAGAAACTTCGTTGTTTTTTTTTGGAAATAATGGGGCTGGTTCGAATCTGACCAAAAAATGAAAAACTGAATATCAAGTTGTGTTTTTCTTTACACCTCATTGAAGTTTCCCATCAATGAGGTCTGCAGAAGACTGCTTCAATCCAGACCTAAATGTTAAAGATGAGTTTTATTTGTCACACGTACATTGAAACTTACAGTGAAATGTGTCAGTATTTTAAAAAGTAATAATTTTAAAAATGCATCATTTTGCATTAATAACCAACACAGTTTGAGGACTGTGGCCCCAAATCTCCAAAGCCAACATCACACGTCCACAACTTACTAACCCTAACCTGTGTGCCTTTGGAAACCGGAGCACCCAGAGGAAACCCACACGGTCACGGGGAGAACATGTAAACTCCTTACAGACTGCAGTGGGAATTGAACCCCAAACAGTGATTGCTAGCGCTGTAAAGCATTGTACTGACCGCTAGGATACTGTGCCGCCTAGTGCTTTTAAGGTGGATATCATAATCCCTGTTGAATGCTGCTATCGTTACTATTTGCCAGCTGTTGAATTGAAAATGAAGTAGATTATTTTACATTAATACTGATATAGATTTTCAATTTATGGTTTTATGGTAATTCCAAAAATTGAGTTTATTAAGTTTCAACCACAGATCTGGATTCCAAAGTGTATCTGTTGTGTGTAATTGAATTTGTAAATTTTTCTTCTGAGGATCATAGAGTCATAGAGCAATATGGCACACAAAAGGGCTCTTCAGCCCACCTAGCCTGTGCCAAACTGTTACTTTGCCTAGTGACATGGACCTGCATCCAGACTACAGCTCTCCATATCCTTCCCATCCATGTACTTATCCAAATTTCTCTTAAATATTGAAATCAAGCTCTCATCCATCACTTCCACTGGCAGCTCGTTCCACACTCTCAGCACCCTCTGGCTGAAGTTGTTCCCCTTCATGTTCCCTTTAAATATTCAACCTTTCATCCTTAATCCATGACCTCTGGTTCTAGCCCCAGGAACCCCATCACCCAAAGGCACGACCTCTTCTCATTACTACTATCAAGAGGATAGTAAAAATAGTACAGGAGCCTCAATGTTTTAGGAACAACTTTTTTCCCACCAACATCATATTTTTGAATGGACAATCAATCAATGCACAATACCTTACTATTATTTTCTTTTTTTGTTCTCTTTTTGCATTACTTGTTTAATTTTATATTTATATATTTTCTTATTGCAATTTATAGTTTTTTATCATGTATTGCAATGTACCGCTGCCACAAAACAACAAGTTTCATGACACATGCCAGTGATACAAAACCTGATTCTGATAGTCCCATCCAACCTTAGCGGAAAATCTCTGCACTTACTCTATCTATACTCTTCATAATTTTGTATACTATCACATCTCCCCGCATTCTCCTATGATCCTTGAGGAAGAGTTCTTGATTCCACAATGTCTATGCTAAACTCTTCTGCCTTCACATGATCCATATCCCTCCACTGCCTGTATATTGATGAGTCAATCATGTGCATCTATCAGGGTGACCTGGGAGTGTAACTGTTAGCACAACACTTCACAGCAGCCAACTGTAGATTAGGGTTTGATTCACACTGCTGTCTGTAAGGAGTTTCTACCTTCTCCCCATGACCGCTTCCCCACACATTCCAAAGATTTGTTAAGTTAGGTTTAGTGAGTTGTGGCCATGCTGTGTTTGCCCTGGAAGTGTAGTGACACTTGTGGGCTGCCCGGCACAAAACTCACTGATTTGATATGACCTGAAACATCAAATTTCACTGGATGATAAACAATAGAAAATCTGCAGATACTGGAAATCCAAGTTTTGAATGACTTGTGACAAATAAAGCTAATTTTTCCTTCTTCATAATCTAACAGTATCTTAAATGCTACTGTTGTATCTGCTTTCACCATTACCCATGACTGCCCATTCCAGGCACCTCCTGGTCTCTATGTAAATAAAACTTGCTACACACATCTCCTCTGAACATACCTCTCACCTTAATGTCCTACAGCCGAAGAATTATCTGGAGTTAAGGAATGCTGTGTTTCTTCAATGCAGCTTTAAGCACATCCTTGAATCTTTTTCAGTCCACCAGGACTTACTTTAGAAAGTTGCTGAAAACTATCTCTGCACACGCAACATGTTGGGAAAAAAAAAGACAAAACTCTGACATTGCTGCTAGATAAAATTGTACACTCAGTGGCCACATTATTATGTACCTCCTGTACCTAATAAAGTGGCCACTGAGTGAATGCTTGTGGTCTTCTGCTGCTGTAAACCATTCCCTTCAAGGTTCAAGACCAAGGCCTTTCATCAGGACTGGAAAGGAAAGGGGAAAAAGTCAGAATAAGTTAAGGAGAGGGAAGGAATACAAGCGAGGTGATAGGTGAAGCCAGGTGGATGGGAGAGGGGGTGAGATAAGAAGCTGGGAGGTGATAGGTGGATATGTGGCTGTGGTACCAAGTCAGGGAGAGCACATGGTCACAGAGATGGAGGGCAGCAGAGGTCACAGAAGCAGGGCAGCGAGAAAGGATCTCACTGAACTCCTGAAGAGAAGATTTAATCTTCTTCAGAGCAGCATACCACGAAGAAACTTCGCAATGGAACAGAGGATCATTAACACAAGGAATTCTGCAGATGCTGGAGATCCAGTACTGATGAAGGTCTTGGCCTGAAACGCCGTTTATTCCTCTCCATAGACACTGTCTGAACTGCTGAGTTCCTCCAGCATTCTGTGTGTGTGTTGCTTAGTAAGATTAAATTGTTCTTGCTGGAGTTTAGAAGAATGGGGGGGGGGGAGCTCTCTGAAGCCTATCAAATACAGAAAGAACTGCATAGAGTGAATGTGGAGAGGATATTTTCTACAGCGGGGGAGTGAGAGACCAGAGGGCACAGCTTCAGAATAGACCGTCAGGAATAGACAAGGCAGGAGAATGGGGTTGAGCGGGATAATAAATCAGCTATGAGACTCAAGGGGCTGATGAGGCCTAATGCTGTTCCTATGGCTTATCTTCTTGATTGATAATGATAAGATGTTGATTGATCATTCAATGAGACTGAAAGTATGCAGGGAAGATTTACGAGGATGTTGCTGGCACTGGAGGACATGAGTGACAGAGGTTAGGACATTATTCCCTGGAGTATCGGAGAAAGTGGGCAGATTTGATAGAGGTATACAAAATTATGAGGGGTGTAGATAGGGTAAATGCAAATAGGCCGACAACTGAGGTTGGGTGAGACTAGAAGTCATGGGTGAAAAGAGAACTACTCAAGGGGAAGAGTATAGGGAACTTCTTCACTCAGAGGGTGGTGAGAGTACGGGACGAGCTGCCAGCGGAAGTGGTGAATGTGGGTTTGATTGCAACATTGAAGAGAAATTTGGATAAGTTCAGGTCCCTCAGTAGCACAGCAGTTAGCACGACACTATTACAACTTGGGCCGTTCCAGAGTTCAATTCCAGCATCCTCTGTAAGGAGAATCTGTATGTCCTCCCTGTGGAATGCGTGGGTTTTCTCCAGATGCTCTGGTTTCTTCCCACAGTCCAAAGACGTACTGGGAATAGTAAATTATCATTGGTCATTGTAAATTGTCCTGCGATTAGGTTAGGGTTAATCGGGTTTGTTAGGGGTTACTGGCTGGCACGGCTCAAAGGGCTGGAAGGGGCTACTCTGTGCTATACCATTAAATAAATAAATAAAGCACCTGGATAGGAAGGGCCGAAGGGCCAGCTGCGCTCGAAGAGAAAGGCCAAAAGGGGGGAGGTTGGGCACTGGGCTAGCAACCCCATCAAGTAAAAACCCAGAGCTACAGAAACACCAACAGCTCCAAAGACCTCATCCCTGAGAGAGGAAGGAATTTCCAAGATGGGCTACGCCTTCGGACAACTTGAAAGACTAGCCCAGGACAGAGAACTCCTGTGACCCGCTGTTGGTGGCCTGTGCCCCAGTAGGAGTAATGGTTTTAGGAAGAAAACAGACTAGGTAGGCTGAAGGTCCTGTTTCTGTACTGTGGTACTCTATGTCTCCATCACACAACAATGTGAAAGAAAGAGCTGTACTTTCAAAGTGTCTCTTTCGGAGCAGCCCAACTCAATGTTACAGCGTGAAGTGCAGTCACGGTGATAATGGAAAGAATGCAGCAGGTAATTCGTAGGCCCCACAAACAGAAGGGTATAAATGACCCGAGAATCTACTCCAGTAACACTGATGAAAGGAACACAGCAGATCTGTCTTTCTGTGTAAAGCAAAACACAGTACCCAACCTGGTGATGGCAGCTTGCAATTCAGTCCTGTAAATACTGTACACTAAACAGGAACTTATCAGCTTCCTGCCTGGCTTGACACAATACTGAGGCGGCTGATAAAATACCAGCGGACGTGATAGTAATTTTTCAGGAAATAATAAGTTCTGTAAGAAACCACCAAAGTTTGTGGTCATCTCCCTTTACTAGCTGGACTGCAGCAACATTTCTGATCAGGACGCTTCATCTGGAGTATTCTCTAATACTCGGCCATGAAGTGCCAAATGAACATTTCCCTTGGACCAGAAGTCTGCAACTGAAACCTGTTTGGAGCGTGACTTGAACCCACAGTACAGAACACAGGTCCTTTGGCCCACGATGTCTGTGCTGAACTCAATGCCAAAATATCATAAATCTCTCCTCTATGTACAAGATGCACATTGCTCCAAATTCATATTTCTATCTGAATTTATTTTTTAAAACGTTTTGAGATATAATGTGGAATAAGACCTGCCTGCCCTTCGAGCTACACTGTCCAGCAATCTCCCAATTTAATCCTAGCTTAATAGTGGGACAACTGAGAATGATCAATTCACCTGCCAACCAGTACAACAAGACCATAAGACATAGGGGCAGCATTAGGTCATTTGGCCCATCAAGTCTACTCTGCCATTCAATCATAGTTGATCCTTTTCTGCCCTCCTCAACCCCATTTCCTGACCTTCTCCCCATAACCTTTGATGCCATGTCCAATCAAGAACCTATCCATCTCTGCCTTAAATACACCCAATGACCTGGCCTCCACAGCTGCCTGTGGTAACAAATTCCACAAATTCACCACCCTCTGGCTAAAGAAATTTCTCTGCATCTGCTTTAAATGGACGCCCCTCTATCCTGAGGCTGTGCCTCTCTTGTCCTAGAATCCGTCACC
Organism: Mobula hypostoma; assembly: GCF_963921235.1. Taxonomy (NCBI): domain Eukaryota; kingdom Metazoa; phylum Chordata; class Chondrichthyes; order Myliobatiformes; family Myliobatidae; genus Mobula; species Mobula hypostoma. Next base: position 63,011,609 of record NC_086105.1, on the reverse strand, counting down.
ATGGGAAACATCCTTTCCACATGTACTCTGTCTTGGCCTTTCAACATTTGAAAAGTTTCAATGAGATACCCCCCGCCCCCGACCCACAATCCCTCTAAATTCCTGAGTACAGATCCAGAACCATCAAACTTTCCTTGATAACCCTGTCATTCCGGAATCATCCTTGTGAAACACCTCTGAACCCTCTCCAATGCCAGCAGATCTTTTCTTAGATGAGGAGCCCAAATCTGTTCACAATACTCAAGGTGAGGCTTCACCAGTGCCTTATAAAGTCTCAGCACCACATCCCTGCTCTTGTATTCTAGAGCTCTTGAAATGAATGCTAACTTTGCATTTGCCTTCCTCACCACTGACTCTACCCGCAAGTTAACCTTTAGGAAGTTCTGCACAAGGACTCCCAAGTTCCTATGCACCTCAGATTTTTGGATTTTGTCCCTGTTTAGAAGATAATCTGCACATTTATTTCTTCTACCAAAGTGCATGACCATGCATTTTCCAATATTGTATTTCATTTGCCACTTTCTTGCCCATTCTCCTAATCTGTCCAAGTCCTTCTGCAGCCCATCTGTTTCTACAACACTATCTGCACTACTACCAATCTTTGTATCATCTGAAAACTTGGCAACAAAGCCATCTATTCCATCATCTAAATCATTGATATACTGCATAAAAAGCGGTTCCAACACCAGCCCCTGCAGAACACCGATCATTGCGGAACACCACTAGTCACTGGCAGCCAACCAGACAAGGATCCTTTTAAATCCACTCGCTGCCTCCTACCAATCAGCCAATGCCCTAACCATGTTAGTAACTTTCCTGTAATACCATGGGCTCTTAACCTGGTAAGCAGCCTCACGTGTGGCACCTTGTCAATGGCTTTGGATGGTAGGAGGAAACCGGAACACTCAGAGGAAACCCACACAGTCACGGGGAGATTGCACAAACTCCTTATAGGCAGCAGTGGGAATTGAACTTGGGTCACCTGTACTGTGCTAACTACTACATTACCATGCCAAGCCTCTTAAACAGCAGTATCTTGTCTGCTTCCACCACTGTGCCCGGCAGCCTGTTCCAGGCACCTAGCACTCTCTGTGTAAACTCTTACTCCGCACATCAAGAGGGCATGTGCTATCACAAGAGGTTGGACAAACTTGGGCTGTTTTCTCTGGAGCGGCCAAGGGGCGATCCAACAGAGTTTCATAACATTATGAGAGGTATTGATAGAGTAGACAGACAGTATCTCTTTCACAGGGTTGAAATGTCTAATACCAGAGGGCATGCATTTAAGGTGAGGGGGGTAATTTCAAAGGAGATGTGAGGGGTGTGGAATGCACTGCCTGGGGTGGTGGTAGAGGCAGATATACTAGGGACTTTTAAGAGACGTTTAGATAGACACATGAATGTGAGGAAAATGGAAGGATATGGACATTGTGCACACAGAAGAAATTAGCTTAGTTGACCATTTGATTACTAATTAATTGGTTTGATGCAACACTGTGGGCTGAAGGGCCTGTTGTTCCTCTACCTCCTTTAAAATCTCCCCCTTTCAACTTAAATTTTTATATAACCATATAACAATTACAGCATGGAAACAGGCCATCTCAGCCCTTCTAGTCCATGCCGAACTCTTACTCTCACCTAGTCCAACCGACCTGCACTCAGCCCATAACCCTCCATTCCTTTCCCGTCCATATATCTATCCAATTTAACTTTAAATGACAACATCGAACCTGCCTCAACCACTTCTGCTGGAAGCTCATTCCACACAACTACCACTCTCTGAGTAAAGAAGTTCCTCCTCATGTTACCCCTAAACTTCTGTCCTTTAACTCTCAACTCATGTCCTCTTGTTTGAATCTTCCCCACTCTCAATGGAAAAAGCCTATCCACGTCAATTCTATCAATCCCCCTCATAATTTTAAACACCTCTATCAAGTCCCCCCTCAACCTTCTACGCTCCAAAGAATAAAGACCACCTTCTGCCCTGTGAAAAAGATTCTGACTGTCTACCCTATTTATGGGAGAAAATTCAGAAATCAAAAGTGCAAAGGTGGGATTTGCAGGATAGAAATGTGAAGTACTAACCGTGCAGGATACCCTGAAGGTTAATCTGCAGGTTGAGTTGGTGGTAAGGAAGGCAAATGCAATGTTAGTATTTGCTTCGAGAGGACTAAAACATAAAAGCAAGAATGTAATGTTGAGGTTTTATAAGGAATTCTTCAGGCCACACATGAAGTATTTTGAGCAGTTATGGGGCCCTTATCTAAGAAAGGATGTGCTGACATTGGAGAGGGTCCAGAGGAAGTTCAGGAAGATAACCCCAGAAATGAAAGGAATAATTCCAGTTTGAGAAGTATTTGATGGCTTTAGACCTGTACTCGCTGAAGTTTAGAAGAATGAGGGGGGAGGCATCTCATTGACATCTAGATAGAGTAGATGTGGAGAAGAAGTTTCCTTTGGGGAGGGGTGGGGGGAGTCCAAGATCAGAGGGCACAGCCTCAGACTTGAGGAACATCTATTTAGAATAGAGATGAGGAAGAATTTCTTTAGCCAGAGGGTGGTGAATCTGTGGAATTCATTGCCTCAAACACCGTGGAGGAAAAGTCATTGGATATACATATTTAAAGTGGGGGTTGATAGGTTCTTGGTTAGTAAGGGTGTCAAAGGTTACAGAAAGAAGGCAGGGAAATGGGGTTGAGACGAGTAATAAATCAGTCATGATGGAATGGCAGGGCAGACTCAATGGGCCCATTGGCCTAAATCTGGTCCTATGTCTTGTGCATTTCCTAACTTTATAAACTTCCAATACGTCTGGTAAAACTAAGTGGCCTTCTGACACAGAATAAAGAGTAGAATCTTGAGTTCTGAGCTCTGCCTGTTAAACAAAGACAATACATTCTTACAAGATAAATCTGGAAGCCACTGTTCTTACTCCTCCTCTTACCCATTGGAAGGGGAAGTCACATGTCACAGAGTGACAGAGAACACACAGATGGCAAAACCTCTCCAAATGCTTGCTTAAGTCAGAACCTAAACATCTCAAATAACGTTGCTAGATCTATTATTTCAAAAGCAGCTCCTAAAAAGGCAGCAAATTCTCTATAGATTATGATGAGATTGTGTTTCTTTTTGGGCATAATAACACAGTCTACATTCTGGTCAGCAATGACGAATCAGATCACTTTAACTCTGAACCGAGCACATTACAAACTTTATTAAAACAACTGCATAGAATCCAGCCAGGGAAAACATGTTGTGGTAATTTCAGGAAATAAGAGATTAACTCAAATTGCTAAACTCCGTCCATGTAAATTTGTTACAATCCAAACATTTTCCATGGTAAAACTGCCCACAACCTCTGGATCATGTGCTTAGTCTCAGTATCCAGAACAGGGCAGCTTGGGTCTCAGAGTTTTAGTGCCCCCCTAGTATTTTACCGACTTCTGGGACTTTCATAACTTGCCAGTGGTCCAGTCCCACCTGAGCGTGCTCGGCATGTGAATCACAGAGTACAGACCTGGGTTGGGTTGTAGAGTTCTTGCAGAGGGCTCCTTGATCCTTTCCTGCAGCAGACGTCCATCCCAAATGGTGTCCGGCGCATCACTGCAGAGTAAGAGACGAGACCGAAGTTAGTACAGGAGGTCCATTAGTAACTGAACTCTAGCAACACACTCCCCCACCCCAAAGGCCCAATCAAGAGAGCACCAGCATAAACACTTAGATGACTCTCCAGATCACTATTCAGGGGTGCTCCTTTCTAAATCTTAGATACCGCCAGAAGGCACAAACTGTCTCAACACCATTAATTTGAAGATGGGACAGGATTCCTTCCTGTCCTTTCAGACTCTATCATCTTGACCCCTTTGTCATTTTTACCTACCACCTTCCAGCTTCTGGTGCCACTCTCACTCTTCCTTCGCCTATCAGCCAATCACCATACTATCCACCCGCCCGCCCCTCACTTGGATCCACCTACACATGCCAGCTCTTGCACCACTCCTCCCTCCATCTCTTTATACTCGCTGTCTCCCCTCTACTTTTCAATCCAGATGAAGGGTCGCAACTCAAAACGTTGATTATCCATTTCCCCCGTAAATGCTTCCTAACCCACTGAGTTCCTCTAGCATCTTGGGTTGTCAAGAGAGGATTTATGCCCGATTTCATAAAGATGTTAACCAGAACTGGAGGGCTCGAGTTATAAAAAGGAGGCCAGATGGGCTGGGATTATTTTCCCTGAAGCATGGGAGACAGAGGAGTCAGGGAATCTAAACACAGAGGGCTTAGGTTTAAGGTGACAGAGGAAAGGGAGCAGGTTTTTCCATGTAGAGGATGGTGAATATATTGAACAAGCCGCCAGAGGAAGCTCTAGAGGTCAGGCCTACTCTCGAGTCCAAGCAGCGTCTGGTGAACCTCTTCTGCACACTTTCCAAAGCCTTTCTGTAATGGGCGACCACAATTACACACTATTTAACTGCAAGTTTGTACATTATTACAGCCTTACTGACTTGAGGTGTAAATTATAAATAAGATCATTAACTTTTAATAGTGATCCGGTATAAATGCAAAATGAGTGTTTGAAAAAGGAGAGTGAGTCTTCATATGGGATTTATACAACATATTGAGCATTGGTGCTTTACACTAATGCTTAGCAACCTCTAACGCCAGAAAAGCCTATACCTTTCATGCATCCTTTAGAATCCTTGTCAAGATGGTGGTGAACTGTGCTCCAGATACTGCTGTTCAGTAGGCAGCCACGATACTTTGACTCATTGTTAATAAATGACAAGAATAGTATTTTCAGGTCATAGAGCACTATGAAGCTTTAGGTTGTCATAGCTGGGGAAGGTAGTGGCAATAGGCTCCCAATGGCATACGTCTCAAATAGCTTCTGATAACCAAGTCCAGCTCCTGGCCTTCATGTGTAGCTTAGTTACTAAACCTGGTGGAACCATTTCTATTAACCAGAGAAGAGTCAAAGTTGGGTTACTGGCACCCTAAAACCAGTTACTTCAGGCAGACAGGGCTTGTCAGCTGTGGTTGGCAGCTCATCTAGGAGAACAAAAACTCTCATCTCAAACCTCCATTGCCTTGCGGTTATACCCACTCATGGAGAAGATCTTTGGAAGTAAAACCAGAGGAAAAATCCTGAGCTGGAGTCCCTCAGGCAGTCCTAAGTTGAGTTCAACACCGACTGGCAACTCCTGCAAAACTGCCGATGCCAAACTGATCCATCTCTGCCATTCCTTTGGATCCATCAGCTGCTGAGAGGGGGAACCTGCTGCATGGGCAATAGCTTGCTCTCCATATCGTACTGCCCTGGCTCGCGCAGCACATAGACAACTAGGACACAATATCCATGGTCGGCCCTGACCAGTGGAGGGCCTCAGAGCATTACAGCACAGAAACAAACCTTCAGCCCATCTAAAGTGACGTAAACAAAATGCTGGAGGAACTCAGCAGGTCTGGTAGCATCTACGGAAAGGAGAAAACAGCCGACGTTTTGGGCCAAAACTCTTCCATCAGGACCCATGCAAGAAACAATGACTTTTCATTTCATTTCCATAAGATGCTGCTTGTCCTACTGAGTTCCACCAGCATTCTGTTTGTCTTGATCTAGATTTTCAACATCTGTAGAATCTCTTGTGTTTTTAAATTAGTAATTGAAACTCTACTGTTCAAACTGCTTCCAGAAATCCCCTGACACAGTTTATTTAAAGTCTTCATTCTGAGGAAAATACAACAGAAATCTCTGTCTGAAAGTAACTGTTCATAATTGAACATTGATTGAGACGCAAGCTGAAGCATTTGCCGAAATATCATAATCCCTATAATCCTGTAACTGCTTATTTTAAAGTCTCCCATTTGTCACAATGAAATGCTTAACGTCCCCTACCATTCTAAAATCAAGTCTATTGTCATTTAACTAGATACATGTATATAAATGTATATAACCACGTAATGTATACAGAAACTAGACAACATTTCTCTGAACCAGTGTGAATGCACAGTAGTACACATAACACACAATAACTTAAGAAAGCAAGGATAAAAATCAATAGATGAATCACAAATAACAAACTGAAGTGCATTAATATTAAATATTGTCAGGTACAGAACAGATCAACCAGTGACACTTCAAATACGATGCGACGGGGAGTTCAGAAGCCTAATGGCCCGGGGAAGAAACTATTCCTCATTCTAACTGTTTTTATTTTTATGCATCGGAGTCTCCTGCCTGATGGTAGACAGACAAAGAGGATGCTGGATGAATGGGTGGGATCCTTCACAATACTAAGGGCCCTGCATGCCCAGCACTCCTGATGAATATACCCAATGGATGCTAAGGAGGTCCTGATGTCCCTCTCAGCTGTTCTCACAGTCCTTTGTAGGGACTTCAGGTCCAATACTCGGCTGCTCCCATACCAGATGGAGATGCAACTTGTCAGGATGCTCTCAATGTTGCTGTTCCTCACATAACCCAACATAACCTAAAGACTATGGGCATTGAACCACATGAAAAGATAGCTGACTATCTACTAGACCTCATGTTCCATATGGGTAGTCTCCAACCTGATGGCATAGACATCGATTTCTCTAACTTCCAGTAAGCACTCCCCTCTGTTCCTCAACTCCCTACCCACATATTCCAGTGGCCATCATGACCTGCCCATCACTTCGCTCCAGATGCCACTCCTTTCCCTTTATTCCATAGTTCACTGTCCTCTCCTACCCGATTCCTTCTTCAGTTTCACATAATCACCCCCATCCCACTTTCCTAGTCTCACCCATCACCTGCTACTTGTACTCAGCCTCTCCCCTAACCTTCTTCTGGTTTCTGCCTCCTTCCTTTCCAGTCCTGATGAAGGGTATTGGCCTAAAAGAAATCAACTGTGTATTTCTCTTCATAGATGCTGCATAACCTGCAGCATTTTTGACGTGTTTCTCCAGTTTACATTGTGTACAATTATGTGAAATTTGAAAGGGAGAGAAACAGTTTTAACTGCTCGAGAGATGGTAACATCTGCCTTCATAAAACATGCACAAAGGTCTTCCCATAGTGCTACTGGGCAGAGGATAGTTGGAGATTGAGTCAACGAAGAGAAAGATAGAGCAACATATTTCCAATTCAGGATGGTTTGTTAACATCTGCAGAACTCGGAAGGAGAGTGCTCGTTGTGGCATTATCCTCGTCTTTGCAGATGACGGTAGAGATCAAGGTAAAAGTTAAATTTATCAAAGTCTCACTCTCCTTTTTCTCCCTCTGTCCCTCTGAATATACCTCTTGCCCATCCTCTGGGTCCCCCCCCTTGTCTTTCTTCCCGGACCTCCTGTCCCATGATCCTCTCGTATCCCCTTTTGCCAATCACCTGTCCAGCTCTTGGCTCCATCCCTCCCCCTCCTGTCTTCTCCTATCATTTTGGATCTCCCCCTCCCCCTCCAACTTTCAAATCCCTTACTCACTCTTCCTTCAGTTAGTCCTGACGAAGGGTCTCGGCCTGAAACGTCAACTGCACCTCTTCCTACAGATGCTGCCTGGCCTGCTGCGTTCACCAGCAACTTTGATGTGTGTTGCTTGAATTTCCAGCATCTGCAGAATTCCTGTTGTTTGCGTTTATCAAAGTATGCCTATGTTACCATATACTACCTTGAGACTGGCTCTCCACAGAACCCTGGAACATCTGGACAGCAAAGACGCATACATCAGGAAACTCTTTATTGATTACAGCTCAGCATTTAACATCATCCCCTCAAAACTATTCAATAAACTCCAAAATCTGGGCCCCTTGTGCAATTGGATCCTGGATTTCTTCACTTGTACACCCGAGTCAGTTCAGATTGGCAAAAACACCAGCACAGGATCACCACAGGGATGTGTGCTTAGTCCCCTGCTTTACACCTTTGACTGTGTGGCTAAGTACAGCTCCAACACAACATACAGTTTGCTGGTGACACCACTGTTGTGGGCTCTATCAAAGGAGGTGATGAATCAGCATACAGGGGGAGATTGAAAATTTGGCTGAGTTTATATAGGCACCTGTTAGTCTTGTGAGACCATGAATTTGTGCCTTGGACGGTTTCCAGGGCGCAGGCCTGGGCAAGGTTGTCTCCCCTCTCCACGCCACTGGTGTTGTCCAAGGGAAGGGCATTAGGTGTCGTCGCAGAGCAACGTGTGGTTAAGTGCCTTGCTCAAGGAAACAACAGGCTGCCTCAGCCAAGGCTCGAACTAGCAACCTTCAGATCACTAGACAAATGCCTTAACCAGTTGGCCACGTGCCAACACATGAGTGGTGTTAGAACAATTTCTCACTCAATGTCAATAAGACCAAGGAACTAATTGTGGACTTCAGGAAATGGAAACCAGAGGTCCATGAGCCAGTAATCATCAGAGGATCAGAAGTGGAGAGGGTCAGTAACTTTAAATTCCTGGTGTCCATATCTCAGAGGATTTGTCCTGGATCCATCATACAAATATTATTGTGAAGAAAGAACAACAGCACCTCTACTTCCTCAGGAGTCTGTGGAGATTCAGAATGTCATCAAAAACCTTGGCAATCTTCTATAGATGTGTGGTGGAAAGTGTGCTGACTGGCTGCATTACAGCCTCGTATGGGAATACCAATGCCTTTGTGCAGAAAATCCTACAAAAGGTAGTGGATTCAGCTCAGTACTTCACGGGTAAAACCCTCCCAACCATTGAGCATATCTACATAAAACTTTGCTGTAGAAAAGCGGCATCCATCATCAAAAATCCTCACCACCTAAGCCATACTCTTTTCTCACTGCTGCCGTCAGGCAGAAGGTACAGGAGCCTCAGGAGCCTCAGGATTCACACTACCAGGTTCAAGAACAGTTACTACCCCTCAACCATCAGGCTCTTGAACAAAACGGGTTAACTACACTCATTTAAAAACTCTTATCCTGTTATTTCTTGCTCATTATTTATTTATATTTGCACTTGCGCAGTTTGTTTACAGTTAACAGTTCCTGATGTTTACAGAATATGGTTATTTTTCTATACATTTACTGAGTATGCCTGCAGAAAAAGAATCTCAGGGTTGTATGTGGTGACATGTATATACTCTGATAATAAATTTTACTTTGGACTTTGAGATTCATTTTCTTGCAGGTTTTTATAGGAAATTAAGAAATACAACAGAATTTATGCAAAACTACCAGGGGTAAAATTGCCAGGGGCAGTGATAGAGGCAGTGACACTAGGGACATTTTAGAGACTCTTAGATAGACTCATGGACGATAAAAAAAATGGAAGTATTAGATCGATCTTAGAGTAGGTCAGAGAGGTAGCACAATATCAGGGGTGTTAACCCCTGTACTGTGCTATGTTCTGTGTTAACATGTACGACCTTAAGATTCATTTTCTTACAGGCATTTACAGCAAAATAATTAAATACAATAGAACTTAAGGAAAACTGTACATGAACTAATACTGGCAAACAACCAATGTGTAAGTGAAGACAAATTGTGCAAATAAAACGGAAAAAATACAGAGAAAATGGGTTGCCGATCCTTGAAAGCGAGCCTTTAGGCTAGGGAATCTGTTCAGAGTTGTGGTGAGTGAAGTCATCCACGGCGGTTGAGGAATGAGATTGACACTTCGAGAGGTTCTTTCAACAAAAAGCATTTTCGGGGAATCTTGCAAGCAGAACATCCCATCCAGACATTACATTCTCCTCCTAAAAGTGGCAGAGGGAAGATGATGGACAATTCTATGCACTAGCATATCTATACCACATATAACACTGATGAGTGATGTGCCTGAGACTACAAAGAAAGCAGTGAAGCTGCTAGGGTCAGAACAGTCTTTGTAAAACTAGACTATTTTTCTCTAAATACGACTTGGTGGTAGTTAGAAAGCTCTGAGAAAACTATTGAAGATTGCTGTTGATAAAGGTCAAGAAAAGCTTCATAAAGGTACTCAAGAGTATGAGATCTTTCGAAACAGTAAATATAGAGAGCTTCTTTTACAGCTGAATCAACCAGAGGAAACAAATTTAGACAAACAGAGAAAGAGGATGAGCAGTATTTTTATCTAAAGTGAGTCATTGTGATTTGGCAGGGGAAGATAATTCAGCCGAAGTTGGATTGGGTAAATAATTGCCTAATAAAAATCTACTGGGCTCTAAAAAGCGCAGAAGTAATTGGAGCAACACACATAAACGTTGCTGGTGATCGCAGCACCAGGCAGCATCTCTAGGAAGAGGTGCAGTTGACGTTTCAGGCCAAGACCCTTCGTCAGGAGTAATTGGAGAGGTGTTTCACTGGCCAAGTAAACTTAAGTGGCCTTCTGTGGTGTTTTTGATTCGACTTCAACTAATCTGTTGAGATATTCTCTGCTAGAATGCCAGCATATACATTTAAAGAAACACACAAAACGCTGAAAGAACTCAGTAAGTCAGGCAGCATTTATGGGACATTCTGGGGCATAGACCCTTCATCAGGACCAGAAAGGAAGAGAGAAGAAGCCAGAATAAAATTGGGGGAGGGGAAGGAATACAAGCTGGCGGGTGATAGGTGAAGCCAGGTGAGCGGGGAGGTGGGTGGGTGGGTGGAACCGGAAGGGGGAATGAAATGAGAAGCTGGCAGGTGATAGGTGGAGGAGGAGCAGGAGGAGGAGGAATCTGATAGTATTCTGATGTATTCAATAAATACTGAATTGAACTCCTTTCCCATAGCATTATGAGATTAGGTAATATTCAGATTCATTTATTTATTGCATATACATTGAAACATACAGTGAAATGTGTCATTTGCATTAACAATCTAAGGATATGTTGGAGGCAGCCCGCAAGTGTTGTACACATTGTACGGGGTAGTGGAAGTATAATTTGTCCATCTGTGCTGATCACCCCATCCCTGACTAAGCTGTTCCACCGTGAACGTGATCTGTTATGAGTCAACATGACGCTTTCAGATGCATAGCACATATCTCCGCCGCACCGCTCAGGTGTGTTTCTGGGGTACAGGGGCTAGCCACCCTTGTGCCTGTCCTATGTACTTGCTGTTCTATCGCTGAGCAGCAGTGAACCATCTGATTGGCCTATCAGAGTTCTCTTTGGGAACTAATTGACTTGATCAGCATTTCTGATCTGGCTATTGTTCACGATTGCACTTAATAATAAAAAAAATTCTAGAACCAACCCGAAACATCAACTGTTTATTCATCTCCATAGATGCTGCCTGACCTGTTGAGTTCCTCCAGCATTTTGCGTGCGCTGCATGCCCACAATGTTCCGCAGAACAACAGCAACAAAACGACAGTAGCAAAACAAGCCCCTTTATTTATATATATATATATATAGATATATACACACACACACACACACACACACCAACCCCAGGACACTCCGCCTCTTGGCCTCCGGTCTCCATTGCACTCATAGACATTGGGCCTTTAACTTCCCCAATAGACTCATACTCAGGGTTTTGGCCATCAGGCCTCAACTTCCAGACCTTTGATTGAAGAAACAGTGAAAAGCTTTTGTCTGTGTGCCATCCATACAGATCACTGCATGCATAAGTATGCTAACTTAACAAAAAGAATATTGTGCTACAGTCACGGAGAAATTGCAGTGCAAGCAGACAAATAAAGTGCAAGGGCCTTCAAGGAGGTAGATTGATTCCAATTCATTTATTTATCACATGTACATCGAAATATGCAGTGAAATCATCTACCCCCAGGACAGGCAGGGACATTGACTGCATCACCAATATTTAAATACATTTGTCAACCGCAACCTAGACAAATGTGAGGTGTTGTACTTTCGAAGGTCATAGGCAAAGGGACAGTACGCTGTTAATGACAAAACAATAACAAGACCCAACAGTGTTGATGTACACGGGATTCTTTGGGTCCAAGCCCATAGCTCCGCAAAAGTGGGAATCAATAAGGGATGCTCAACAGCTGTGACAGGGTTTGAATGCCATAATCTCCTACAAAGTTAAATCAAGCAACATGGGGGCAGCAGATCTTCACTTCCAGATGAGCTCAATGCTTTCAGCTCACTTTGACCACCAAAACAGGGAGGAACTATCGCTCACCCCACATTTCCTGATGATCCTTTGGTCTCAGCATCTGAAGATGAGATGCAGGCTGCCTTCAAGAGAGTGAATCCAGTCAGAGTATCTGGCCACGTACTGAAGACCTGTACTGGCTGGTGCGTTCATGGATATCTTCAGCCTCTCACTTCAGCAGGCTGTGGCTCCACCTGATTCGAGCAGCCTTTAATCGTACCGGTGCCCAAGATGATTGTGGTGATCTGCCTCAATGATTAACGTCCAGTGGAACTTGCATCCACAGTGATGAAGTGTTTTGAGAGGGTGGCATTGAAACGTATCAGCTCCTGTCTGAGTGGTGACTTGGATCTGCTCCAATTTGCCAACCGGAGCAACAGGTCAACGTTTCCGCATCAGATGTCATCTCATTGGCTCTTCACAGTCCTGGAAAATCTAGACAGCAAAGGTGCATACATCAGGATGCTCTTTGCCAATACAGCTCAGTATTTAATACCATCATCCCCTCAAAACTAATCAGTAAACTCCAAGACCTGGGTCTCAATACCCCCTCGTGAAATTGGATCCTAGATTTCCTCACTTGCAGACCCCAGTCAATTCAGATTGGCAAAAACATCTCCACAATCTCCAACACCATATACAAGTTTGCTGATGACACCACTGTTGTGGGACATATCAAAGGTGGTGATGAATCAGCATAAAGGAGGGAGATTGAAAATCTGGATGAGTGGTGTCATAACAACAACCTCTCGCTCAATGTCAGTAAGACCAAGGAACTGATTGTGTAGACTTCAGGAGATGGAAACCAGAGGTCAATGAGCCAGTAATCATTAACTGAGAGGGTCAGTAACTTTTAATTCCTGGGTGTCTCTATCTCAGAGGAACTTAAGGATAAAGGGGAAGCCTTTTAGGACCGAGATGAGGAAAACCTTCTTCACACAGAGAATGGTGAATCTGTGGAATTCTCTGCTACAGGAAACAGTTGAGGCCAGTTCATTGGCTATATTTAAGAGGGAGTTAGATATGGCTCTTGTGGCTAAAGGGATCAGGAGGTATGGAGAGAAGGCAGGTACAGGGTTCTGAGTTGGATGATCAGCCATGATCATACTGAATGGCGCTGCAGGCTCGAATGGCCGAATGGCCTACTCCTGCACCTATTTTCTATGTTTCTATGTCCTGGACCCATCAAATAAATGTAATTGCAAAGAAAGCACAACAGCATCACAACTTCCTCTGGAGTCTGTGGAGATTAAGCATGACATCAAAAACCTTGGCAAACTTCTATCAATGTGTAGTGGAAAGTGTATTGACTGGCTACATTACGGGCTGGAATGGGAACACCAATACCTTTGAACTGAAAATCCTACAAAAAGTAGTATCTGGTACCATCCCCAAGTCACTACACAATAGCATTAAACTATTAGGCCAACACAGCGATATTTATGTAACTCTCCAAAAAGTCACAATACTAAACACCACCAGAATAGTCTGATAGGTCCTAGCAATTGGGAAATGAGCGTGCTCGGCTATGCCCCTTGCTCAGGTTTTACCAACTTGAGCAGAGAAAAAAAAACAAAAAAACACAACAATACCAATAAATACGTAAATAAATAATACTGAGAACATGAATTGCAGAGTCCTTGAAAGCGAGTCCATAGGTTGTGGAACAGTTCAGTGTTGAAGTGAGTGAAGTTATCCACACTGGTTTAGGAGCCTGATGATTGAAGGGTATATAATTGTTCCTGAACCTGGTGGTGTGGGACCCGAAGCTCCTGTACCTCCTTCCTGATAGCAGTAGCAAATAAGACTGAATAGGACTTCTGTTCATGATTCAGCTGTTTACCCTTCAGTATTCTCCTCCGGTTCCAGTTGTGACGAAAGTACACATAGACTAAGATGTTGACTGTCCTGTGCTATCACCAGTGGGATCAACAGTTGATCTGCCACCTGTCTTCAGGAGAGAGATAAGTAAGACAATGGAGCAGCATTTGGAAATGTTAATGAAGAGATGAGAGAGATTAACGGAAGGAGACACTGGTCTGGGTATTGTCAAGACTGGTTTGCTTTGAACCTGAACTGTTTGAAGCGATGGACAGGCGATACCCCAACAGGGGGATAAAAAGGGACGGGTTCGCTAAGGCAACAGACACCACACGAGACACCACTCACGACACCACGAGGTATCAAGACCCTGGAAGCGGTGCACCCCCACAAGTTGGTGGGAGTTTTAGAGGGCTGGTCACGGGACCAGCCATAGACGCACAGGATGGAAAGATTCGGTCGGCGGGAACCTGGTGTGTGTGTCCACCCTTGCCTGGGTGCCGGGTTCACCGCAGAGGAACGATCGTATCTGAAAACGGAGGGGTCACAGTCGGTGACCTCAGAAGACATTACCAAGGGCTCGCCCGAAAGCTAACTGTGAGAAATATCAAAAGTCTGTTGAATCCGATTTTAAATATCAGCATTCGCTCTCTCTCTCTCTCTCTCTCTCTTCAATGGCACAACAACGATTGCAGTGAACTGAACTAAACTGAACTCTGTCACTTGTGATTGAACATTTTACCCCTGGACTGCGATAGAGCTTGATTGATCCTATTATCCTAGTTCTGTGTACATGTGTGTTTATTCAGTGCTAACCTGTTGCATTTATATCCTTACTATTAGAGTACTGTGTTGCTTATTTCTTTAATAAAACTTTCTTAGTTCCAGTAATCCAGACTCCAACTGAGTGATCCATTTCTGCTGGCTTGGCAACCCGGTTACGGGGTACGTAACACAGTCCAGACAGGTACACATAGTCTAATGTTCTGTAATCTAATCTATCTATATATCTATTAATTTCAACCATTGCTCTGAGCAGGAATTTTTATTTGTTTGTTTATTTATTACACAGCGTAAAAACTGTGTGGCACTTTAATAAAACGTGATATAAAAGAAAATTCCAGCTGAGTAGCAACAAAGGGTATATGCACAGGAGCATTTCAGTTACTGCATGGCCATGCACTGTGCAGCTTAGAGGGAACCATGCCCTAGTCACACGATTAACTCCAGCAAATATTGCTGATACCAGAAGTCACTTACAATCTACATCTTTCCAAGTCAGTGTTGAATGTTTCACTGAAGCCACAATGAGGCTGATTAATCTATGAAATAGAGTCTGTTCTGCCATTCAATCATGATCGATTTATTAACCCTCTCTTCCTGCCTTCTCACCATAACCTTTGACACCCTTACTAATCAAAAACCTATCAACCTCAGTTTTCAATATACTCAAGACTTGGCCTCCACAGCCATCTGTAGCAATGAATTTCACAGATTCACCACCCTCTGGGTTCAGAGTTCAGAAGAAATTCCTTCTCATATCTGTTCTAACGGATCGGCCATGACCACTTTGAACGATGGGGCAGGGCTTGAGGGGCTGATGGCCAACTCCTGCTCCGATTATGGAGTGAGATGGAGAGGTGAGAGAGAAGCGAATTCCAGAGGCAGGGCAGTCAATTTTGAAAGAAAAAACAAGCAAAAGCGATACACAAGAGATTCTGCAAACCTTGGGCTACACACACAAAATGAGACTCCTTGGGTCTTGGTCCCAGACATTGACTGCTCATTTCTCTCTAAAATTCCCTCCACAGATGCTGCATTTTCCTCCAGCATTTTGTGTGTGTTACTGAACAAAAAGAGACAAGCAGAAAAACTTGTGACAGGATCAGGCAAAAAGAAATGTTTGGAGGATGTAGCAGTCACAAGCAAGTTACAGTTAGGAAACAGCATTTGATGGCTTTGGGCCTGTACTGACTGGAGTTTAGAAGTATGATGGGGGATTTTATTGAAAACTAAAGAAATTGAAAAGCCTATATAGAACATGAATGTCGAGAGGTGGGAGGACATTGCAAGCCATCGCTCTCGCTAGAGGCTGGAACTACTCAGAGGTCTAAAAGGAGGAGAGGAGAAGCTGAGGCTTGCTGCTGAAGAAAACCGCACTCGCCGGAAAAACAGCACCAAGACAACACTGGAGGACAGCGCCTTCAAGTGCAGTCGCTGCAGCTGAGACTGTCACTACCGTGTGGGCCTCTACAGCCACAACAGACGCTGCTCTAACACAGACTGAAGTAAGACTTTCCAGGCGCAGATCCATGGTCTCGCGAGACTAACGGATGCCACCACCACATAGAGCAGCTGTGTTTCATATAGTGGGGGAGCTAGGGCCAGGGGTCACAGTTCCAGAATAAAGAATTTCCTGCTAGAACGGAAATGAGGAGGGTGATATATCTGTGGAATTCATTGCCACAGACAGCAGACTATATTTAAAATGGAGGTTGATCGGTTCTTGATTAGGCAGGCTTCAAAAGTTATGGGGAGAAGGCAAGAGAACGGGGTTAAGAGGCAATATAAATCAGCCATAACCGAATGGAGGAGATGAAGCAAGGGGCCGAAGGGCCTAATTGAGCTACTGTGTTTTACAGACACAGACATCCCATTGCTCAGCAAGCATTCACAAGAGGATGTGAATCTAGCAGCCAATGACTTGAGCAAACAACACATTTCAGAGATTCAATGAAAATGCAACAAGTAAAGCTAATCCTTTAAATCCTTTTTTATTTTGGACTAGTGATGGACTTTGTTTATTGTTGTTACCTGTGCCAAGGCACAATGAAAGCTTGATTGCACAGAGCATAGAGATACAGTCTGCGCTTCACCAAAGCAGTGGGAGAATTTAAATTTGAGGAATTAAATAAATCCAGAATAAAAAGCTAGTAGCTTTTACAGTGAACATGAAACAGCTGGTCTGTCATCTGTTTCACTTCTGTCAGTCAGGAAAGGAAATTCTTTCTCCAAACTTCATCTGCCTTGCATATGGTCACAGTACTAACAAACTGCGCTGGAGAGAGTGAAGAGGGAATTCAACAATGGTGCCTGCATTCAAGGATTGTAGTTAGGACAGCTGAAAGGGCTGGGTTTGTTTCCCTGGTGAGTGATCTGATCATGACATTTAAAATTTTATTTGAGAGATAAATAAAAGGGAAAGTGGACACCTTTTTCCAATGGTCTAAGAAGAGGACATAGGTTTAAGGGGAAAGGTGAAAGGTTAAAGGGGGATCTGAGGGGGAATCGTTCTCACGGGGCGGAGGGGGGGGGGTGGCTGGGGTCTGGAATGCACTCCATGTAGCAAAGGTGGTGGCAGCTCACGACACTTAAGAATCATCTAGACACGTACTTGGACCCACTAAGGCAAAAGATAGGAGTAAATGGTATTACTACAGATAGATACATTGTTCAAAGTAAATTTACTATCAAAGTACATATATGTCACCACATTCTGCCCTGAGGCTCATTTTGTTGTGGCCAGACACAGTAAATAGGGTGCCAAATAACTGGCGGGAGTATTCAAGGACATCTTCAATCTCTCACTGCTGCAGCTGGGAGGTCCACACCTGCTTCAAAAGAGAGACAATCAACACTAATGCCCAAGAAAAGCAGGGTGAGCTGTCTCAATGACTATTGCCCAGTGACACTCACATCCACTGTGATGAAGAGCATTGAGAGGTTTATCATGGCTAGAATCAACTCCTGCCCAAGCAAAGACCTGGACTTACTGCAATTCGCCTATTGTCAACACCACCATACCCTCCGTACTAATCAAAAAGCTTCACAGTCTGGGCCTCTGTAGCTCCCTCTGCAACTAGATCCTTGACTTCCTTCTTGGTAGACCACAGTCTGTGCAGATCAGAAATAACATCTCTTCCACACTGACTATCAACACTGATACACCTCAAAGATGCATGTTTAGGTCACTGCTCTACTCTCTCTACACCCGCGACAGCGTGGCTAGGCACAGCTCACAGCACATCTACAAGTTTGCCAATGACACAACTATAGTTGGCAGAATTTCAGAAGGTGATAAGGAGCTATACAGGATGGAGGTAGATCAGCTGCTTGAGTGGTGTTGCAGCAGCAACCTCGCATTCAATGTCAGTAAAACCATGGAACTGATTGTGGACTTCAGTTGAGGGAACACATACCAGTCCTCAGAGGGTTCAGAAGTGGAAAGGGTACGCAGGTCAAGTTCCTGGCTGGCAATCTGGGGTCTATCCTGGGCCCACCATATTGAATAAATCACAAAGAAGGCACGGCAGCAGCTATATTTAGGAATTTGAGGAGAACTGGTATGTACTGAGGACACTTACAAATTTCCCCATATGCACTCTAAATGGTTGCATCACTGTCTGGATTGGAAGGGCCACCAGGCAGGATTGTAAACAGCTGCAGAAAGTTGTAAACTCAGCCAGCTCCATCATGGGCACCAGCCTCCCCAGTTACCAGGACACCTTCAGGAGGTAATATCTCAAAAAGGCGGCATCCATCATTAAGGAACCCCAAAGCCTAGAACATGCCCTCTCCTCATTGCTACCATCAAGGAGGAGGTACAAGAGCCTGATGTTTCAGGAACAGCTTCTTTCTCTCCAACATCAGATTTCTGAATGGAAAATGAACCAATGAACACTACCTTAGTAATTTTCCCTCTCTTTTTGCACTATTTAATTTTTTTAATATATATTACTTATTGTAAATTTATAGTTTTCATTACTGTGTATTGCAACGTACTGCTGCCACAAAACAACAAATTTCATCATGTATGCCAGAGATATTAAACCTGATTCTGAATTATATGTACTGGCCTCTTAATCAAGATTCATAATTAGAAGTTCGTTACAATCACTAGAGTTTGATGGTATTATGAGCATCAGTCAACAAATTTGCTTTAGGCAACCTAAATTTTTCTTAAAAATATGGTTTCAGATGACATGGCCTCCACGGCACCCTGATCTCAACATCATTGAGGGTTGTCTAGGATTACCTGGACAGACAGAAGCAAGTGAGACAACCAAAGTCTGCAGAAGAGCTGTGGCTTGGAACAACCTGGCAGCCAATTTTCTTATAAAACTGCACAACGGTATACCTAAGAGAACTGATGCAGTTTTAAAGGCAAACGGTGGTCACACCAAATATTGATTTGATTTAGTTCTTTTACTGTTTACTGCTCTTTATAGTTTTTTTGATATTTAGAACCTTCTCATTTCATTGTTTTTGAAAGCATCTTCACTTTACAGAATTTTCTTTACACATGCCTGTACAGTGTCATGAAATTTGTAGTTTTGTAGCAGTATAGTGCAATACATAAAAATCACTATAACTTCAAATAAGAAATATATATATAAAATAAGTAAGTAGCGTTTTAAAAAAAGCAAAAAATACTGATATAGCATTCATGGGTTCATTGTCCAATTGAAATCTGATAGCAGAGGGAAAGTTGAGTGTGGGTCTTCAAGCTCCTGTACCTCCTCCCTGATGGTAGTAATGAGAAGAGGGCATGTCCTATGTGCTGGGGGTACTTCATGAAGGTTGCTGCCTTTTTGACACACTGCCTTTTGAAGATGTGCTTGATGATGGGGAGTCTAGCGCCCATTATAAAGCTGACTAAGCTTTCAACCCTCTGCATCTTCTTCTAATCCTGTGTGGTGGTCCCTGCATACCAAACGGTGCTGCAACCAGCTAGGAATGCTCTCCATAGTACATCTATAGAGTCTTTGGTAAAATACCAGATCTCCTCAAACTTCTAATGAAATGTAGCCACTGGAGTGCCTTCTCTATAATTGCATCAGTATGTTCGGCTCAGGATAGAACTTCGGAGATGTTGATGCCCAGGACCTTGAAACTGCTCACCCTTTCCACCGCTAACCCCTAAACGAGGACTGGTGTGTGTTCTCCCAACTTGTCCTTCCTGAAGTCCACAACCAATTCCTTGGTCTTACTGACATTAAGTACAAGGATGCTGTTGCGACACCAGACAAACAGCCAATCAATCTCACTCCTTTCCTCATTCCATTCCCATTTACACTAAGCCTAACATTCCATTAGACTTCCTAATTACTTTCCATGTGCAAATCATGAAGGGGGCATGAAACAACGATTTATCAACCTTTGGGGGACATCAGGGCTCACTGGCAGCAATGTGAAAGAGCTGACTCACTGAAAGTTTCATGGCTGTGTGCATTTTCATAGTCCCCTTGCACTTCCTTTTCATTGTCTTCAAGCTCCTCTGAGAAAAATTACCTTTTAATCCTAATTATGTTTATCCTATTTCAGAAATTCTGAGATGCACCACAAGGCTGTGTGCTTAGCCCCCTGCTCTACTTGCTTTACACTTATGACTGTGAGGCTAAGCACAGCCCCAATGCCATACTTAAGTTTGCTGACTTCATTGGTCGACTCAAAGGTGATGTTGAATCAGCATACAGGAGGGAGATCGAAAATCTGGCTGAATGGTGTCACAACAACCTTTCACTCAATGTCAGCAAGACCAAGGAGCTGATTATTGACTTCAGGAGGAAGAAACCAGATGTCCATGAGCCAGTCCTCATTAGGAGATCAGGGGTGGAGAGGGTCAGCAACTTTAAATTCCTCGGTGTTACCATTTCAGAGGATCTGTCCTGGGTCCAGTGCACATGCAATTATGAAGAAAGCACAGTAGCATCTTTACTTCCTTAGAAGTTTGCAAAGATTCTGCATGATATCTAAAACTTTGACAAACTTCTATAGATGTGAGGTGAGAATATATTGACTGGTTGCATTACAGCCTGGTATGGAAACGCCTATCATCAAGGACCCCACCACCCAGACAATGTTCTCTTCTCGCTGCTGCCATTGGGAAGGAGACATAGAAGCCTCAGGACCCACACCACCATGTTCAGGAACAGTTATTACCCCTCAACCATCAGCCTCTTGAACCAGTGAGGACAACTTCACTCGCCCCATCACCAAACTGTTCCCACAAACTTTGGGCTCACTTTCAAGGACTCTTCATCTCATGTTCTTGATATTTATTGCTTATTTATTTATTTTATTCTTTCTTTTGCATTTGTACAGTTTGCCTTTTGTACATAGGCTGTTTCTCCATCCTATTTGCTGAGATCTTTCATTGATTCTATGAGTTTCTTTTATTTACCATGATTGCTCTCAAGAAAATGAATCTCAGGGTTGTACGTGGTGACATATATGTACTTTAAACTCCTTGGAGACACGTAATATTTTGTAAATGTGTATAGGAAATGGGTTACTTTCCCTCCTCACTGGGGGTCCTCGTGTCACACTGGGACCACAAGCTTGGAGCAACTTCACACATTATGTCTATTTGATTATGGAAGGGCTTCAGATGGCTTTCTTTTGAGCCTTTTAAGTGAATGAAGATTTGACTAACACCTGATGGCATAGCAGTTACTCATAAACAAGAGGAAATCTGCAGATGCTGGAAATCCAAGCTGCACACATAGAGTGCTAGAGGAACTCAGCAGGCCAGGCAGCATCTGCGGAAAAGAGTACAGTCGATGTTTCCGGCCAAAAGTCCTGATGAGGGTCTTGGTCCAAAACGTCAACTGTACTTTTTTCCGTAGATGCTGCCTGGCCTGCTGAGTTCCTCCAGCATTCTGTGTGTGTAGCAGTTAATTATGCTGCCTTATAGCTTCACTGACTCTGGCTCAATTCTGACCTTAGGCACCAACAGACTCAGAAGGATAATTATCACTGACTCGTATGATGTGAAATTTGTTGTTCTTTGGTGGCAATACAGTGCAAAGACACAATTCACTATATATTATAAAATAAATAGATAGTGCAAGAGGAATAACGAGCCAATATTCACAGATTTCATGGACTATTCAGAAATCTGATGAGAGAGGGGAAGAAGCTGTTCCTGAATCATTGAGTGCATGTCTTCAGGCTCCTGTACCTCCTCCCCAATGGCAGTAAGGAGAAGAGAACATGTCACAGATAGTGAGAGTCCTTAATAATGGATACTGCTTTTCGAAGATGGCTGCAACAACGGTAGTAACTGTGCGAAGTTAAAAATTCTCTGAAATCATGCAGACTCACTCCATCTGCTCCCATTTCCTCAATATCCCAAAGACAAACATGCTGGTAAGATTAATTCACTCCTTTAAATTACCTCTAGTATAAGTAAGAGGAAGAGGAACTAAAGGGGGATTCAGTAGGCATGTGTGAGAGAATAAACTAGTAGTGCAAGAGGAAATCAGAATCAGGCTTCTATCAATGACACAAATCAAGGAATTTATTGTTTTGTGGCAGCAGTACAGTGCAATACTGTATATTATACAAAGAAATATAAAAATAGTGAGGTGGTGTTCATGGTCTTTTCAGAAATCTGATAGCAGAGGGAAGAAGCTGTTCCTAAAACATTTGTGTGTGGCTTCAGGCTCCTGGTACTCCTCCCTGATGGTAGTAATGACAAGAGGGCATGTCCTGGATGGTGAGGGTCCTTAATGATGGATGCTGCCTTCTTGAGCATTCACCTTTTGAAGACATATTTGATGGTGGGGAGGCTAGTGCCCATGATGGAGTTGGCTGAGTTTACAATTTTCTGTGGTCTTTTCCAATCCCGTGCAGTGTCCTCATGATACCAGACAGTGACGCAACCAGTTAGAATGCTCTCCATGGTAAATTGGTAGAAATTTACTAGAGTCCTCAAACTCCTAAAGAAACATAGCCCCTGACAAAGAACAAAGAATTATCCTTCTCTGTCATTTGCATCAGTATACTGGACACAGGATAGATCTTCACAGATGTTGACACCCTGGAACTTGAAACTGCTCACACTTTCCACAACTGATCCCTCCATGGGAACTGGTGTGTGTTCTCTCAGCTTACCCTTCCCGAAGCCCACAATTGGAGGGATGTGGATCATGCACAGGCAGAGTGGATTTAATTTAATTTGGCATTGTGTTCAGCAAAGACGTGATGGGCCAGAGGGGCTGTTCCTCCACTACTGTTCTACAGTGAGAAACATCTACTGAATCCTATTTCCATTGAAGTTAATGGAAGCACCATTGCAATGAAATTCTGATTCACAATTACCCGCTGTACATAATCACACAAAATGTATTGATTTATTGAGATACAGTACAGAACAGGACCTTCCAGCCTTTGGAGCCGCGCCGCCCAGCAATCCCCGATTTAACCTGACCCTAATCACGGGACAATTTACAATGACCAATTAACCTACCAACCGGCACATCTTTGGACAGTGGGAGGAAAATGGAGGAAACCCACGCAGCCACGAGGAGAATGTACAAACTCCTTACAGACAGCGTTGGGAACTGAACCCGAGTGTCACCTGCACTGTAGGGCGTTGTTCTAACCACTATGCTACCTGGTTACAGAACCATACACAGAACGATATCAATGGGTGTGGTAAGACAGTGATTATTCAGATGTATTTGTCATATGTAATATTGAAACATACATTGAAATGTGTTGTTTGTGTTAACAACCAACACACCCAAGGACGTGCTGAGGGCAGCCCACAAGTGTCGCCGGAACATAGCGTGCCCACAATGCTCGCCAGAACAACACAAGCAGCAACACGACAAAACAAAAAAAGCTAGTGACAGCTAGAGTCCTTGTTGACAAAGCAAATCTCCTCAAACTCCTAATGAAATATTGTCACTGGCATACCTTCTTTGTGATTGCATCAATATAATAACGAGAGGGAGAATAGGACTGATGGGTCGGCTCCAGTGAGTGCTGACATGGACCAGATATGCTAAATGGCCTACTTTTGCATTTTAATAAGTAATTAACATTTGAAACAGATTCTCGGGAGACCGCAAGAATAGGAGTAACTTTGGACTGATGGATTAATAAGGAGCTAGCAGAGAGAAAATGAATCAAATGGAATTCTTCTTTGTGACAAACATTTAAAGATTGAACTTTAATTTCTACGTTTTCAATGGGTCATAGTTAAACAGTTTCTTCCAGGCTAACTTCCCACACTAATAATCTTTAAAATGGTTATGATACAATTATTTTAATCAATGTCATTTTAGATTAGATTAGATTATGAGGACACTCAATCCTCATTTATTGTCAATTAGAAATCCATGCATTAAGAAATGATACAATGTTCCTCCAGTATGATATCACAGAAACACAGGACAAACCAAGACTAAAACTGACAAAAACCACATAATTATAACATATAGTTACAACAGTGCAAAGAAATACCATAATTTGATAAAGAGCAGATCATGGGCATGGTAAAAAAAAAGTCTCAAAGTCCCGATAGCCCCAACATCTCATGCAGATGGTAGAAGGGAGAAACTCTCCCTGCCATGAGCTTCAGCACCACAAACTTGCCGATGCAGCATCCTGGAAGCACCTGACCACAGCCGACACTGGGTCCGTCCGAAAACTCCGAGCCTCCCACACCGAGCACCATCTCTGCCGAGCGCTTTGACCCCGCCCCGGCAACCGAGCAACAAGCAAAGCTGAGGACTCGGGGCCTTCCCCTCCGGAGATTTCAGATCACACAGTAGCAGCGGCAGCGAAACAGGCATTTCAGAAGTTTCACCAGATTTTCCTCCGTGCTCTCACGTCTGCCTCCATCAAATCAGAATTGTGCACGGCACCCTACTTGACACATTACAGATATTCATCACCGGATTGGCCGCTGCACGCTGCGTCGATTTTCAGTCAATTATTGATTGTACTGGCTACCATGATAATTTTATTTCTGAGTTTGCTTATAAAAAGACACACATCTCTATGAAGCTTTTCCATGTTCCTTCGCCCAATAAGAAAACACATACACTGAATACAAGTCCAGCTTTATCACTATAGCACAAAAGGCCATTTAGTCCATCTACTGCATCCTGATTCTCATTAGCCCAATCCAGTAGATATCTAGTACATAACTAGATATCTAGTACAGAATAACACCAGCCACCACTGGGCCCCGGGGGCACGCCACACCAACATAGAGGGATGTGTTGCTATGATTAGAGCCTCCTCCTGCATTGCGTACTTTGGCTCATGGTGATTTCCAGTTACTTATTTAGCTATCACACATTATTAACTGTTTATTAGAAAATGCAGCTAAACATAGTTCTCTGTGAAAAGAAATGATTGAAAGATTGATGCACGAAGAAACATCAGCCTCCCATCACCTTGATTAAATGCCTTTACACTTCACTGCTGTGAACTAATCTAGACATGATGGGTGAGGGCTTACCAATGAGAGGTGCATAGTGCTGAACTCTATTAACAGCAAGAAAAAGAATAGAGAACTAGAGACAGCCAGTGAATAAAACTGATAAACATACCATCCAAAAAATGCAGACGTTTGTGGAATTTTATTTATTTCTATAGAGATCCAGTGTGGAACAGGCCCTTCTGGCACAATACCCAGCAATTTAACACTAGCTTAATCACAGGACAAATTACAATGACCCACTGACTTACCAACCGGTACATCTTTGGACTGTGGGGGGAAGCCAGACCACTAGACCACCAGGAGGAAACTCTCACGGTTATGGGGAGAATGTACAAATTCTTTACAGATGGCGCCAGAATTGAACTCCAAACTCAAGACACCCTGAACTATAACAGTGTGGCGTTAACTGCTTTGCTACCGTGGCACCACTAATTTTACCAGTGGTAATGAGAATAGTTTAAACAGCAGTAATCCTTAAGTAAGCACCTGCTTCATTTTACTTACATGATTTCATTTAGTTTGTTAGTGTAATCAAAATCTGAAATTGTCACTATGGATTGTGCCACAGTGCAAACACCGCCCAGGTTTTGATGCATTACCAACCCTTAAGATTTGTTCTGGCTGTCAAAGATTGAAGAACACAATTCTCTCAATTATTTTAAGACCTTCTTCTTCTTCTTCGGCTATCTATTGATTTCGATGTTGACTGTACACGCCTTGCACAGTAATAAGACAGACGGAAACAACAGGAATTCTGCAGATGCTGGAAATTCAAGCAACAGACATCAAAGTTGCTGGTGAACGCAGCAGGCCAGGCAGCATCTATAGGAAGAGGTGCAGTCGACGTTTCAGGCCGAGACCCTTCTGGCGAAGGGTCTCGGCCTGAAACGTCGACTGCACCTCTTCCAATAAGACAGACGGTGTCATTCCCCCACCATACAAGTCTCTCTGCCCTTCCAAATCCGATGCTAAATGGTACACAGGAGTGTAACAGACTTAGCGGATAAGGAAGCTGCCCCGCAGTGACAACTAACTAGTCTAGTGATGCCATCCGTTGACCAGCACTCTGGTCCTCCGTGTGCCA
The DNA here is from genome assembly GCF_963921235.1 of Mobula hypostoma. NCBI lineage: Eukaryota > Metazoa > Chordata > Chondrichthyes > Myliobatiformes > Myliobatidae > Mobula > Mobula hypostoma. The sequence continues at coordinate 62,985,429 of NC_086105.1, read as the reverse complement.
CCAAGGTGGCTGTACCATTGACCCTTTTGGATTCATCTGCCACAGACACCATCAGATGCCCTGCTGCCGGCATCCTCGTTGGGTACAGCCTTTGCGTGAAGAGTCATACCCTACAAAGTAGCAAAGGCATTCTTACCTCCTTGACTTAGCTAGCTACGATCCTACTACTAGATCTAGTCTAGTAGTATACCGATGGAACAGCACCTTCACGGCTAGGTTAGACCTCCCAGAGAACGAATCTCTCCCGTACTTCGCTGATGTTCGGCCAGTGTCACTCCTACGCCACGGTGAGGCACCAAGGTAGGATTTTGTATTTTAAGACCATAAGATACAGGAGCAGAATTAGGCCATTGAGACAATTCTGCAATTCTATAATGGCAGATTTATTATCCCTCTCAACGCCATTCTCCTGCTTTCTCCCCATAACCCTTGACATCCATTCTAATCAAGAATCTAACAACCAACACTTTAAATATACCCAATGACTTGGCCTCCACAGCTGTCTGTGGCAATGAATTCCACAGATTCACCACCTCTGGCTAAAGAAATTCCACCTCAATTCTGTTCTAAAGGGAAGAACTTCTATTCTAAGGCTGTGCCATCTGGTTCTGGACTCTCCCACTATAGGAAACATCCTCTCCAGGTCCACTCTCTGGTTTTTCAAAATTCGATAGGTTTCAATGAGATTCCCCCCCTCATTCTCCTAAACTCCAGCCAGTGTAGGCCCAGAGCTTCTTATATGTTAACCCTTTCAGTCCTGGAATAATTTTTGTGAACCTCCTCTGGACCTTCTCCAATGTGAGCACATCCTTTCTTCGACATAGGGCCCAAAACTGTACACAATACTCTGAGTGTAGTTAGCCAACACTCATCACCCATTCAACATCACCAAAAGAGATTTTGTAGGAGCTTGCCACAGTACATCAGGGACTACACTTCAAATACCACCTCACCTGCAGTAAAGATTTTAAAATACCCTGAGGTTATAAAATTCACTGCAGAAATTATATTTTACTTTTACCTCCTTCCAGCAAGTTTTAGAGGCAATTTCCCATAGCTTGGCTTGTAGAGCAGAGTTATACACCAATTTCTCCTAACCCATTGGGAAATGATACAGCTAAGGACGTATATACTTTGTGTAGCAAGAAATTGGTTCTGTTCTGGGTCATCCAACTTTCAGACAGTGATTTCCCCAACTGCTTGCATGAAATTTGGTCTTAAAAAAGCTACAGTCATTTGCATTTCCCACCAAAAACCAATAGTACAGCATTGCTGCTGGCAGAAACCCAGAAACTCCACAATGTCCTTCACAGTCTCAGAACTACTGAACATGTTCCCCAAAATAAAATACTGCAGATGCTAGATATCTGAAATTAAACACCAATAATGGCGAGAACACTCAGCAGATCAAGGATCAACTCTACTGGCCATGTACCTTGACATACATTAGGAATTTACTGTAGTGTGTTGGTCAAGGTATGACATGACAAAAAAAATCAATTATAAAAATTATATACAGTATAAAAAGGAAAAAATGTTTTAGAAGGGTCTTGGATCTGAAACATTAACTGTTTCTCTCTCCAGAGATGTTGCCCAACTTGCTCAGTGTTTCCAGCATTTTCTCCTGCCTCTCTGCATCTCACAGGCATGCAACAAGCAGCAACATTGGAATTTTTTTTAAATTGAGGAGGCCTGTCACTAACATCTGGATTAGCTCATTTGTAGCAGGCTGGGCTCCCGTTAACAATCCCATTGAAAAGTTAAAGGATTCATTTTAAAGCACAAAGCACTCAACACCAAACACCAGTCACGCATAGGAGTAATATTTCACGTACTTCAGTGTGCCTTGTTGCTCTGTTCCCAGATGACCTGAGAAGACATGTCAAGTGAGGTTTTAGTTTTACAACGATTGTGGCTTCTGAAAGGTTTCACGTACTCTGTTGGCACGAGCATCCCTTCATAATATCCACCATTACTTCAATGTTTCCATAGCCCCTTGGCACAGGGAAACAATGCTTCAGCTGAGACTGGGTTGAGAGCAATCTCCCTTTGGGGTGGGGTACTTTATGCAAACAAATGCGAACAGCTACCTTTGGTCTCTGCCAGAGTCTTACTCTATGCTCTAAACTTTGCTTTCCATTTACCCCTTCAGTACCTGGTAGAAGAGGCTTCTAAGATTTTACTGTAGTTTAGCTCCAGTCCAAACAATAGCCCATGATAGGGGGAGGAGCTTCTGGATGAATGACAATTTTCCCAGTCACTTATCAAGGCACACAGTGCCATTTCATCTTCCTTTACCTCGACAGAACACTCCTTGCTTCAGTCATGTTTAATGTATAACCAGTAAACAGGCACACACTAAACACAAACCAACACTGGATGCTTGTAACTGAGCTTCTTCCGGGGAGAACCCAATTCCTTGCAAACACAGGATCCTACAAAATGAGAACCACCACCACAAAAGACCTAAAGGGTAACACACCACAGTTAATTTTCATTTTGCCAATTAACACATATGACCTGTTTAAAATGCACTTTTGTAATGGTAAATATCTACCTTATATGTGTTTTCAGCTTTAAAAGAGAGGCTAGCTTTACTTGTCACATGTACCGTACAAGAGTCTTTGGCACAGATGTATAGCTAGGGTACCCAAGTACTGAAGTAATTTTACGTATTGCACTGTACCACTGCCACAAAAATATAACAAATTTCATGACATATGTGAGTGATAATAAACCTGATTCTGATATGGGTCTCTATTGTGAACTGAGAGGGAAATTATGGGTGCTTGATGGCCCATGCATTCTCAATGGGCTGAATGGCCTGCTTTTGTGCTACGTCACTCTTTGGGCCCAACAGTAAGTGTTGGGTTTGGGGTCCAAGTTCCTAAAGTCCTCTGGTTAGGTTTTTCATTTCATGTGCAAGTTTAGATATGGCTGGAAATGACAATAACAATTTGCCATTTTGGGCAATAGTTCAGAGTCAACGATTTATTCATTTTCTTTTATATACATATAGCAATCTGTGTAACACTGGCAAGGTCAGCATCCTTTGCCCATCCCTTGTTGCTACTGAGAGGTGGTGGTGAGCTGCCATATTGAAACACAGGCGCAGGGTCGCCATGGTGCTGTTGGACAGGAAGTGGCAGATTGCCTCCTCTGAGGGGCATTAATGGATCTGGAGGACTTTTATTTATTTACAGATATAGCACAGAACCAACAAGCCATGCCACCCAGCAATTTAACCCTAGCCTAATCACAGGATAATTTACAATGACCAATTAATCTTCTAACTAGTACTTTGGAATACAGAAGGAAACTGGAGCACCCAGAAGAAACCCACATGGTCACAGGGAGAACATACAAACTCCAAACAGATGATGCTAGAGCTCCTGAATTTTACCGTGGGACGCCACAGTAATGTAGTGTAGTGGTCAGTGCAACGTTATTACAGCTCGGAGCTCGGAGTTCAGAGTTCAATTTCAACATTGTCTGTAAGGAATTTGTACGTACTACCTGTGACCACATGAGTTTCCTTCAGGAGCTCCAGTTTCCTCCCACAGTCCGAAGACATACCAGTTAGTAGGTTAATGGGTCATTACAAATTGCGATTGGGGTGGCGCTAAATAGGAGCGTTGCTGGCTGTTGTGACTTGTTAGCCCATGCATTCTCAATGGGCTGAATGGCCACCCCAAGGAAGGGCCTGTTCTGCACTGTTGCTCCAAAAAAAAGTTAAATACAATAATTCCCAAGCTGCTGTGTTTAGATGAGAATGCGCATATTTGGACTATTCGTCAAAGTTAACTCATAGTTCGCTGAATTACTAGTAACATAACCACTATGTGACCAGAGCATGGCTAAATTAATGAGGTGTTTATCACAATACAATGCAAATGGAAAGCTTCAGTTAAAGACTGCTTTCATAGGAGCCACCAGTGAGTTAACATGCTGAGGTGCCGATTTCCACTTGGTATGTTTCGGAGATGATCTCCGAGTGATGCTGAGCTCACTTAAATCCACTCCACAGTGGGATCATAGCAGAGTACAGCACAGAATCAGGCCCTCTGGCCCACAATGTAGTCTCACAGATCCATCACAGGCAACACTCTCCCCACCAATGAATTCATCTACGAAGAGCACTGCCACAAGAAAGCAGCATCCATCATCAAAGACTCCCTCTACCTAGGCCATGCCCGCTTCCTCACTACTACCATCAGGCAGGAGATAGAAGAGCCTTTGGTCACACAACATCGGGCTCAGGAACAGTAATTAGCCTTCAACCATCAGGCCCTTGAACCAGCGTGGATAACTTCAATTACCACTACTCTGAACTGATTCTCCGTCCTACAAGGACTCTTTACAACTCATGTTCTCAGTATTTGTTTTTTTTTTAATTAGCACATCGGCAATTTGTCAGTTTTTGCCTATGTATAGTTTTTCATCAATTCTGATGAATTTCTTTAATTTCCTGAAAATGCCAACAAGAAAATATGTCACAGTGGTATGTGGTAACATATGCATGTTCTGATAATAAATATTACTTTGATTTTGACATGGGCTATGTAAAAATAGAGGGCTATGCACTAGGGAAATTCTAGGCAGTTTCCAGAGTAGGTTACATGGTTGGCACAACATCGTGGGCCGAAGGGCCTGTAATGTGCTGTAGATTTCTACGTTTCTATGTTAAGGGCATGGAGTGAGTCAAAACATACCCAGAGCAAAACACAAAATGCAGGAGGAGCTCAGCAAGTCAGAGGAGAATAAATAGTCAATGTTTCAGGCCAAGACCCTTCACCAGGACTGAAAAGGACAGGGATGGAAGCCAGTATAAGATGGGGTGAGAGGTAGGCGGACAAGCTGGCAGGTGATGGGTGAGACCAGGTGAGGGGGAAGGTGGGGTTGAAGTGAGAAGCTGGGATGTGATAGCTGGAAAAGGTAAAGGGCTAAGGAAGGGATCTGATAGGAGAGTGGACCTCAGGAGAAAGAAAATGAGGAGGGAGGTGATGGACAGGTGAGGAGAAGAGAAGAGGTGAGACTGGAACCAGAATGGGGAATGGAAAAGACAGAAGGGGGAGGAGGGAGAATCTACCAGAAGTTAGAGAAATCAATGTTCATGCCTTCAAGTTGGAGGCTACCCAACCAAGCAGACAGCAGGTCAGGCAGCACCTATGGAGAGGAACAAACAGGCTATGTTTCTGGCTGACTGCATGTTTTCTCCAGGTATGTTTAAAGACAAAAGCTTGTAGAAGACAGCAAAATTAATCCAGGGTTTTAATTACTTGTTTCACGAGTCTGTCAGTTAGTCCTGAATTGGTACACAACGTTAATTATCCCCGATACAGAAAGAACATTCTAAACAACAGCAATGGTCAAAATCTTCCGCATACTGTTTCTTTCGCTGAGAACATGATAGAACAACTTTGAATGAGAAAAATGACTGCCTTTATAAATCATTTGCCTTTGTTATTTGACCTTTATGTCCACACTGAGGTGTAAGCAAAGTGACAGATGCACTCTGTATTCTACATCACTGTCAGAGATTAGAATCTGACTGAAGGCACTGCTCTGAAAATATGACTCTCGTTTCAACATGAATAATGTTCTTTCAAAGAGAGATTGTAACTTACTTCATGACTTTCTCCTTTTGAGGATCACAAATGGCCTCCCTGTACCTATCTATTGACTTGTGGATCAATTAATTGGCTTGTAAATTGACTTCAGCGAAGGAAGGCTTAATAAAGTTTCAGGAATAATATTCAGAGCTCTCAATCATTCCAGATTCGGGAGCAGACTCGATGGGCTGAGCGGCCTGATTCTGCTCCCAAGTCTTATGGTCAAACGTAAAAGGTATTTTAGTGATAGTAACTTGACAGAGGGTGATGAGTGGCAATGAAGTTATTCCACTCCTGAGTCAAGACAGAGACACGTAGATTTTTGTTAAGCGAGGGGATTAAATATTATGGAAGAGTGCCAGGCAAATAAGGTTGCTACAGACCAGATCTGCAGCTTAATTAAAAGACAGAATGGCTTCAATGACCTAATTGTGTTCTTACATTGCAGCAGTGGCTGGAGATCTGGAGAGAAGACATTTTTAAGTATTTTTAAATGAGGGAGATATCATGGAAGAACATAGAACAGTACAGCACAGTACAGGCCCTTCAGCCCACAATGTTGTGCCAACCTTTTTAATTTCCTACAAGATCAATCTAACCCTTCCTTCCCACATAGCCCTCCATTTTTCTGTCCATGTGCCTATCTAAGAGTCTCCTAAACATCCCTAATGTATCTGCCTCTACCACCAACCCCTGGTGGTGCAATCCACACACCAGCCCAGAACCTGGCTCTGAAATCTCTCCTCCCGCGCCCCCCCCCCATACTTTCCTCAAACCACTAAATTTTGCTTCCTTGTATTTAGTAACTTCCAGCCTGGGGAAAAGGTCACTCACTGGCTGTCCACTCTATCTTTGGCTCTTATCAATTACAGATGGGAGGATGAAAAGCAAGGAAAAAAGGGAAGGAAATAGAAGTGAGAGAAAGAAAGAGGAAGGAAAGTAAATGTAAAGGGCCCTCCAATGACACTTAACACTTTGAAATACACAGAGATCATGAAAGATTCTTTCTTTAACCAAACATTGTCAAATCCCATACCTTATGGTCTAAAGCACACACATATACACAAGGGCAGATAACAAACGTTAGCATTCGGGTAGCTCAAACCTGTTCTTTCAATGAAGGAGATTAAGGTTAATCTGAAATCCTACCTCGTCAGATCTGGCCATCTGGGTACGATACATTACTATATTTGGAACTCTTGGATCGCCAAAACAACAAGGCTCTATACCAAAGGAAATAGCAGTTTTTAAAACCACAAGAGCAACATTAGGCTATTCGGCCAACTATTCAGTCATGGCTGATTTATTTTCCCTCTCAATTCCATTCTTCTACTTTCTCCCTGTAACCTTTAACACCCTTTCTAATTACAAACCGATCAACCTCTGCTTTAAATAGACCCAACAACTTGGCCTCCAGAGCCGTTTGTGGCAATGAATTCCAAATATTCAGCATCCTCTGGCTAAAGAAATTACTTCTCATCGTGTCCTTCGATTCCCAGGCTATGCTGTCTACTCTTAGACTCTCCACCTATTGGAATCTTCCTCTCCATATCCACTCTGTCTAGTTTTTATTTAATAACCAAGAAAGAATAAAGCAATCATATTGTTCTAGGGTTACATCTTCCATTGGCTACTAATCTCAAACAGCTGTTTAAGGTTCCACATTTGCAGGTTCCCAAGGTATAAAAGTTTTATTGATTATCTAAAAATAATTAGAACAAACAAAATTAGACAGTAAGAGACTATAGGGAAAAGTAATATTGGCAAACTTAACACTGAACAGAAAAGGATAATTATTCCTGCAGGTCTTATAATTACTGTTCACTATTGTCCTTTGAACATTGCAATGACTTACATCCAAACCAATTTCTTTTTTAAATTTCAAATACAAATTTTATTCATGATAAAAAAAATACAAAAAAAACATAGCAAAACTCTTATGTTCATGGTCATAGCATTCAGTAGTGTTAAAACCACAGCAACACTGCTACGTGTACAACACAGCCAATAAAGCTCACAAGTAGATCCACTTCCTCAGGATGCTAAAGAAATCCGCACGTTCCTGTTTACTCTTAAACAATTTTTAATTGATGCACCATAGAAAGCATTCTATCAGGATACATCAGCTTCGCAAGGCAACTGCCCTGTGACTGCAAGAAACTTCAGGAGTTGTGGACACAGCTCAGCACATCACAGAAACCAGCCTCCTCTCCACAGACTCTGTCCACACTTCAACTGACTCAGTAAAGCAGCCTGTGTAATTGAAGACCCCCTACCCACCCCAAATAGTCTCCCTTTCCCTCCCTCCCAAAGGGCAGAAGATACAAGAGCCTGAAACAATGAGCCATTAGGCTCAAGGGCAGTTTCTTCCCTGCTGACTGTTAGAATGCTAACCCAATATGATAAGCTCAGAATTAGGTTCAATATCACTAGCACATGTTGTGAAATTTGTTAACTTTGTGGCAGCAGTACAATGCAACACATGATAAATATAGAACAAAACTGAATTACAGAATATATAAATATATATAAATTTTTTTTTAAATTAAGTAGTGCAAAAAGAGAGAGAAAAAAGTAGCGAAGTAATGGGTTCAATGTCCATTTAGATGTCGGATGGCAGAGGGGAAGAAGCTGAACCTGAATTGCTGAGTGTGTGCCTTCAGGCTTCTGTACCTCCTTCCTGATGGTAACAGTGAGAAGAGGGCATGTTCTGGGTGGTGGGGGTCCTTGATGATGGAAGCCACTTTTCTCAGGCACTGCTCCTTGAAGATGTCTTGGATACTGCAGAGGCAAGTACCCATGATGGAGCTGACTAATTTTACAACTTTCTGCAGCTTACTTCGATCCTGTGCAGTAGCTTCCCCCACTCCCCTCCCCAATACCAGACAGTGATGCAGCCAGTCAGAATGCTCATCATGGTACATCTGTAGAAGTCTGAGTGTTTTAAGTGACAAGCCAAATCCCCTCAAACTCCTGGTGAAATATAACACTGTCTTACCTTCTTTATAGCCACATCGATATGTTCTTGGCCTCAGCATTTATCTTGTTACGATCTTGCGCCTTACAGTTTACCTGCACTGCACTTACTCTGTAGCTGTTGCACTCTATTCTGCATTCTGTTATTGCACTAACCCAAAGCACTGTGTAATGATTTAATCTCTACGAACAGATTGCAAGTCAAGCCGTTTTCTTTATCTCAGTAGATAATAAACCAATTCCAAATCATGTGGCCCCCTGGGGTGATACACTGTTCCAATGCCCAAGGGGTTCCCCACCCAACTTAGCCCCTCCACACGCTCTAGCAGGAGCATAGACTGTGGCCCTTCCGCACAGAACCTTTGCATTGGCTGCACCAAGCTTCAGTGCATTGCTTAACGCGTAACCCTGCAACCTGGACTGCATTCCCTTACGGACATCTGGCTATGTTACATCTTAGTTCCACTGGATCCTGGGTCCAACACTTTGCAAACCAAACCGTTAGAGTGAGTTTTTGGGTAGATGATTCATTTCCACTAAAATGACTTTGGCTACCAGACTTCTACTTGACAAAGTACTGTGGATTGTGTCCACAACAATGCGCTTCCTAAAAAGGTGTGAATACCAGATGCTTCTGGTGCCGTAGTTTGACCAGATGCTGTAGTTTCGAAGACAGTATTATCTATGCATTATAAATATTAATTGTCTTCTATGTTAGCATGTAAAATGCCAAATAAATGTATTGTGGATTTAACTTGCATTCCTAAAGGCTGTGGATACCAACCCAGACATGTTGGCGTCGGAATGAAAGGATGAAGTTAGGAGGTGTGATGTTTTGTATGTAGCTTCAAAAGGAAGCATTGTCTATAACTTTTTAAGTAGCGATTGCCTTTATGTTTAGCATAGAAATATCGAGCCCACATTGGGCTAGCAGACCTTTCTACTGAAAAGCTTCTCAGTCCGTATGATGCCTGCTGTACATTGTTGTGTCGAATAAAGAAGCTGCTTTGTATCTGCCAGTGGACTCTGTCTCTCCGGTGATTTAATCCACGCTACAACACCAACCATCTTCTTTCACATTCTGTAACCACATCACAGTTGCAGGGAACCTCATACATTACCAGAATGTTGACATTCTGCAGAATAGACCATTGAACAACTTCTGGGACATTACTACCATTGAGGAAGAGGAACAGGAGCCTGCAAACCCACACTCAATGATTTAGGAACAGCTGCTTCCCCTCTGCTGTCATTATCTACACATATAACACATCAGAAAAACATGAAAATAGATAAATTACACAAATCAAATATGTGGCCACTTATTAGATACACTTGTAAACTTGCCTCCTGAATGCAAATATCTGATCAGCCAATCAAGTGGCAGCAACTCAATTCCATAAAAGCATGCAGACATGGTCAAGAGGTTCAGCAGTTGTTCAAACCAAACATCAGAAATGTGATCTAGGTGACTTTGATTGGGGAGTGAGTGTTGGTGCCAGAGAGGCTGATTTGAGTATCTCAGGAACTACTGATCTCCTGGGATTTTCATGCACAAAAGTCTCTAGAGTTTACAGAGAATGGCGTGAAAAAAAAAGCCCGTGAGTGGCAGTTCTGTGGGCAAAAACGTCTTGTTAATGAGAGATGTCAGAGAATGGCCAGACCAGTTCAAGCTGACAGGAAGACAACAGTAACTCAAATAACCGCTTGTTACAACAGTGATGAGCAGAAGACATCTCTGAACGTACAACACATTGAACCTTGAAGTGGATGGGCTACAGCAGCAGAAGACAGTGAACACAAACTCAGTGGCCACTTTATCAGGTACAGGAGGTACATAATAAAGTGGCCACAGAGTTAGTGTATATTTTTAATTTATGTAATTTGCAGATTTTTCATGTCTTGTGCTGTATTGCTGCAAAACAATAAATTTCACATTATATGTCAGTGATAATAAATCCCATTTTGATTCACATTGTAAAATGGTTTAGCCTCATAGCTTTTAAGAAGTGGAAAGAAATAGTTTAAATTTAATAGCATTCTGTCATAATAATTCAAGGTGAATAACACACAGAGGATAAGATTACGCTTTATAGGGTTTAGAAACATCGCTCAGATGTTGACCAAGGTGCATATCGACTTCAGAACTCACGCCCCTCTTTAAATCGACGGCACAGCAGGGGAAAGTGACCAGTTTCAATCACCTGGGAGTGCAGATCACATACAACCTCTCATGGTCCCAGAATACATCCTACACAATCAGGAAAGCTCACCATTGCCTTTACTCACATTAATCTACAGATGCACAGTAAAGAGCATCCTAACAAGTGGCATCACTGCTTGGTATGGCAACTGCACTGTGACGGACAGGAAGGCTCTACAACGGGTTGTCAAAACTGCCCAATCCATCACCAGCACTAGCCTACCCGCTGTCAAGGACATATGTAAAGAAAAGTACCAGTAATGACATGAAAGAACCCTCCCACCCTGCTCATGGACTGTTTCTCCCACTCCCATCACGGAGGAGGCTATGTAGCATCCACGGCAGGACCACTAAACTCAAAAAGCAGCAAGAATGATCAACACCTCCCCTCACCAACTCCCCAACACCACCACCACTCCATCATTTCCTGTCAGTCACCTCATGTACGTGCACTGTGCCTAGGGTCACTTTATGGAAATACAATCAATGAATAAAGCTATCTTATGTATTTATATTTATTGTGTTTTTCTTTGTGAATGAAGTAGAGAAGAGGTGAAGAATATGTTCCATTTACACAAAGAGAAGTGATGCAAAGTGAAATGCTTGAAGGGGCAGTAGAAGCAAGTGTGACAGTGACTGTAAGAGAATATTTGATTTATACTCAAATTACTACCATCAGACGCGACCTCCATCCGGAAAGAGATATAGGAACCCACAGTCCCACACTACCATGTTTAGGAACAGTTCTTACTCTCCAACTTTCAGGCTCCTGAACCAGAGTGGATAACTTCACTCACCTCAACTCTGAACTGAAGGCTGATTTATACTTGTGCATCAAATGTACACCATAGGTACAGCATAGCTGCGTACCCTACGCTGTACTCTACACTGAACCTTACGCCGTAGCCTAACGTGCACCTCTCCCAAAAGGTAACTACACGTCGCAGCGACGCAGACCACGCAACAACTGTGATTGGTCTGCTTGGTAGCATCGCATTTCCTCCTATGCTGCAATAGCTTCCCATTGGGCGACTGAAGGGCAGGGAAGGAACTCTGGATGCAATGCTTTCCATAAAGCTTTACAGACCTCAGAAATTATGGAGGACCCTGTGCTTGACGCCAGTTTGTAGCTAGCTGCTACAGCCTGTTGACTTCCACCCAAAGCTAAAACTTGAATGGTGGTTGCCAGTCTCTGAGTATACTGTGCGTACACTGATGCGAAGTAAATCGTTGGAGACGATGAACCAAATCGTCAAATCTACCTGCCGACATCCGAAAATATTTGAAATACGTTTCCTCGTCCATGTCTCTCAGTGGCTGGACAAGCACAGAAAATTCACTCCCCTTCAGTTTTAGTCGCCATTGTTTGAAGCTTGAGTTTCTTCGTGTTGAGTTACTCAACACAGCGGCATAGAAACCCCACTGCCAACTAGCATTTTGGTGGTGAATTGCAGAGATACGCAGACACACCAACGTACAAGCATAAATGCTGACAACAGCGTAGCCTACTTGCGTAGGCTATAGCGTAAACTAGTACGCACAAGTATAAATCTGCCTTAATTCCACAACCTATAGACTCACTTTCAAGGACTCTACAACTCATGTTCTCTGTATCACACCTTTACATTTTTCTATTATTTGCAGGGCTTGTATTTGTTTGCACATTGGTTGTTTGTCAGTCTTTATTTATAGATTTTTTAAAAAAATTCTATTATATGTCTTTATTTTCATGTGAATGCCTGCAAAAAAATCTCAAGGTAGCACATGGCGACATATACAGATTTTGATAATAAAGTTACTTTGACTTTGAACTTATAGGAGTTGGATGAGTGGAACAAGTTGGAGGGACATTTCCAGAAATGAAAGAAATTCAGTATGTCCCCATTGACTTCTACCAATTTTTAATTGATGCACCATAGAAAATATTATCAGGATGCATAATGCTTTAGTATAGCAACTGCTCTCCATGTGCTGCACAAAGTTGTGGATGCACAAGAACCAGCCACCACTCTGTGGACTACATCTACTACTGGGGCAGCAAGGAAAGTAGCCAGTATAATCAAAAACCCCACCCACCACCACACATTCTCTCTTCTCTCCCCTCCCACCAGGCAGAAGATACAAAAGCCTGGAAGCACATACCAGCAGGCTCAAGAACAGCTTCTATCCCACTGCTTTCTTGAGTGGACCTCTTATATGATAACGTGGACTCTTGACCTCACCATCTAGCTCGTTACGATCTTGCACTTTATCGTTTACCAGCACTGTGCTTCTTTCGGAAGCTTTTACACTTTACTGAAAAGCAAAGTAAAATGATCAAAGTATGTACATACTGTAGATGTCACCATATACTACCTTGATTGCTTTCCTGTAAATGCCTGCAAGGAAATCAAAGAAATACATAAACAAAGACTGACAAATAACCAACGTGCAAATAAAAATTGCTGAGAGCATGAGTTGTAGAATCCTTGAACACGAGTTTACAGTTTGTGGATCTGCATGGTTATTGTTTTAACTTATTCCAGCTCAATGACCTGATATGTATGAACAGTAGGCAAGACAAGCTTTTCACTGTATCCTGGACATGCCATAATAAAAAAAAATCCAATACCGATTTCAGCGCTAGCACTGTCATAGTGCACTGAAAGCCCTCCCTCTGCACTATACCTTTGTTGAGCCCTGGTTGGCAAGAATATAATCAAAGCATGTATATCATAACCAACACTGAGGTTAATTTTCTTGCAGATACCCACAGGAAAATAAAGTCAAATAGAATCCATGAAAATCCATACATAACCAAGGCAGAGATCCTGAAAGTGATACGATTTACACAGGAAAAAAAATCTCCACTCGTGTCTGTCTTTTCTCATGGAATTCCTGCCCGATGCCTTTGCAATCTGTCCAGCAACTGATTACTCAGCAATTGTTCCCTGCAGATGAATCCACTGGGCTGACATTTTCCTTCCAACCACAATGCGTCATTCCCCTCTCTAGCTGCAGACGACAGACCTCATTACTGCATTAACGTCTAGCAGTACTTCTCCCAAAAGGAAAACCCTTGGAAGTGTCTCTAAATTGGAAGCTTTCCTCATGAAATGTTACCCAGAGGAACTATTCAGCTCACTGTCCTCTACTTTACTCTTTCTCTCCACTCCACCTTTGAAGAATTACTGATATTCTGAAGAAAAGAGCCTATTATACTGCTTGAATCTATAAATACCTAATGTCCAAACCCAAGAGAGTGTCTGAAATTGTATTAAACACACATACGCTCAGACTTGGATTCATTTCACACCATTTCCAATGCCAGGACATTGCCACACAGTCCATGAAGTCATAAAGATTAAAGATTAGCTTTATTTGTCATATTTACATTGAAATACTGAGACATACAGTGGAATGAATTGCTTTGTGTCAACAGCCAACACAGTCTGACGATTGTTCCGGGGGCAACCCGCAAGTGTCACCACCCCCAGGTGCAAACATAGCATGTCCACGACTCACACACCCTAACTGTGCATTCTTGGAATGTCGGAGGAAACCCACGCGATCACAGGGAGAATGCGCAAAATTCTTACAGATCACAGCAGGAATCGAACCCCAATTGGCAATTGCTAGCTCTGTAAAGCAATTGTGCCAACCACAATGCTACCATGCCACACTAAAGTGCCATCACCATCAACTAGAAACACACTGCCTGGTTTGCACACAGCATGATCCCACGGGATAATAGTCAAATCAACTACTTTTTTTATTCTGCGGATTGAAAATTAGCCAGGAACCCAGGACAAATTGCCATAGAATCACAGAATCATTGCAGCTGCAAAAGGCCACTCAGCCCATCGAACCTATGTTGATTCTTTCTTCTTCCATTTCCCCACATTTCCTCCACAGTACTGACAGCTGTTACCGCTCAAACGCCTGTCCGATTCCCTTTTGACAGCCCTGATTCATGACTTCCATCATCTTCACTGGCAGTCATTTCAAAATCATCATTTTGTACGGAGTAGATTTATTATCAAATATGGTAGTAGATGTTACCATATACTACCTTGAGATGCATTTTCTTGCAGGCATTTACAGGAAAAAAACTACAACAGAATGTTACAGGAAGTATATATGACAAAGATCAGCGACCAACCAATGTGCAAGAGTTGACAAACCAGGCAAGTAAAAATAATACTGAGAACATGAGTTGTAAAGAGTCTTTGAAAGTGAGTCTGTAGGTCGTAGAATCAGTTCAGAGTAGTGGTGATTGAAGTTATTTCTCTCCTGAACACTAGTTCAGGAGCAGATGGTTGAAGTGCAGTAACCGTTCCTGAACCTGATGGTGTGGGACGCAAGACTTCTCTACCTCATTCCTGATGGTAGTTGTGGGAAGTGGGCAGGCCTGGATAATGAGAGCCTTTGATGATGAAAGCTGCTTTCTTGGGGCATTGCTCCTTGTAAACACGCTCAGTGGTGGGGAGGGCTTTACCTGTGATTGACTGGGCTGCATCCATTACTTTCTGTAGCCTTTTGAGTTTCCATTCTAAAATGTTTACCCTGACACCCCTCCTGTCCCTTTTGCCCTTTAAACCAGTGGTTCCTGAACCATTCACCAAATAGGAGCAGCTTCACAGCACGTAGTCTATCAAGGTCTTTTGCAATTCCATTGTCAGCTTCACTGTCCGTGTCTCATCCCAATAAAGTTCCTCCGGCAGGGGTGTGCTAAATAGGTCAAGTACTCATGACTGGAAAAGATTTACAAGGATGCTGCTAGGGCTGAGGTTGCACAGAGAGGTTGGACAAACTAGGACCTTATTTCTGAAGCATACGAGACCAGGAGGTAATCACAGTAACATAGAAACATAGAAAATAGGTGCAGGAGTAGGCCATTCAGCCCTTCGAGCCTGCACCGCCATTTATTATGATCATGGCTGATCATCCAACTCAGAACCCCGCCCCAGCCTTCCCTCCATACCCCCTGACCCCTGTAGCCACAAGGGCCATATCTAACTCCCTCTTAAACATAGCCAATGAACTGGCCTCAACAGTTTGCTGTGGCAGAGAATTCCACAGATTCACCACTCTCTGTGTGAAGAAGTTTTTCCTAATCTCGGTCCTAAAAGGCTTCCCCTCTATCCTCAAACTGTGACCCCTCGTTCTGGACTTCCCCAACATCGGGAACAATCTTCCTGCATCTAGCCTGTCCAATCCCTTTAGGATCTTATACGTTTCAATCAGATCCCCCCTCAATCTTCTAAATTCCAACGAGTACAAGCCCAGTTCATCCAGTCTTTCTTCATATGAAAGTCCTGCCATCCCAGGAATCAATCTAGTGAACCTTCTTTGTACTCCCTCTATGGCAAAGATGTCTTTCCTCAGATTAGGGGACCAATCTTCAAGGTTTGTCAGATCATGATAAGCACAGATAGAGTGGATGCACTCAGTCTTTTTCCCCAGGTTAGGGAATCAAGAACAAAAGGGTTAGGGTTTGAGGTGAGAGATGAAAGATTCCATAAGAGGTTGAGAAGCTTTTTTTTTTGGCAAGGGGAAGTATTTATCTGGAATGAGCTGCCAGAGGAAATAGTGGCAGCAGGTACTGTACAATTTTTTAAAAATTTGGACAGGTACTGAATAAAGATTAGAAAAGTTAGACCAAACACTGGCTAATGGGGCTAGCTTGCATATTGAGTATTGAAATACCCAGATAGAGTGGACATGCAGAGGATGTTGCCTATAGTGAGGGAGTCCAGGACCAGAGGGCACAGCCCCAGAATAGAAGGACGTCCCCTTAGATCAGAGCTAAGGAGGAATTTCTTTAGCCAGAGGATGGTGAATCTGTGCAATTTATTGCCTCAGATGGCTGTGGCTGTTCAGGAACAGTTATTACCCTGCAACCATCAGGCTCCTGAACCAGCATGGACAACTTCACTCACCTCAACTCTGAACTAATTCCACGACCTTCAGGCTCTCCTTCAAGAATTCTACAACTCATGTTCTCAGTATTATTATCTTTTTTGTATTTGCACAGATTGTCTTCTTTTGCACATTAGTTGTTTGTCAGTCTTTGTGTGTAGTTTTTCCATTGATTCTGTTGTGTTTTTTCCCCCTACTGTGAATGCCTGCAAGAAAATGAATCTCAGGGCTGTATATAGTGACATACACATACTTTGAAAATAAATTTACTTTGAACTTCGATTGGGTATATTTAAAGTGGAGGTTGATAGTTACTTGATAAGTAAGGGTGTCAATGTTATGGGGAGAAAGCAGGAAAATGGGGCTGAGAGGGAAAATAAATCAGTCATGATTGGCAGAACAGACACGATAGGCCGAATGGCCTAATTCTGCTCCATATGTATTATGGCATCTCAGACAATGTGCACCAGTTCGACTGAAGGGCCTGTCTGGTACAATTCTGTGAAACAGACAGGCTAGAAGATTCTCCTAAACTTGGTGTAAATGGACTCCATTTCACAAACAGATGGACATCAATAATCTCTCCCATGTACTTGTGGGATTGCAGCATCCTTGTTCAAGATTTGATCTCTAAGTCTACTTGGATTCTTTGCTGGAAGGCAGCCCTTTGATGACAAAAAGTAAACATAGCACAAAAAGGCCAACAATTCAGCCATCTAACAACTTACCCGAGAGCTGGAGTCCATGAAAGAAAAAGGGAATAATCCTTCAGAGTCTCCAATTTTCCCTAATCAGCTTGCATGAAAAGTGCAGACAAAGGGTGGGCATTGTTGAGGCTGTTTGATAAGACAAGCACACAACACAAAAGACACAAGGGGATTGAGGAAAAGAATGTTAAACCCACCGTCTGTGGGACGATGGAAACTACACCAGTCAGATGCTTCGAAAGGGAATTGGATAGGTACTTGAGGGAGAATAATTTGTACCACTTTAGGATGGAGTGAGGGATTGGGAATGCTGGAACTGTTGTTTGCAGAGCCAAGTATTTCCTTACAACAAAGGAGTGGTGCCCAGAATATACTGTTGCAACTCTACACTGCATCATAGACAGCATCCTTATGTCAGCCATTCCTGTCTGGTTTGGCGTAGCATCCCCTCTCAATATACAAAAACTACAGTAAACTGTTAAAAGTTCAAAGTAAATGATTCATCTTCTGGCAGGTATATTCACCACGTCCAAAAAACAGAATCAATGGAAGACTGCACCCAACAGTACAAACAACTGTGCAAATACAAAAGGAAAGAGAAAACAAACAATGATAAATAAGCAATAGATATCAACAACGTGAGATGAAGAACCCTTGAAAGTGAATCCATAGGTTGTGGGAACAATTCAGTGATTGGGTGAGTGAAATTATCCCCTCTGGTTTAAGAGCCTGATGGCTGAGGGGCAGTAACTGTTCCTGAACCTGGTGATGTGAGTCCTGAGGCTTCTGTACATTTTTCCTGAAGGCAGCAGCGAGAAAAGAGCATGGCCTGGGTGGTGAGAGCCCTTGATGATAGATGCTGTTTTCCTGCGACAGTGCTTCACATAGATGTGCTTTCTCAGTGATGGGCTAGGCCATACCCACTATTTGTTGCCGAATTTTCTGTTCAAGGACATTGGCATTTCCATACCAGGCTGTGATACAGCCAGTCAATATACTCTCCACGACACATCCTCACACACCTGTGGGCATCACAGTAGTGTAGTAGCACAATGTGTTACAGAACCAGTGACCCGGGTTCAGTTCCCGCCACTGCTTGCAACAAGCTTGTACGTTCTCCCCGTAACCACATGGGTTTCCTCTGCATGCTCTGGTTTCTCCCCCACGGTCCAAAGACATACCAGTTGGTAGGTCAATTAGTCATTGTAAATTGTCCTATGATTAAGCTAAGGGTGATTCAGGGGTTACAGGGGTGGCATGGCTCAAAGGGCCAGAAGGGCCTATTCCAAGCTGTATTTCAACGAAAAAAGTAAAATCTCACATCAGCCAACGTTTGTCAATATTTTAAATGTCATGCCAAATCTTTGCAAACTTCCAAGGAAGTAAAAGTACTGATGAGTTCTTGAATACGGTCCAGTCCACAGACTGGAAGAAATCCCATAGTCACTCCTCTACCTCCCATGACAACCTCTTTGTTGTCCTTATCTGCCGACATGCACTTTGGTAGCAGAAATAAATGTGTGGACTATTTTCTCAACAGAGAGAAAATCCAAAAATCTGAGGTGCAAAGGGACTTGGGAGTCCATGTGCAGAACACCCTAAAGGCTAACTTGTAGGTTGAGTCAGTGGTGAGGAAACAAATGCCATGTTAGCAATCATTTCAAGAGGTCTAGAATACAAAAGCAAGGATGTGATACTGAGGATTTATAAGGCACTGGTGAGACCCCACCTTGAGTATTGTAAACAGTTTTGGGCCCCTCATCTTAGAAAAGATGTGCTGGCACTGGCGAGGGTCCAGATGACATTCACAAGGATGATTCCAGGAATGAAAGGGTTATCATACAAGGAACATTTGATGGCTTTGGGTCTGTACTTGCTGGAGTTCAGAAGGATGAAGGGGGGATCTCATTGAAACCTTTTGAATGTTAAAAAGGCCTAGACAGAGTAGATGTGGAAAGAATGTTTCCCATGGTGGGAGAGTCTAGGACAAGAGGGCACAGACTCAGGATAAAGGGGTGCCCTTTCAAAACAGAGATGCGGAGAAACTTCTTTAGCCAAAGGGTGGTGAATTTGTGGAATTTGTTGCAGGCCAGGTCGTTGGGTGTATTTAAGGCAGAGATTGATAGGTTCTTAATTGGACATGGCATCAAAGGTTACAGGGAGAAGGCTGGGAACTGGGGTTGAAAAGGAGGAAAAAAAAGAATCAGCCATGATTGAATAGCAGAGCAGACATGATGGACCAGATGGCCTAATTCTGCTCCTATGTCTTATGGTCTTACCTTTAGAGCCTTGATCTTCAGCCTCTGCCTGTATGCAGATGGATGGATAGCCCAGGTCGGCAGAAAATGTTATCAGCTGCAGTCTACCATCACTACGTAAAACTTGTGTGTGTCCAGGACAAAGAAGTGGGCTGGAAAATCATTGCGGATACTACCCACCCCGCAAACTGCCTTTTCCAAAAGCTTCCTTCTGGAAAGTGCTATAGGGCTATGAAAACAAAAACTTCACACCACCTGGAAAGTTTATTCGCTCAGGGTAGTTAATCTGATCAACCATTCTAGTTAGTCTCCCACCCCTCTCTATCTATTACCCTGTCAATGGACTGCAGACACTTTAAACCACTTTTTAATAATACAGTTTACATTGTAAATACATGGCAGCATTTGTGTTTTTACACATTCTATTCCACCACTGTACATTAACCTCATTTTTTTAATATAATTCTTTATAATCTTTGAATCTTGTTTTTTGGTGCACGTCACGCCAACACAAGACAGCAAATTCCTAATATGTAAATGTATATGACGAATAAAGTTGATCTGTGATGCCACTTGGTTCATCAAGTCTGTGCCTACTCTCATAGCCACCCCATTCCCACCCAACAAGCCTTTCTCCCTTTGTTCCCATCAACCTAAATGTACTTGGGGCAATGTCCACTCAGCAGCCAATTAACCTACCAACATGCACATCTTTGAGAAACTGAAGTAGCCATAGGAGAGAACAGGGAGAACTTGCAGCCAAAGTCAGGATAGAACCCTGGACACTTGAAGCTGTAAAGTCGCAGCTGTACCATGACAATTCATTGACACAATCAACATGACACTTCCAGAAGTATTCATCGATATCACCGAGTTCAAGAATGATGAGAGACTGTGAACATTTGGCTGTTCCTGGTGATGGATCTTACAGTTGAAGAGGGAGCAAATGTTGACAGCAGTGAGTTCAAGGGGTCGATGGGTGCTTGGGAGGAAAAGATAGGTGACACGAGCCACACCAGTGAATGCGTTACGGCGGGGGCCGAGCCACGCCAGTGAATGTGTTGCGGCAGGGGGACAAGCCACGCCAGTGTATGCGTTGCGGCGGGGGGACGAGCCACGCCAATGAATGCGTTGCGGCGGGGGGACAAGCCACGCCAGTGAATGCGTTGCGGCGGGGGGACGAGCCACGCCAGTGAATGCGTTACGGCGCGAGGACGAGCCACACCAGTGAATGCGTTACGGCGGGGGGACGAGCCACGCCAGTGAATGCTACTAGTAAGTGAAATTAAAAGTTTGATTTGAATTTGAAATGTTATGTCAGCAATGTTGATGTAATGTGCTCCAGTTATCCCTAAGAATAACTTGGACAAGTCAAATAAAGCAAACCAATTTTAATGTGTATCTGAAAAACATAATTGAGTTTTCCTCAGATATTTGCTTTGTTTCATAGCAAGTCTGGTTGCTTTGGCTGCATGATGCAAGGTAGATGTTGTCTGTAAGGGGCTATAGGTGAGCATGTGAATGTGCGTGTTGTTTGCAGAAATGTTTGAGAGACTGAGAACTGTAAGAGAGAGTGTTTCTGTGTAGACATGTACAAGTTGTGCTTGTGTGAGCACGTGTCCCCATGTGTGTGAGAACCTGCATATATTTATGTGTATCCATACGTATGTGCAATCTGTATGTGTGCGCACACATGCATTCACACGTACAAGAATCCATCTGTATCACAAACACAAAACATACACAAAATGCTTGTGGAACTCAGTTGAACACACATTCCAGCACAGTACAGACCTTCCAGCCTATGCTGTTGTGCTGACCTTCCAACCTACTCTAACCCGACCTAATTCTACGAATAATCTACTCAGAATTTAATCACTCCAAGATCAAAGAGTGTGCACGAGTGTGTTTGTGTGTGTGTGAGAGTGCGTGTACGGGAGCGATGGAAGCCTGCAGAGTGTAGGGTCCATGTTCTGCTTGCACATCAGGCAGCCAGCACTGTTGAAACACCAGTGCAATATTTCTGCCGGGGCTGAGGCTTCACAGTACAGGGTAGGAAAGACAGGAACCGCTTTGTACGAGCAGTTGAAAATGGACTGGTTGAAAAGATAAACTTCTAATCAACTCTTCAATGAGTATTGAAAGGATTACAGTGATGGCATTTAAAGCAAATAATCAAGAAGAACTGAAAATGCCTCCGTTTGGATGGTACTATATAAAATTTACCATCCAGACCATGCTCTGCTTTCAATCCCGCCATCAGGAAGGAGATACAGGAGCCTTGGGTCCAATGTCATCAGGTTGAGGAACAGTTATCACCCTTCAACCATCAGTCTCCTGAACCAGCATGGATACTTCACTCACCTCGACTCTGATCTGATTCCACAACCTACATACAGACTCACTTTCAATGACTCAACAACTCATGTTCTCAGTTTTTGTAGTTTGTCTTTTGCACATTGGTTGTCAGACTTCGTGTGTAGTTTTTTTTTATTGATTCTGTACATTTTCCTCATTGTGCTATGAAACACTACAAGAAAATGAATCTGAATGCGATTTGGAACTTGTGAATTATATTTTGATGGTGTGTTTTTGGGCTGATTAAGCGATCTGGCACTTTGCAATCTTGGAGGGAGTTCGGCAAGGTTTGAAGTGGAGTGTGTGGCCTGAAGGTCAGGAAAACTGGAGAAGCGGCTCGAGCCCATGATCGACTCCATTGCTTCTCTTCGATTGACACATCGAGCAAGGTTGAAATCGACGGGAACGAGAGTGGAGGACGGGCAGGTGTTTGGTGCCGTTACCTGTATTTGACCAGTCTTCCTCTCCCTCTCACTAGCTGCTGTCAGATGGAATGCAGGAGTCTTTGGATCCACGTTACAAGGATTGATCAGCAAGACTGTGGACTCATTTTAGGGGACATTGAAGTTCATGTTGCACGTGTTCCTGGATTCTGGTTACCCTTTTTTTTTGCTTTAATATGGACTGGGGTGCTTTAGTGAAGAACAACCCTGTAGCTAGCATTGGACTAGTGGTGCGATGCTGAACTGAACTAAACTGAATACTACTGGACTCTTGGGTTTGATGTTTAATGTTCTGTGAGCCATTCACTAGTTTTTTCGCCATTTGTGCAAATTTGTTCTTTCCTTGCTTGTTAGGTATTTGATGTTTCTTGAACGGATTCCATGGTGGTTTTTTTTTTTGGTTTCGTGGCTGCCTGCAGGAGAACAAATCTCAGTTGTATTCTGTATACATTTTTTGATAATAAATGTACTTTGAATTTCAAGGTAGTACATGGTGACATATAAGCAACTTGATAATAAATTTGTTAAAAGTACCATTAGTTTTCCAGCAACCTCATAATTCTTCTGAACAAATGTCTATGTAGAAGCAAGATGATTTTGCCTATAACTGAAGATAATCTGAGTAAGTGCCAACTTAGTTCCGTACAGGGAGCATGTGCTCATTGTGCATGCACAGGACTTACAGGAAGGAAATCAGTGGTGATTAATACTGAAAGAACTGTAGATCTAGCAGTTTTGTTTAAACTGAAGCCGATCCATCAGCTTTGGTCAGCCATGTGTATGTTCAAACATTCTCCAAATCACTGGCTGGAAATACTAATGAGAATGTTCACAAGCACACATTGTGACACGAACCTTGATTATCACCCCCCTACTGATAACACCAAGCTTTGCCAATGTGCGTACAACATTCACTGTGAATTCCCAAACCTTTCACTCCCTTTTCCGTGATAACATGAAGCTTGTTTGATTGCCCTACAGAGTCAAGGAGAATTTCCTAAGAAGGAATGTTTTTTCTCAAAAAGTTAACATTGCCAACACTTTATAAATAGATAGAGGTAATGTTTGCACTGAATATTTTTTCACAATTTTTTTTCTAATTACCATTACACTTCAAGAAGGGAACCAGGGATAATCCTGGAAACTACAGACTGGTAAATCTTGCGTCAGTGGTAGGGAAGGTACTGGAGAGAATTCTCAGGGATAGGAT
Organism: Mobula hypostoma; assembly: GCF_963921235.1. Classification (NCBI taxonomy): domain Eukaryota; kingdom Metazoa; phylum Chordata; class Chondrichthyes; order Myliobatiformes; family Myliobatidae; genus Mobula; species Mobula hypostoma. The sequence continues at coordinate 62,961,761 of NC_086105.1, read as the reverse complement.
TTATGAGCATTTGGGAAAACCATTGCCTAATTATGGAGAGTCAACATTGCTTTGTGCAGGATAAGGCATATCTAACTGACTTGATTGAGATATTTAACAAGGTGACGAGGGTGATTGATGAAGGTAGAGCTGTGGATGTCGTCAACTTGGATTTTAGTAAGGCATCTGACAAGATCCCTCATAGGAGGCTCATCCAGAAGATTAAATCTGCATGAGGTCCATGGTGAATTGGCAGTTTGGATTCAGAACTGCCTTGCCAGTAGAAGACAGAGGGTGGTGGTTGAAGGGACTTATCCCAGCTGGATGTCTGTGATTAATGGTGTTCCATGGGGAATCCATACTGGGACCTCTGATGTTTGTGATGCACATAAATGACCTGGATGAAAATGCAGATGGAAGGAATATTAAGTTTGCAGATGATGCGAAGATTGCTGGTGTTGCAGATAGGGAAAAAGACTGGCAAAGAATACAAAGCGATATAGATCAGTTGCAGATATGTGCAGAGAAGTAGCAGATGGAGTTTAACCTGGCCAGATGTTAAGTATTAGGGGTATAGGCGGCTCTGGATAGAGGTAGTACCTTTGATGTCTGGCATGCTGCTCCCTACCAGACAGGGTGGACGGGCATCACTGGTCCTCATCCATCTCCTAAATTTCTCAGGTGTTGGCTCCAAGCGCCATACCCCGGTAAATCGCTTCAGCTGGCGGGCTAAACCACGTGAGGGGGTGATGTTAACACGGCACCACTGGGCGAAAGACTTCCATGATGAAGTCACTGGCCAGGACGGAAAGGTTCTCAGATGAACTATAATGGCCATGTGTTCACAACCAAGGCGAGCCACCTAGTTGGAGGAAATCAGCTGTGGTCAAACCTGGAGAGGGATGGGCTCCGCCAGGTTTCAGACGCCCAAGACACGCCACACGATGAGCACACCAAACTGGTGCAAAGCTTGTCATAATGGTGGGGGGAGGAGGGAGAGATCTGATAGAGAGGTTTATAAAATTATGAGGCATAGATAGAGCAGGTAGACAATATCTTTTTCCAAGGGCTGAAATGCTGAATGCCAAAGGGTATGCATTGAAGGTGACTCGGGTAATTTCAAAGATGTGAGGGGCAGGATTTTTTAAAAATAAATACATAGATTTGATGGGTACCTGGAATGCAATGCCTGGGCTGGTGGTGGAATCATTGAAGACATTTCAAAGTCATTTAGATAGACTCATAAATGCAAAGTAAATGCAAGGTTATGGACACTGTGTAGGCAGAAGAGGTTATTTTAGTTAGCCATTTAATCACTAATTTAATTAGTTCCCCGCACCATTGTGGGCCAAAGGTCCTGTTCCTGTGCTTCACAGTTCTCTGCTCTATGTTCATCAAAACATGAACCTGAGGTTTATGAATATGAATTTGAGGATAGTATATGGTGATATATGTGTACTTTGATAATAAATTTACTTTGAACAATACGAATCTCCAACTTAATGGCATGAACATCGATTCCTCAAACTTCTCCATCCCCATTCTTGCTTTTTTACATTCTGGCCCCCCTCTTAGCCCTATTCTTCTCCTCATCTGCCTATCACCTTCCTCTGGAGGCCCTCTTCCCTCCTTTTCTCCCATGATCTACTGTTCTCTCCAATCAGATTCATTCTTCTTCAGGTTTTTGAACCTACCACCTCTCAACTTCTTACTTCATTCCACTTTCCCACCCACCCACCATCCCCCTCCCCTGGTCCCATCTGTCAACTTGTTTGCCTTCCCTTCCCCTCCCCCCAACTTCTTATTCTGGCTTCTTCCCCCTTCTTTTCTAGTCCTGATGAAGGGTCTTGGCCCGAAACACCCAGCTGCTTATTCCCCTTCATAGATGCTGCCTGACCTGCTGAGTTCCTCCAGCATTTTATGCATGTTGTTCTAGAATTGAATTGAAATGAATTGACTTCATTTCTTACACCTTTCACATATGTGACTAAACATCTTTACGTTACATCTCCATCTAAATGTGCAATTTATAGTAATTTGTAATAAATAGCATGTACAACAGGACAGTCAATATAGCATAGAAATACAATTGTATCAGTGCGAGTTCATCAGTCTGATGGCCTTGTGGAAGAAGCTGTCCCAGAGCCTGTTGGTCCTGGCTTTTATGCTGCGGTACAGTCTCCCGGATGGTAGAAGCTGGAAGGTTTGAGGTTGGGGTGACTCGGGTCCCTATTGATCCTTCGGGCTCTTTTAATGCACCTGTCTTTGTAAATGTCCTGAATAGTGGGAAGTTCACATCTACAGATTTCCAGCATCTGCAGAATCGCCTGCCTTTTCTTTCTGTACGCCTTCACTCCAAGCTGCACACCATCCTAAAATGGAAACTCATCACTAGTTTCCAGCTGGGTCTAGATGCCCCCTCCCCAACAGCAGTGTAGGATTAACTTCACAACACAAACGGCCATGGTTCAAGAGGGCAGCTCACCACTACCAACTCCTCAAGGGCAATCAACCAAGGCCAGTAAACACTGTCTGCTCCAGCAAAACCCACATCCCTTTATGAATTAAAAATAACTAGGACCACGCAGTCGAGAAGCCAAATAAAATCATGTTGTTAATGCAGTTTCTGTGAAAGGGTTAATCCCAGTCTCACAGTCATTATTTGACTTGGCAAGTATGGAGTAAATTCCCCTTTCAATATTACAATTCAATCTGCTTCCAATGTAACATACCAAGCAAAATTCTCCATTCTTCTATGCTTACTTTGGCATTTATTTCAAATTTTTACATCATGGTTACTGGCTTATCTGTGAAAACTGTTCCTCTTATTTATTCAATTCAATCTCCACATCTTTCCTGCACATTTGTATGAGAATGGACAACTTATAATTCAAGTTGGTCTCCAAGCAGCATCCTTTTAAAAATAGTTTTACGAGTTGTGATTACCAAGCCAAGAATTATTCTCAAGTAACTCTCTGGGTTACTTGAAATATCTTGTCAATCATTTCTCATTTCTAAGCTGCTCTTTAATTGAAGTACACAGTAAATGCCAACACAAACTGCAAAATGCTTCAATTTCAGACTTAGATACATTGAACAGAACAGCTGAGGAACAGGCCACCCGGCCCAAAATTTTGTGCTGAACCAGCTAAAAAGCAAATCAAGAACAGCCAAACACTAATCCCTCCTACCTACCCCATGTCCATATCCCACCATCTTCCTTACATCCATGTGCCTATCCGATCGCCCCTTAAGAGCCTCTAACGTATTTGCCTCTACCACCATACCAGGCAGCGAATTCGAGGCTCCACAACTCTGAGTTTTAAAAAAAAACCTGCCTCTCACATCCCCTTTGAACCTAGCCCCTCTCACTTTCAATGCCTGCCCTCTGGTATTAGACATTTCAATCCTGGGAAACAGATACTCTCTGTCTACGCTAGCTATGCCTCTCAATCTTGTAAACCCCCTTCAGATCTCCCCTCAGCCTCTGGCACTCCAGAAACAACAACCCAAGTTTATCTAACCCCTCGTGATAGCACGTGCCCTCTAAACCAGGCAGCATCCTGGTAAATCTCTTCTGTACCCTCTCCAAACCCAAGTTTGCCCAACCTCTCTAAAGCACTACCATACCACCCTGACTGAGCTGTGTCGGAACAACAGCCGAGCACTCAACCTCAGCAAGACTAAGGAATTGGGGACTTTAGGAAGCAGAAGTTTTGAGAACAAACACCAGCCCTCATTGAGGGGTCAGTGGTGGAAAGCGTGAGCACCTTCGTTACTACGCGAGAGCATCTTCATTCTGACTGCATCCATATGTTGGGCCTAGACACACAGTGGATTCTGCTTCATTCAGTGTTTCACCTGTCACCAGATTCTTGGAAATTTCTATAGATGGGCAGTGGTGAGCATTCTGACTGGTTACACCACGTGGAGGCTTCAATACAGAGGCTGTAGGCTCAGCCAGCTCCACAACAGGCACAACCCTCTCCAGCATCGAGGACATCTTCAACAGGTAGTGCCTCAAGAAAGGGGCATCCATCACTAAGGACCCTCAACCTCAGGACAAGCCCTCATCTCATTACTACCATCAGGGTACAAGTGCCCGCAGACCAACACTCAAGGGTTCAGAAACAGTTTCTTCCCATCCACCACCAGATTTCTGAATAGTCCACGAATCAATGAACACTAGCTCATTCTTCCTTTTTATTTTGCACTATTTATTTAATTTAGTGACTTGTAGTAATTTTACATTTTTGCACTGCAAAACAAATTTTACATCTTACATCGGTGAAGGTAAATCAGATTCTCTTCTTCCTTTACAACTTTATGACCCTCCTCTTGATGATAAGTCTTGCTTGCATTTATTTTCTGGTAATCACTCAGTTGATGCCTTCACTCTGCACAAAATACCATCAGGTTCCCCATGCACTTGCTGATGGCACAGGGATAAAAAAAAAGTACATTGGATCAAGAATGCTGCTTCAGAAAGTTGCAGGCAATGCTCTGTGCACACAAAACAGCAAATAATGCAGTACCTGGCTTCCAGTAGAGTTTGTGTCAAAACTGCTGACACAAGTACTGATCTTACCTGCTGCCGGTTCTTTCACTGTTTTTACTTGGAGGTGGTTAGCATTTATTCTAGCAAGTGTTGATTTAATTAATAATCCATTCACTTTTAGCCTGTGTCCTCTTCTCCAAGTTGACACTCTTCACATCTCGACATCATTGGTAAAAGACCCGTAAAACAGGGGAGCAGAATTAGGCCATTTGGCCCTTCGAGTCTGCTCCACCATTCCATCCTGGTTGACTTATTATCCCTCCTAACCGTACTCCCTGTAACCTTTGACATCCTTACTCATCAAGAACCTGTCAACGTCTGCTTTAAATATACCCAATGACCACATTTCGGGAAATCTGATCACTTGGCTGCCCCTCTTCTACCTGCACGCAGGCAGAGGCTGCAGAGCAAGGCTCTAGAGATTAGGAGAAGCAGTGGACGTGCAAGCATCCTTCAGGAGGGTAAACCCACAGAAAGCATCCGGCCCAGACAGGGTACCTGGCCAAGTACTAAAGACCTGCGCTGATCAACTGGCTGGAGCATTCACTGAGATCTTTAACCTTTCACTTCAGCAATCTGGAGGAACCCACCTACTTCAAGCGGACTTCACTTATCCAGGTGCCCAAGAAGAACATGGTGACCTGCCTCAATGACTATCATCCAGCAGCACTTACACCCTCAGTGATGGAGTGCTTCGAAAGGCTGGTGATGGAACACATAACTCCTGACTGAGAAGTGACTTGGATCCACTCCATTTTGCCAAATGGCACAACAGGTCCACAGCAGATGCTATTTCACTGGCTCTTCCTTTAAACCCTGGAACATCTAGACAGTAAAGATACATACACCAGATGCTCTTTATCGACTACAGCTCGGCATTCAATACCATCATCCCCTCAAAACTAATCAATAAGCTTCAAGTCCTTGGCCTCCATCATTCCCTGTGCAATTGGATCCTCAATTTCCTCACTCACTAACTCCACTCAGCTTGAATTGGCAACAACACCTCCAAGATCTCCATCAGCACAGGTGCACTGCAAGGCTGTGTGCTTTGACTCCTGCTCTACTCACTTTACACTTATGACAGTGACGTCAAGCACAGCTCCAATGCTATATTTAAGTTTGCTAATGACACTACTGTTGTAGGTCGAATCAAAGAAGTGACAAATCAGCATATTGGTCCAAGCACAAACAAGAGAAAATCTGCAGATGCTGGAAATCCCAACAACACACAAAATGCTGGAGGATCTTAGCAGGCCAGGCAGCATCTATGAAAAAGAGTAAACAGTCAACGTTTCGGACCGAGACCCTGCCTTTTGATTGCTGCCCAAGGAGTCTGTGAGGGGCATATCACTGTGTAGCTCACTGTGACAGGTGGGTAGGTCTCTCTGCCACAAGTGGTGTCCCTCTCTCTCGATGAATGTCAGTGATATTGTGGTTCTGTGTTTATGAACTGGACTACTGCGTTTACGGACTGCGGACTTTTTCCAGACTTATAGTTTTTATATTGTGTTTTTTTTTAAAAATTGCCCATTCCTTTTTGTTGTGCGAGGGGTGGGTGTTTGGGAGTTGATGCTCTTTTGAATTCTGTTAAGTTTTTTTGGGTGGGGCAGGGTTTTTTTTGGGGGGGGTCGATGTTGCTGTTCCTTTGTGCGAGGGAGGGGGTTTTGTGGGGGGGGGAGTGGTTTGATGTTTCTCTCTGAATGACTTTCATGTTCTTTCTTTATTTTTTGGCTGTCCAGAAGATACAAATTTCGGAGTTGTATATGGATACATACTTCAATAGTAAATGAACCTTTGAACTTCACTCATCCCATCACTATGGATTCACTTTCAAGGATTATTTTATTTCACGCTCTCGATATTTATTACTTATTATTATTATTTACTTCTGTTTGTATTTGCAGAGTCTTTTGCACACTGGTTATAAACCCAGTTAATGCAGTCTTTAAAGTTATTGGATTTATTGAGTATGCCCACAAGAAAATGAATCTCAGGGTTGTATACGGTGACATACATGTACTTTGAACTTTGACTCGCCTCTACAGCTGTTTGTGGCAATGAATTCCATAGCTTCACCAACCTCTGGCCAAAGAAATTTCTCACCTCTGATCTAAAGGGATGTCTATTCAGAGGCTGTGCCCCCTGGGCCTACACTCCCTCACTATTGGAAATATCCTCTCCATGCCCACTCTGTCTGGGTCTTTCAATATTCAACAGCTTTCAGTGAGATACCCCCCTCCCCCATTCTTCTAAATTTCAGCAAGTACAGGCCCAGAGCCATCAAACACTCCTCATACATTAACCCTTTCTTCCTCTGGATCATTTTCGTGAACCTCCTCTGGACCCTCTCCAATGCCTGCATCTTATTTCTTAGATGAGGGGCCCGAAACTGTACACAAACCTCCAACTTCAGTCTGACCAATGCCATATAAAGCGGAGGCTTTACAAGGGGTAGGTTATATTGTCTATTAAACCTCCTTGGCCACTGAGGAAGGTCAAGGACCCTACTCAGTTTCCAGATTGATCCCATGTTTCTTAATTCCCTTGTTCTCCAAAAATCCACTGATCCCAGCCCAAAATAGTATCAGTTAGGGTCCTAGAAGGGTCCATGAACTCTTCCTTGTTATTACGATTCCAATTCCAACAAAGACACCGTAAAAGACTCTAGATGAATGGTACAGGCATTCTCTCCAAATGAAAACACAGCATGAACGCCTAAGCTATAAGCTTTAAAAACAACTCAATTATCAAAAAAAAGGCTGCTTTACTAAAATCATAATTATGTTACAAGATATCCAATGGGTGTATTGATTCAAAGTAAATTTATTATCGAAGTATGTATACATCACCACATACTACCCCGAGATTCATTTTCCTGCAGGCATATTCACAGTAGAACAAAAAATACAATAGAATCAATGAAAAACTACAAAGACAAACAATGTACAAAAGATAAACTGAGCAAATACAAAAAATAAATAAATAATATTGAGAACATGAGGTGTAGAGCCTTTGAAAATGCATCCATAGGTTGTGGGAAATATATTTCAAATGGTATTTTAACACTGTGATCTGATGAGGAAACATTGCTTTGGATTTCTATCATGAACTGTATTCCCACAGAAAACATGCTGGACTATGCTTTATAATGGGTGACAGCACACTTTTTCCAGATTAATACTTCCCGTTCTGCTTTGACTTCACAGGCTGCCCCCTGAGAAAGCAAGTCTGACCTAGTCCATTGATAAACTCACTAACCCTTGTAAGTCAGCCGGAGAATTCGCTGCTGCACAAGGAACTTGTGACCTGAGCGAGAAGCCAAGGACAATGCCAGTTGCCATGCCAACAACTTATGTCTGCGATTCGGCATTGAGACTAGGCCAACAACAACCAGCACGAAGCAGTTCCAAAAGGAGCAAGTTCTCTCATTTCCTCACTCCGCTAACTTGGTTGGGCTTCTCTAGAGACCAACTTCCGCAGTTTTTAATGTAGATCGTAGAGATCTCACTGCCCATCTGTTCAGTCACCACGCTTCAAGTAAAATCAAGTGTTCACTGAAAATATTAAAGTGCATGAGAATTCCTCATGAGAGCTTCACATTCCTAGCCCTCCACACCCCTCTCATACACACAACTATCCAAACTTCTCTTAAATGTTACAATTGAACCTGCCTCTACTGCTTCCACTGGCAGCTCGTTCCACACTCTCACCACCGCTGAGAGAAGGAGTTCCCCCTCAGTATCCCCTGAAATATTTCACCTTTCACATTAAACCTTTGGATTCTAGTTCTAGTCTCACTCAACGAGAGGGGAAAAAGCCTTCTAGTATTGATCCCATCTATACCCCTCATAATTTTGTATACCTCGATAAAGTCTCCCCTCATTCTCCTGCTCTCCGGGCAATAACATCCTAACCCAGTCATCCTTTCCCTATAACTCAGATCCTCAAGTCCTGGCAACATCCTTACAAATGTTAAACACAAGAGGTTCTGCAGATGCTGGAAAATGTTGAGCAATAAGGATTTGGAGGTTGACAGGTAATTAGCTACTGTAAAAAAAATTTCCCCATGGCATCATCATCATGTGCCACATTGTATGACGTAAGCGGACTTTTCTACAGAAGTGTTTTGCCAATGCCTTCTTCTAGTCATGTTTTCACAAGATGGGTGACACCCCCTCCCCAAGCCATTATCAATACACTTCAGAGATCGTCTGCCTGGCGTCAGTGGTTGCATATCCAGGACTTGTGATATACACCGGCTGCTCATACGACCATCCACCACCCGCTTCCATGGTCACATTAATGAGCATGGTCACACTGTGGGTTAGCAATAGGATGAAAATTCTTAGGCTTTGTTCCTGAGATGTGTCGGAATCAGGGTGATTCATCTCATCATTAAATAAGAATCTGAATTTGCCTGACTTGTCTCGGTAACAAGAAATGTATACATATCATACTCTTAGTTTGATTTGTACTATTTATTTAGAAATATATCAACATCATCACTTTGTGCCATGTCATTAGGACATGGGCGATCATGATGACCATAATTGTTCTTGGCAAAATTTTCTACAGAAGTGGTTTGCCATTGCCTTCTTCTGGGCAGTGTCTTTACAAGACGGGTGACCCCAGTCATTATCAATACTCTTCAGAGATTGTTTGCTTGGCATCAGTGATCACATAACCAGAACTTGCGCTAAATTTCTGCAGGGATCTAAATAGGACCAAATTCAAGAACTTAGTATCAGTATAATAGACCAATATGCATTACACCACCAATATTTAAAGTAATTGGGGACTAATTGTACCCAACCGATAACCTATCATCACAGTGCTTAATGTTCAAAAGAAGGTAAATTACATCCCTGTTACAAGTCTGGTGGAGGATTGAGACCGTTTTATATACTGTTCAACCACTCAACAGAATTGTCAGCTAATCAACAGCATATCCTATCAGACTGTTATAAAGGAGAAATGTGGCAGAGATCAGCTGACTACCAACAGAAGCATTTCAGAGAACCCTTAACCAACATTAACCACCATGCTGTTGCAATAGAATCAGTTCCTGAAATATAAGGTGATATGTTATCAGTGAATCCCCCTAACACACACATGAAACAATTTGCTTTTTCAAAATGATTCTCGTCTGTGTTTATAAACGTGTGCATCATTGTTATAGCAGGCATCCTTAATGCAAATACAGAGAAAGTAATGAGTTTTGACTGGGGAGATTGTGGCAGAACATTGGAGATTCAACAGGCAACACCAGGGTTGTAAAAGATATGTTTGCAAAGACAGAGAAGGAATTCAGTTAATGAAGAACAAGTTCCAGAGACTCAAACACCAGAGCTTCTAAAGATTCTGGAAGTATTGAGCAATGGGGTCTGTTGCCTTGGCCAAAAACACCAACTGTTTATTGCCCTCCATAAATGATTGCTGAATTCCTCCAACATTTTGTATATTGCACAAGTTCCAGACAGTTTGGCTAAAAACAAACAGAGGATTTCTTGGATGTATGCGGGATGGTTTTTTGAACCAACATGTCGAGGAACCAACTAGAGAGCAGGCTATTCTGGACTGGGTTTTGAGCAATGAGGAAGGGTTAATTAGCAATCTTGTCGTGAGAGGCCCCTTGGGTAAGAGTGACCATAATATGGTGGAATTCTTCATTAAGATGGAGAGTGACATAGTTAATTCAGAAGCAAGGGTTCTGAACTTAAAGAGGGTTAACTTTGAAGGTATGAGACGTGAATTAGCTAAGATAGACTGGCAAATGACACTTAGAGGATTGACGGTGGATATGCAATGGCAAGCATTTAAAGGTTGCATGGATGAACTACAACAATTGTTCATCCCAGTTTGGCAAAAGAATAAATCAAGGAAGGTAGTGCACCCGTGGCTGACAAGAGAAATTAGGGATAGTATCAATTCCAAAGAAGAAGCATACAAATTAGCCAGAGAAAGTGGCTCACCTGAGGACTGGGAGAAATTCAGAGTTCAGCAGAGGAGGACAAAGGGCTTAATTAGGAAGGGGGAAAAAGATTATGAGAGAAAACTGGCAGGGAACATAAAAACTGACTGTCAAAGCTTTTATAGATATGTAAAAAGGAAAAGACTGGTAAAGACAAATGTAGGTCCCCTACAGACAGAAACAGGTGAATTGATTATGGGGAGCAAAGACATGGCAGACCAATTGAATAATTACTTTGGTTCTGTCTTCACTAAGGAGGACATAAATAATCTTCCAGAAATAGTAGGGGACAGAGGGTCCAGTGAGATGGAAGAACTGAGCGAAATACATGTTAGTAGGGAAGTGGTGTTAGGTAAATTGAAGGGATTGAAGGCAGATAAATCCCCAGGGCCAGATGGTCTGCATCCTAGAGTGCTTAAGGAAATAGCCCGAGAAATAGTGGATGCATTAGTGATAATTTTTCAAAACTCGTTAGATTCTGGACTAGTTCCTGAGGATTGGAGGGTGGCTAATGTAACTCCACTTTTTAAAAAAGGAGGGAGAGAGAAACCGGGGAATTATAGCCCGGTTAGCCTAACGTCGGTGGTGGGGAAACTGCTGGAGTCAGTTATCAAAGATGTGATAACAGCACATTTGGAAAGCGGTGAAATCATCGGACAAAGTCAGCATGGATTTGTGAAAGGAAAATCATGTCTGACGAATCTCATAGAATTTTTTGAGGATGTAACTAGTAGGGTGGATAGGGGAGAACCAGTGGATGTGGTATATTTGGATTTTCAAAAGGCTTTTGACAAGGTCCCACCACACAGGAGATTAGTGTGCAAACTTAAAGCACACGGTATTGGGGGTAAGGTATTGATGTGGATGGAGAATTGGTTAGCAGACAGGAAGCAAAGAGTGGGAATAAACGGGACCTTATCAGAATGGCAGGCGGTGACTAGTCGGGTACCGCAAGGCTCAGTGCTGGGACCTCAGTTGTTTACAATATATATTAATGACTTGGATGAGGGAATTAAATACAGCATCTCCAAGTTTGCGGATGACACGAAGCTGGGTGGCAGTGTTAGCTGTGAGGAGGATGCTAAGAGGATGCAGAGTGACTTGGATAGGTTGGGTGAGTGGGCAAATTCATGGCAGATGCAATTTAATGTGGATAAATGTGAAGTTATCCACTTTGGTGGCAAAAATAGGAAAACAGATTATTATCTGAATGGTGGCCGATTAGGTAAAGGGGAGATGCAACGAGACCTGGGTGTCATTATACACCAGTCATTGAAAGTGGGCATGCAGGTACAGCAGGCGGTGAAAAAGGCGAATGGTATGCTGGCATTTATAGCGAGAGGATTCGAGTACAGGAGCAGGGAGGTACTACTGCAGTTGTACAAGGCCTTGGTGAGACCATACCTGGAGTATTGTGTGCAGTTTTGGTCTCCTAATCTGAGGAAAGACATTCTTGCCATAGAGGGAGTACAAAGAAGGTTCACCAGATTCCTGGGATGGTAGGACTTTCATATGAAGAAAGACTGGATGAACTGGGCTTGTACTCGTTGGAATTTAGAAGATTGAGGGGGGATCTGATTGAAACGTATAAAATCCTAAAGGGATTGGACAGGCTAGATGCAGGAAGATTGTTCCCGATGTTGGGGAAGTCCAGAACAAGGGGCCACAGTTTGAGGATAAAGGGGAAGCCTTTTAGGACCGAGATTAGGAAAAACTTCTTCACACAGAGAGTGGTGAATCTGTGGAATTCTCTGCCACAGGAAACTGTTGAGGCCAGTTCATTGGCTATATTTAAGAGGGAGTTAGATATGGCCCTTGTGGCTACGGGGATCGGGGGTATGGCGGTGCAGGCTCGAAGGGCCGAATGGCCTACTCCTGCACCTATTTTCTATGTTTCTATGTTTCTAAAACAGACTAAACTATGGGAGAAGCACAAGACCAAAGTGAGAGGAGGAATCTGAAATAACACAGGAGGCTCTGGGTATCAACAGTTTCATAGTATGGAGGAAAGCATCAACTGGTTGCATCACTGCCTAGTATAGAGGCTTCAATGCATAGTAAGAGTCTCCAGAGGGTTGTACACTCAGGCAGTTCCATCACAACTACAACCATTTCCTTCCCCCCACCCCTCCCAAAATCAAGGATATCTTCAAAAAAAAGGTTCTGCCTAAAGAAAGCAGCATTCATCATTAAGGACTCTTACCATCTGGGACATGCTTTATTCTCATTACTACCAATGGAAGGAGGTAGAGGAGCCTGAAGTCACACACTCAACAATTCTGGAACAGTTTCTTCCCCTCCACCACCAGATTTCTAAACAGTCTATGAACACAACCTCATTATTCCTACTTCTACTATACATTTATAGCAAATTTATCCCTTTGCAATGTTGTTTACTGAAGTACCCACAAGCCCTGACAGTAGATTTCAGCTGGAGTAGTCCTAATCGGGAATACTTGATGATTCTCTTCAGAGCAGCACACAAAGAGTTGTCACTTTCTGGCGCCATCTTAGATTAGAGGGTGATGAACCTGTGAAATTTGAGGCTGTGCAGGCCAAATCATCAGGTGCGCAAAGTTCAAAGTAAATTCATGTCACTGTATATAACTCTGAGATTCATTTTTTTGTGACTATACTCAGTAAATAAGAGGTATATTTAGAAGTATTGCACATAGCCCGCAGAATGTCACATTACATATAGCCAGATAGACAGTACTATATATTGGTTAGAACAGGAAGGTGGCTGGGAAACAGAAATAAGAGTTCTTAGCTTTGTTTAGCTCAGTAGTATTAAGTGTTATTTGGTAACTGAAAAGACATAATATACAGTACTGTGCAAAGGTCTTAGCCACCCTAGTTATATCCGGCAATCTGTGCACGGTACTGCATTTAAGGCAGAGATTGATAGATTCTTGATTGGTAAGGGGGTTAAAGGTTATGGAAAGAAGGCAGGAAAGTGAGGTTGAAATAAAATCAGCCATGATGGAATAGCAGAGCAGACTCGAAGGTCCAAATAGCCTAATCCAGCCACGATACTTCATGGTCTTACAGTCCGACAACTAGACATTTTGCAATTATCACACTCAGAGGACGATGTATGTTGCACTATCCCACGGTCAAGACAAAGGTGCTTATTAATGCAAGTTATTCCTTTTCAGGCTGGTGTTAAAAATCTTAAAGAATGACCTTTGTGAACTGGGTGCCACGGGCGTGAACACAAATACTTTGCATCCAGATTTCGGAGGCAGCTGCCAGGATAAAGCACAGCCTCTGCTATAGGTCAAATTGGCCGATAAACGAGGAAGGGACACAATCCGGAATTCACTGAGTGACTCTTGTCACTGCCGCGGACTCGCAAAGCAATGAGAAATTCTGCCTCCGTCGGCTGTTTGCTAATTCCCGGCCATCATCCCCTCAAGCCGAAATGCTGGCTGCTGTGATTGATGGACATGTGGCTTGAAGTCCCTCGTCTCATCTCTCATGATGCGTTAGTGCAGCAGGGAAAAGCAACAACCTCCCTACCTCCAGCCCCTTTCCCATTCCAGCATGTCTGGAACTGTGTAATTACATATACACTCAGTGGCCACTTTATTAGGTACACTACTGTATGTCTGTGGTCTGCTGTTGCAGCCTAGCCACTCCAAGGTTCTCATGTTATTCATTCAGAGATGCTTCCCTGCACACCACTGTTGTAATGCATAGTTAACTGAGTTACTGTCACCTTCCTGTCAGTTTGAATCAGTCCGGCTATTCCCCTCTGACCCTTCTCATTAAAAAGGCATTTTCAGCCACAGAACTGCCGCTCACTGGATGTTTTTTTGTTTTTCCACACCATTCTCTGTAAACTCTAGAGACTGTCATGAATGCAAATACCAGCGGTTTCTGAGATAGTCAATCCGCCCCTGTCTGGTACCAACAATCATTCCACAGTCAAAGTCACTTGGAGCACATTTCTTCTCCAGTCTAATATTTGGTATGAACAACAAATGAACCTCTTGACCATGCCTGCTTGCTTTTATGCACTGAGTTGCTGCCACATGATTAGCTAATTAGATATTTACACTAACAAGGTGTACCTAATTAAGTGGCCATTGTGTGTTTATCTCTCATTTTTGGCAACCACTCAAGTCCATTGTACTTGGGGCAAAACTGTACTGTAGTGGTTAGCGTAATGTTATACAGCGTCAGTGACCAGGGCCCATTTCCTGACACTCTCTGCAAGGAGTTCACATATTCACCTTGTGACTGTGTGGGTTTCCTCCCACATTCCAAGGATGTGCGGATTTGTAGGTTACTTGGTCGCATGCGTACAATTAGCAGCAAGGGTCCATTGGGCTGGAAGGAAGGGCCTGTTACCATGCTGTACCTCTAGATAAATAGAGTTACTGCCAACAACCTGGGTCATGTTACGAATTCCTTTAAATATAAAATGGGGGAGAAAGAACGAGTCCAGTTGGTTAGTTCTCTCTGAAGGGCTAGCACTGAAACGAGAGGCTGAATGGCTTCCACGCGAGGGATGCAGCATTCTGTGACAGCTGACCTGGGGTCTGAACTGTTCTCCCCTATTCCCTTGAGTGTCTGTACCAGGATTAATTCATTGAGACACAGAAGGATACCCTTGAGTTTCTTCCCCCCAGCTCCCAACAGGGCAATCCCACTGCCCCTGTTTGCTCTCACTCTCACACAAGCTCAACTTACGTGTTTTGCTACTTAAGGGGTATTTTAGTGGCCAATGGACCCAAGTCCTAGGGAGGGAATAGACACAGTTACAGAGAAAATGTGCAAACTTCATGGACAGCACCAGGGGTCAAAGCCGGGTGACTGATCCGGA
Organism: Mobula hypostoma; assembly: GCF_963921235.1. Lineage (NCBI taxonomy): Eukaryota > Metazoa > Chordata > Chondrichthyes > Myliobatiformes > Myliobatidae > Mobula > Mobula hypostoma. Next base: position 62,946,419 of record NC_086105.1, on the reverse strand, counting down.
TGGCCAACTGGTCCAGTCACCACACTGGAAATTCTCAGCGGCTAGCTTGGGATCCGTCATCCCATAGAGTGTCCACACCACTACGGAGAAGCGAGGAAACCCATTGTGTTGGTAGGAGGCAAGATTTCCCAGAGTAAACATTAGAAGTGACTCATATCCAATTATAGCAGGGAAGCATCCAGACCATTACAGCGATCTTTCAAACAATAACGATTTCATTCTTTATAGAGCAAGTCACAGATCCAATAATCTCTCTCTCTCTCTCTCTCTCTCTCTCTCTCTCTCTGCTCTATATATTTCAATGTTTAAGTGAATATTTTAAGGAAGGTGAATGAATGCCGGTACAGTTTAGCAAGCCGGCATGAAGATTTCAATGCAGTCAAAGGGTTACTGCACATGTAAGCAGAGAGACACACAGAATACTTACAAGGTTTATATCTGGCAACAAGTAGGAAAATGGACAAAACTTCCCACATTCCCAAAGGTTCAAGAAGAAAAAGGAACTGAAGGGGTAACTTCTTCCTCATAGACGGTGACAGGCAGGCGCAGTGAGCTGCCAGAGGAAGTGGTAGCAACGGCCACAATTACATGTTTGGGAAAGCTTTCGAAGGTTGTGGGCCAAATGCAGGCAAATGAGCCTAGCTTGGAAAGGCATTTTGGTCAGCATGGATCAGACGGCTGAAGGGCCTCTTTCCACTCTGCGTTCCTCTATGATTCTAATTATACCTGTCTCAGTCTTAACCATTTTCTACAGATCATTCCACTCTGTGTGGAAAAAGTTGACCTTCAAGTTACTATTAAATCTTTCCCTTTTCACCTTAGGGGTGCAAAAAAATTGAAGATTGTTTAATGTCATTTTCAGTACACAAGTGTAAAGAAGAAGGAAATACAGTAATTGTTACTCTGGATTTAATGCAGCTAAAAAAATTAAGACAAAGGACACTAACAAAAACACAATAAACATAAATACATAAAATATAACTTACATACATAGATCGTATGTTCAAAAAGGCCCAGCAGTGTCTGTACGCAACGTGACTGACAGGAAATGGTCAAGTAGTGGTGGTGGGGGTGTCGAACGGTGGGTTATCGAGTGATCAAGTAGTGGTGGTGGGGGTGTGGAACGGTGGGTTATCGGGTGATCAAGTAGTGGTGGTGGGGGTGTGGAACGGTGGTTTATCGGGTGATGTGGTGGGGGCGTGGAACGGTGGGTTATTGGGTGATCAAGTAGTCATGGTGGGGTTGTGCAGTGGTGGGTTATCGAGTGATCAAGTAGTCATGGTGGGGGTGTGGAGCGGTGGGTTATCGGGTGATCAAGTAGTGGAGGTGGGGGTGTGGAGCGGTGGTTTATCGGGTGATCAAGTAGTGGTGGTGGGGGTGTGGAGCGGTGGGTTATCGGGTGATCAAGTAGTGGTGGTGGGGGTGTGGAGCGGTGGGTTATCGAGTGATCAAGTAGTGGAGGTGGGGGCGTGGAACGGTGGGTTATCAGGTGATCAAGTAGTGGTGGTGGGGGTGTGGAACGGTGGGTTATCGGGTGATCAAGTAGTGGAGGTGGGGGCGTGGAGCGGTGGGTTATCGGGTGATCAAGTAGTGGAGGTGGGGGCGTGGAGTGGTGGGTTATCGGGTGATCAAGTAGTGGAGGTGGGGGCGTGGAGCGGTGGGTTATCGGGTGATCAAGTAGTGGAGGTGGGGGCGTGGAGCGGTGGGTTATCGGGTGATCAAGTAGTGGAGGTGGGGGCGTGGAACGGTGGGTTATCGGGTGATCAAGTAGTGGAGGTGGGGGCGTGGAGCGGTGGGTTATCGGGTGATCAAGTAGTGGAGGTGGGGGCGTGGAGTGGTGGGTTATCGGGTGATCAAGTAGTGGAGGTGGGGGCGTGGAGCGGTGGGTTATCGGGTGATCAAGTAGTGGAGGTGGGGGCGTGGAACGGTGGGTTATCGAGTGATCAAGTAGTCATGGTGGGGGTGTGGAACGGTGGGTTATCAGGTGATCAAGTAGTCATGGTGGGGGTGTGGAGCGGTGGGTTATCGGGTGATCAAGTAGTCATGGTGGGGGTGTGGAACGGTGGGTTATCAGGTGATCAAGTAGTGGAGGTGGGGGCGTGGAACAGTGGGTTATCGGGTGATCAAGTAGTGGAGGTGGGGGCGTGGAACGGTGGGTTATCGAGTGATCAAGTAGTGAAGGTGGTGGTGTGGAGCGGTGGGTTATCGAGTGATCAAGTAGTCATGGTGGGGGTGTGGAGCGGTGGGTTATCGGGTGATCAAGTAGTAGAGGTGGGGTGTGGAACGGTGGGTTATCGGGTGATCAAGTAGTCATGGTGGGGGTGTGGAGCGGTGGGTTATCGGGTGATCAAGTAGTGGTGGTGGGGGTGTGGAACGGTGGGTTATCGAGTGATCAAGTAGTGGTGGTGGGGGTATGGAACGGTGGGTTATCGGGTGATCAAGTAGTGGTGGTGGGGGCGTGGAACGGTGGTTTATCGGGTGATCAAGTAGTGGTGGTGGGGGTGTGGAGCGGTGGGTTATCGGGTGATCAAGTAGTGGTGGTGGGGGTGTGGAACGGTGGGTTATCGGGTGATCAAGTAGTGGAGGTGGGGGCGTGGAACGGTGGGTTATCGAGTGATCAAGTAGTCATGGTGGGGGTGTGGAACGGTGGGTTATCGGGTGATCAAGTAGTCATGGTGGGGGTGTGGAGCGGTGGGTTATCGGGTGATCAAGTAGTCATGGTGGGGGTGTGGAACGGTGGGTTATCAGGTGATCAAGTAGTGGAGGTGGGGGCGTGGAACAGTGGGTTATCGGGTGATCAAGTAGTGGAGGTGGGGGCGTGGAACGGTGGGTTATCGAGTGATCAAGTAGTGAAGGTGGTGGTGTGGAGCGGTGGGTTATCGAGTGATCAAGTAGTCATGGTGGGGGTGTGGAGCGGTGGGTTATCGGGTGATAAAGTAGTAGAGGTGGGGTGTGGAACGGTGGGTTATCGGGTGATCAAGTAGTCATGGTGGGGGTGTGGAGCGGTGGGTTATCGGGTGATCAAGTAGTGGTGGTGGGGGTGTCGAACGGTGGGTTATCGAGTGATCAAGTAGTGGTGGTGGGGGTATGGAACGGTGGGTTATCGGGTGATCAAGTAGTGGTGGTGGGGGCGTGGAACGGTGGTTTATCGGGTGATCAAGTAGTGGTGGTGGGGGTGTGGAGCGGTGGGTTATCGGGTGATCAAGTAGTGGTGGTGGGGGTGTGGAACGGTGGGTTATCGGGTGATCAAGTAGTGGAGGTGGGGGCGTGGAACGGTGGGTTATCGGGTGATCAAGTAGTGGAGGTGGGGGCGTGGAACTGTGGGTTATCGGGTGATCAAGTAGTGGAGGTGGGGGCGTGGAGCGGTGGGTTATCGGGTGATCAAGTAGTGGAGGTGGGGGTGTGGAGCGGTGGGTTATCGGGTGATCAAGTAGTGGAGGTGGGGGCGTGGAGCGGTGGGTTATCGGGTGATCAAGTAGTGGAGGTGGGGGCGTGGAACGGTGGGTTATCGAGTGATCAAGTAGTCATGGTGGGGGTGTGGAACGGTGGGTTATCGGGTGATCAAGTAGTCATGGTGGGGGTGTGGAGTGGTGGGTTATCGGGTGATCAAGTAGTCATGGTGGGGGTGTGGAACGGTGGGTTATCAGGTGATCAAGTAGTGGAGGTGGGGGCGTGGAACAGTGGGTTATCGGGTGATCAAGTAGTAGAGGTGGGGGCGTGGAACGGTGGGTTATCGAGTGATCAAGTAGTGAAGGTGGTGGTGTGGAGCGGTGGGTTATCGAGTGATCAAGTAGTCATGGTGGGGGTGTGGAGCGGTGGGTTATCGGGTGATCAAGTAGTAGAGGTGGGGTGTGGAACGGTGGGTTATCGGGTGATCAAGTAGTCATGGTGGGGGTGTGGAGCGGTGGGTTATCGGGTGATCAAGTAGTCATGGTGGGGGTGTGGAGCGGTGGGTTATCGGGTGATCAAGTAGTCATGGTGGGGGTGTGGAGCGGTGGGTTATCGGGTGATCAAGTAGTGGTGGTGGGGGTGTGTAGCGGTGGGTTATCGGGTGATCAAGTAGTGGAGGTGGGGGCGTGGAACGGTGGGTTATCGGGTGATCAAGTAGTGGAGGTGGGGGCGTGGAACTGTGGGTTATCGGGTGATCAAGTAGTGGAGGTGGGGGCGTGGAGCGGTGGGTTATCGGGTGATCAAGTAGTGGAGGTGGGGGCGTGGAGTGGTGGGTTATCGGGTGATCAAGTAGTGGAGGTGGGGGCGTGGAGCGGTGGGTTATCGGGTGATCAAGTAGTGGAGGTGGGGGCGTGGAACGGTGGGTTATCGAGTGATCAAGTAGTCATGGTGGGGGTGTGGAGCGGTGGGTTATCGGGTGATCAAGTAGTGGAGGTGGGGGCGTGGAACGGTGGGTTATCGGGTGATCAAGTAGTGGAGGTGGGGGCGTGGAACGGTGGGTTATCGGGTGATCAAGTAGTGAAGGTGGGGGTGTGGAGCGGTGGGTTATCGGGTGATCAAGTAGTGGAGGTGGGGGCGTGGAACGGTGGGTTATCGGGTGATCAAGTAGTCATGGTGGGGGCGTGGAGCGGTGGGTTATCGGGTGATCAAGTAGTGGAGGTGGGGGCGTGGAACGGTGGGTTATCAGGTGATCAAGTAGTGGAGGTGGGGGCGTGGAACGGTGGGTTATCGGGTGATCAAGTAGTGGAGGTGGGGGTGTGGAGCGGTGGGTTATCGGGTGATCAAGTAGTGGAGGTGGGGGTGTGGAGCGGTGGGTTATCGAGTGATCAAGTAGTGGAGGTGGGGGCGTGGAACGGTGGGTTATCGGGTGATCAAGTAGTGGAGGTGGGGGCGTGGAACGGTGGGTTATCGGGTGATCAAGTAGTGGAGGTGGGGGCGTGGAACTGTGGGTTATCGGGTGATCAAGTAGTGGAGGTGGGGGCGTGGAGCGGTGGGTTATCGGGTGATCAAGTAGTGGAGGTGGGGGCGTGGAGTGGTGGGTTATCGGGTGATCAAGTAGTGGAGGTGGGGGCGTGGAACGGTGGGTTATCGGGTGATCAAGTAGTCATGGTGGGGGTGTGGAGCGGTGGGTTATCGGGTGATCAAGTAGTCATGGTGGGGGTGTGGAACGGTGGGTTATCAGGTGATCAAGTAGTGGAGGTGGGGGCGTGGAACGGTGGGTTATCGGGTGATCAAGTAGTGGAGGTGGGGGCGTGGAACGGTGGGTTATCGAGTGATCAAGTAGTGGAGGTGGTGGTGTGGAGCGGTGGGTTATCGAGTGATCAAGTAGTCATGGTGGGGGTGTGGAGCGGTGGGTTATCGGGTGATCAAGTAGTAGAGGTGGGGTGTGGAACGGTGGGTTATCGGGTGATCAAGTAGTCATGGTGGGGGTGTGGAGCGGTGGGTTATCGGGTGATCAAGTAGTCATGGTGGGGGTGTGGAGCGGTGGGTTATCGGGTGATCAAGTAGTGGTGGTGGGGGTGTGTAGCGGTGGGTTATCGGGTGATCAAGTAGTGGAGGTGGGGGCGTGGAACGGTGGGTTATCGGGTGATCAAGTAGTCATGGTGGGGGTGTGGAGCGGTGGGTTATCGGGTGATCAAGTAGTGGTGGTGGGGGTGTGGAGCGGTGGGTTATCAAGTGATCAAGTAGTCATGGTGGGGGTGTGGAGCGGTGGGTTATCGGGTGATCAAGTAGTGGAGGTGGGGGCGTGGAACGGTGGGTTATCGGGTGATCAAGTAGTGGAGGTGGGGGTGTGGAGCGGTGGGTTATCGGGTGATCAAGTAGTGGAGGTGGGGGCGTGGAACTGTGGGTTATCGGGTGATCAAGTAGTGGAGGTGGGGGCGTGGAGTGGTGGGTTATCGGGTGATCAAGTAGTGGAGGTGGGGGCGTGGAGCGGTGGGTTATCGGGTGATCAAGTAGTGGAGGTGGGGGCGTGGAACGGTGGGTTATCGAGTGATCAAGTAGTCATGGTGGGGGTGTGGAGCGGTGGGTTATCGGGTGATCAAGTAGTGGAGGTGGGGGCGTGGAACGGTGGGTTATCGGGTGATCAAGTAGTGGAGGTGGGGGCGTGGAACGGTGGGTTATCGGGTGATCAAGTAGTGAAGGTGGGGGTGTGGAGCGGTGGGTTATCGGGTGATCAAGTAGTGGAGGTGGGGGCGTGGAACGGTGGGTTATCGGGTGATCAAGTAGTCATGGTGGGGGCGTGGAGCGGTGGGTTATCGGGTGATCAAGTAGTGGAGGTGGGGGCGTGGAACGGTGGGTTATCAGGTGATCAAGTAGTGGAGGTGGGGGCGTGGAACGGTGGGTTATCGGGTGATCAAGTAGTGGAGGTGGGGGTGTGGAGCGGTGGGTTATCGGGTGATCAAGTAGTCATGGTGGGGGTGTGGAGCGGTGGGTTATCGGGTGATCAAGTAGTCATGGTGGGGGTGTGGAGCGGTGGGTTATCGGGTGATCAAGTAGTCATAGTGGGGGTGTGGAGCGGTGGGTTATCGGGTGGAGGCATTGATCTGTTGACCAGCCTTCCTGTTTGGGGAAAGTAACTGTTTCTGAGTCTGGTGGTCCTGACGTGGGTGCTTCATAGTCTCCTCCTTGATGGAAGAGGGTGGAATAAACAGTCCATGAGCAGGTTGGATGGTTCCCCTTCTTGATATTTCTGGCACTTTTCTGTAGATACACTGGGTGGGCTGGTGTCGGTGATGTGTTGAGCAGTTTTGACTATCCGCTATAGAGCCTTCCTATTGACTGCAGTACAATTCCTGTAGCATGCAGTGATGCAGCAGGTTAGGATGCTCCCTTCTCCACACCTGTAGAAAGTTGGCAGTACAAATGTGAGTAGTCCAGCTCTCTTCATCCTCCTCAGAAATTAGAGGCACTGACGAGCTTTCCTGATTGTGTAGGATGCTGCTCAATCAGCTCCCTTTCTCCAGCAGACTCTGTTGCTCTAGATTCCAGCATCTGCAGTTTCTTGTGTCCAAAATGTTCTATCCCCTTGCTTCCACATTGTGTATTTATTTATTTTTGTTTGGAGACACAGGCAGAATCAGGCCCTTCCAGCCCAACTACAGCCATGTGACCAAATAACCTACTAATCAATACGTCTTTGGAATGTGGGAGGAGACCAGAGCACCCTGAGGAAACCCACACCGTCACAAGGAGAATGTACAGACAACAGCAGCAGGAATTGAATCCGGTTGCTGATTCTGTAATAGTCTTACACTAACTGCTATGCTACCCTACTTTCCAATGCTTCCATAAGTGCGCATGCACCGGTCGTGCATGCAGCCTGTTACAGCTGTTCCAACTAATTCTTACTTTTCTCTTCTTAGTTTTTTTAACTTACGTTATTTTTTTGTAATTTTTTTTCATGGTAACACGTTGAAGCTGCACCCTCTCTAACATGCTGGTAGAGAGTGTTTTATTTGGCTTTTTAGCGCTGGAAATAGTTACATTCCGACACGTCTCATTAGTGGGGCAGAAGCATGATCACATTGTTTATTCCAGGGACCAACTGATTGAGCTTATGCTGGCCGGTTTAGCGAACAGAGCGGCGGACACCCCTGCTGAAATCTGGAGGAAAACACACAGAGGATGCAGAGGGGGATCAAAAAGGCGAGGAAAGAGGACTGGGTCAAGACAACAGAGACTTGTGGAGAAGAGAAGTTTGGTGGGTAATAAAATGGACGAGTTCATGGCTCTAGCCAGGCGTCAGAGAACATTTCGGGAGTGCAGTGTTATGTGTTTTACTGGAACGGGGCTGCACGAGGACGTACCTGATCAAAACTTTTCCATAGACGGCTTCCAGACCGTTCAGGCTGACCAGAAGTGCACTGAGAGCGGTAAGTGTAAAGGAGTTGGGGGCTTACTGTTCTGGTTAACAACGGATGGTGCAATCCGGGTCATATTATGATCGAGGAACGTGTTTGTAGACCGGATATTGAACTTTTTGCGGTTGGACTCCGGCCATATTCCACTGAGATACAACACTGGGCATCACGGGAGGTTGTTCCTGCCTGTGGCCATTGAACTTTGCAGCTCCTCCAGTGGAGGGTCAGAAACCTTGAGTCAATAGGCTGGTCCTGGACTTATTTCCATCTGGCATAGTTTGCATTTTGTTGTTTGATTGTTTGTGGTTTTTGTATTGCTATATTTATGCTCTATTCTTGGTTGGGCGGCTGTAACGAAACCCAATTTCCCTCAGGATCAATAAAGTATATCTATCTACCTATCTATTTATTGGTAACAGTGAAACACAGGCTGGGTCAGATTTCACCACCGGTTTCTTTGAGGGAGAATTAAATGCATATCGTTGACACTGCACTAGTGAAGATTGTACACCATAATAAAATCCAATGGACATTTAAAAACAGCCCATGTATCTTTGGTTGACATTTACAGCTATGGGTTGAGGATGTAACTTCAGAAGCATTATAGGGCTAGGCAAACAATTCAGTGGAACATGGGTTCTGATATGGCCCACAGACCTCTGTCACCAACTTTGGCAGCTCTGCCAAACACTTCAATACCTGAAAGACTTGGATAAGTACATGGATGGGAGGGGTATGGAGGCCTATGGCCCATATGTGGGTTGATGAGACTAGGCAAAATTACAGTTTGGCACAGACTACAATCTACAGTGCTATAGATGCTATGGTCTAAGACTTGCCCAGCTGCTACATATCAGAATTCACTCAACTCCCCTCTCAACCTTTTCCCTCATTAAGGCCTATCCCTTAAACCAACCATTTATGCTGTTACAGACTAAAGAAACCATCACTATACCAATCATTTAACCACCTTTACCAATCCTGTATAACAGAGTTGGTCATTAAGACCATCATTCCTTTTAAGCTGTGTGGGTGAGTGGCCGCACGGTAACTGAAATGCTTCCACACACATCACCTTTGTTGCCGCACAGCTGGAATTTTCTTTTATTATAATCAATTTTGAAATTATGCTAATATACTTTAGAAATGTTAAATCATGAAATGCCAATGTGTTAATGAATATAATCCATAATTTTTCTAAATAGTAAACCTACCTCAACCTTTACTTTGAAACATTTTAGAGCTTCAAAGTATTTACATTGTCAGAGTTTGAAGATACAGCACTCTTACAAATTGTAACAATAAACACAGAATGGAAGTTGGTAGCTCATTTGTTAATAAACCGCTGGCCCACTGAATGCCGGCACAAAAAAAACTCAGTTACTATTACATAACACGACGAAAGCATTGCCCCAAAAATATCAAAGCAATATTGGGATTTCAAATTTGTCCTTTCTGAGAAAGTCAACTAAGGCGTTCACTGATATATTGAACTATGTGCTTAGAAACAACGAATTTGAAGAACTGTTAACTCTTGTTTACAACTTTGGAACATTTCATGCTTCTAGTGTTGGCTGCGAACGTGGATTCTGTCTTATGATTTAAATCAAATGCAAATCCAGAAACAGACTAGAAGTGGAACATTTGGATGATCTAATGATGATTAAAACGAATTTTTCATCTGGATGCAAAATTAATCTGGACAGTGTTTGTAAACAATGGATTTGAAATAAAGACAGACGAGAAAAAGTTTACAAAAGACAAAAAATTTTCTTTGTTGTACTGTATTTCATTACACCCTACAATTAATAAAATCAAAAGTATGTGATTTTCCAATTTTCATTCTAAATAGTTATAGTATGCATATTGCAAAAAAAACATTTAAAGTGCATGCAGTTTTCGGGCAGTGTAAAAATTTCCTGCTCAGAGCAATGGTTGGTCTGCGCAGCTGAAAACTGACATGCTCCATCCCAAGCCTGAAGAATAAAGATGTTTGATTGTCAAATGTACACCAAAGCATACAGTGAAATGTGTCATTTGCATCAAATCAGCGAGGGCTTGCTGAGCAGCCTGCAAATGTCACCATGCTCTGGCACCAACATATTATGCCCCAACTCACTAAACCTACTTTGTACATCTTTGGACTTTAGGAGGAAATCAGAGCACCTGGAGGAAACCCACATGGTCATGGGGAGAACGTACAAATTCCTTAGACAGTGGTTGGAATTAAACACTGATCTTCCAATCGATTGCTGGTGCTGTAAAGTGGTACGCTAACCGCCACACTACCATGCCACATACCATCTGGCCCATCCTTTCTGAGCTAGCTCTCAGATAAATGCCACTGCTCCCACTCATTTCTCTGTCACCTATTCTCACTCACATTCCCCAACCGTGACACCCTGCTTCACCTCAAACCCACTCCAAGCTGTGGGGTAACGATTTTGTAACTTCAGGGTGTGGGAAGAAACCGCAGCAGCCAGGGGTAAATCCACACAACAGGAAGAACATGTAAACTGCACAGGGACTGTAACCAGGATCAAACGTGGGCCATTGGAGCTGTACGACAGCAGCACTAACTGCTGCAATGCTGTGCATTCCTTCAGTGCTACTGACTCTTCACAATCTTCACTGGATGCAAACCTCTGTAGGACACTGAAGTATTCCAGAACAAAAAGGAGCTGTGGAAATGTGAATCTACACCTGTTGCTGCATCCATTGCAGGCTCCTCCACAACACTGAAGCGCGACACACTGTAGACTGGGGAACCTTTCATTCTGTTCAATTCAAAAGGCTAGATTTCCCAGTGGCTACCCATTTTAATTCTACTTCCTATTCCAACATGGCCTCTTCTACTTACGCACTAAGGTCACACTAGGTTGGTAGAGCAACACCTCATCTTCCATCTGGGGAGCCTCCAACCCAATGGCATGAACACTGATTTCTCTAACTTCCGGTAATTTCTCCCCCTTCCACCCTTTTTCATTCCCCATTCTGGCTCCCCTCACCCTTTCTTTTTCTGACCTCCATCTGGTGCCCCTCCTCCTTCCCTTTCTCCCATGGTCCACTCACCTCTCCTTACAGATTCCTTCTTCAGCCCTTTAACTTTTTCTACCTACCACCTCCCACCTCCTTATTTCAGGTCCCTCCTCCAAACACCCAGCTTTCCCCATCACCTGGTTAGCTTGTACTCCTTCCCCTCCTTCCTCCTTAATCTGATTCTCCCCCTTTCCCTTCCAGTCCTGATGAAGACTCTTGGGCTGAAATGTTGACTCTTTATTCCTCTCTATAGATACCGCCCGGCCTGTTGAATTCCTCCAGCATTTTGTGTGTGGGTTTTGCTCTGGATTTCCATCATCAGCAGAATCTCTTGTGCTTTTGAGCCCAAAATTTATCACTCTGTTCCTCCTTCTACAGGTGCTGAGTATTTCCAGTTTTAGCTGGTTGCATCTCAGATTCCATCTTTTTTCATTTTCAGTTGCAGTATGAAAGGAAGGACTTGCGACCCATTTTAAAAAACAAGACACAGAGTGCTGGAGGAACTCAATGGGTGAGGCAGTATGTATCGAGGGAAATGGATAGATGAGGTTTCAGGTTGAGACCCTTCACCAGGACTGTTCATTGCCCTCGGCTACCATGTCTGATCCGCTGAGTTCCTCCAGTGCTCCAGGTTCTAGCAGCTGCACTCCCCTATGTCTCCAACTTCTTTTAAAAAACAAGATTACCTATTATTTTCACCAAAAATGGACTTTGGAGAATAGATAAAGATAAAACAAAACATGATTTTGGCTTTTGAGGCTCTATTAAAGGTCAGGCCTTGGGATGAATTATGAATGAGATGCCAGAGGGGGAATTCTGTACAATTCTGCATATCTCGTGGTACATACTGTAATAAACAGTAAAATTTACACAAAACAACATGGTGTAGACTTGCAAACAAGGACAGGGCAAAATGCCATACTCCTATCATCAATCATAGAATTGATGTAGCAGCAAAAGAGGCCGTTCAGCCCATTGAGCCTACTTTGACTCCGTTATTCCATTTCCCCACAGTACTGATAACTGTTATCCCACAAAGGCCTGTCTGATTACCTTTTGACAGCCTTGATTCATGACTTCCATCACCTTCACTGGCAGTCACTTCAAGATTATCGCTTTATTCAAAGTGAATGTATTATCAAAGTACTTACGTGTTACCATATACTACCTTGCGATTCATTTTCTTGCAGGTATTTACGAGAAAAAAAGAAATACAATATCATTTCACAAAAAATATAAGTAAAGACTGAAAACAAAATAATATGTTTTTTTTTGTGTGCCATACTCTGCCAGAGCCTCGGCGACCACTTTTCAAGTGGTTGCCTTGGAGGAAAGATTCTGTGAGTGGTTGAGTGGTCCCCCCACATCCTTCTCACAGTGTTGTTTTTTTTTAAAAACGTGGCTGAGTTGTGAGCTCGACACTCAACCCGGCACGGATGGAAAGCGTGCCCGGGAGTGGCCCAACTGGATTCAAACTTGGGAACCTTCGCTCCGGAGTCCGGCGCTGATGTCACTGCGCCATCAGCTGGCTAAATAGTATGTAAAAGGGGACAAATTGTGCAAATATAAAAAATACTGAGAACTTGAGTTGTAAAGGGTCAGCAGGTCAGGCAGCATCTATGGAGGGAAATAAACAGCCAATGTTTCAGGCTGAAACTATTCATCAGGACTGGAAAGAAAGGGGGAAGAAGCCAGAATAAGTTGGGGGGGGGGGTATTATAAGCAGATAGGTGATAGCTGAAATGAGTCAAAGTTGAGTTTGTTGTCATGTGCACCAGTACATGTCAGCAAAGTGGAGATAAAATCTTACAGCAACTTCACAGGTACATAGCATCAGATAAGCAGCATTCACAAAAGTAATCAATCATAAAGTATGCACCATATTTACAGAAAAACAAAAAAAAATTCATTTTTGTATCTTGTCCACACTAACAGTATTGAAACAGGCCTTTCGGCCCATCACTTTCAGCCACACTTCATAACCTTTTTCTCTCCCTATCTATGACTCCTCCTGTCCTGCACCCCTCTGAGTACCTGTGTGTTATTCCATCTCCAGCCTCTAAGGTTTCTCTCAGTTCTTTTGCCCAGCAAAAAGTGACAGCGCCCTTAAAACAACCAAATCCCTTCCAAATAATCTCTGCCCCCCCCCCACCTCTCTCCCATTCTTGCGGCTCCTTTAAGAATCAGTACCGGATTTATTATCACTTACCTATGACATGCAATTTCTTGCTTTGTGGCAGCAACAGAGACACAAAATTCTTTAAACTACAAAAATATAAATAGTCCAAAAAAAAGAGAAAAATGAGGTAGAGTTCAAGGACCGTTCAAAAATCAGATGACGGAAGGGAAGAAACAGTTCTTAAATCATTGAGTACAGTCTTCAGGCTTCGGCACCTGTAAACGCTTGAATTCATCTTTACGGAACACCTGCCTCACTTCTAATATAGTATCCTAGAATTATTGGAATTGGATTATATTGTCACATGTACCAAGATACAGTGAAAAGCTTGTCTTGCGTACTGTTCATACAGATCAAATCGTTACACAGTGCATTGAGCTAGACTTAGGTAAAACAATAACCATGAGGAATAAAGTGTAACAGCTACAGAGAAAGTTCAATAAAGTGAATAAATCACAACGAGGTGTAGAGGTCAAGAGTGTGCTGCACACAAGATGGCCATTCAGCCCATTGAGTCCATACTTGTCAAACGCATGCTGCACACAAGATGGCCATTCAGCCCATTGAGTCCATACTTGTTCATTGTAATATTATCCCTATTTTTTCTGCTTTTTCCCCCATTGTCCTACTGTTCAATTTCTTTCAAGTGTGTACCTTCTCATTTCCCTTTTGACACTTAAGAGTATTCCTCATTGGGAGACCAGTCAGTCAGATCGGAAATAATACTTCCTCCTCACTGGCAATCAGCGCAGACGGGCCTCGAGGATGTGTGCTCAGTCTGCTGCTGCTCTACCCTCCCTACACTCATGACTTATGGCTAGACACAGTTCAAACGCCATCTATAAATTCACTGGCGACACAACTATTGTTGGCAGAATCTCAGATAGTGACGGGGAGGCGCATCGAAGTGAGATAGGTCAGCTCGTTGAGTGATGCCTCAACGACTTCACATTCGACGTCAGTAAAACCAAGGAAGTGATTGTGGACTTCAGGAAGGGGAAAATCAGAACACACACCAGCTCTCATCAAAGGGTCAGCAGTAGAAAGGGTGATCAGCTTCAAGTTTCAGGGCATCAAAATTTTTGAAGATCTATCCTAGACCCAACAGACTGCTGCAATTACAAAGAAGGCAGACCAACAGCTATATTTCTTTAGGAGTCTGAGGAGATTTTGTATGTCATGAAACATGACCAAAATTTTCACAGATGTACTGTATTTTATCTGGAGGGGAGGGAGCCTCTGCATAGAATCGGGAAAAGCTGCAGAAGGTTATAAACTCATCCAGCTCCGTCAGTCACCGGCCTCCCCACCAGAGGACATCTTCAAAAGGCAAAGCCTCAAAAAAAGTGCCATCCATCATAAAGGACCTTCACCATCTGGAACATGCCTCTTCTCATTACTTCCATGGGGCGGGGGGGGGGGTGGAGTACACAAACCTTAAGATACACACTTAAACTTTTTAGGAACAGCTTCTTCCCCTCCGCCACCAGATTTCAGACTGGCCCATGAACATTACCTCGCCTTTTTGTACTACTTTTAAAGTATATTTTTATCGTAATTTATATTATTTTAATGCACCGCAGTCACAAAACAAATTTCATGATATACACCTGATAGATTAAACCTGAGTCTGTTAGATTCCCTTTCCGTTACAGGCAGAAAATCCCCAATTCATTATGGCTCTCTGGGTTAGAAAGCTTTGGTGCCACATCACCCTTGTATCATTTACCCAAAATATTAACTCTGTGCCAGTTCACTGTATTTACCCAAAGTCCACTGTGATCTTATACACCTTCATTAAACCTCTCCTTGCTCTTCCTTTCTTCACGAGCAACAGCCCAAACCCCACTGTATCCTTAAAGCTGAAATTCCATACCCCCTGGAACCATCCCAGTAAATCTTTTCTGCATCTTCTTGTCATCTCTAAAGTTAGACCATCAGAATTAGACAAAAGTTGGGCCTAACCAATTTTTTTTCACGTGTTCTAAATACCCGACTTGCTTTTGTGCTCTGTGCTGTTAACAAAAGATCTGAATTTTGACTTTTTTAAAGAAAAGTTAAATTATTTGCAACGTGTAACAAAATGCTGGGGGAATTCAGCAGGTCAGTCAGCATCCGTGGAAATGAACGAACAGTCGACGTTTCAACCGAGACCCCGAGAGTTCCTCTCGCATTTCGTGTATGTTGCTTTTTCCAGCATCCGCAGAATTTCTTGTATTTATAATAAATTCTTTATTCAGTAGTCAGCTGTTGTCTGGTTTGACTCCTATAAAGTTAACTTGATACAACGCAGTCCTTTCCAAGTACACTACTGGCAAATGTCTCCACCTCTCTCTCTCTCCCAATTAACACCCAAGCCTCCTAATTATCCTACATAAAATCTCTTACTGGGTACCCAGAGTCCACAGATGACCCTCTCACCACCAATCAATATATATTTCCTGTTTTCGTTATTTACGCAAGCTCTATCTCCCTCCTGGTCCTTCGCGTCTCTCCTTAATGACACACCTGGCCCGATATTTAATAATAAATGACTTGGCGGTCACATTTCAGGGGCAATAACTCCTGGATAAAATAAACCAGGTCTCCCGGGAAGAAAGAACCCCTTCATTCGCTGGGAGGAAAAAGTGACTAGATTTTGGTCGCAAGCACTGGAACGAAATTGATACACTGACGTTTGTATAAAAATCGCACTGCTCCGACCCACAAACACAACACCGTTGTTAGAATAAAAATTACACACAGTTTCAGGGGAAAACTACCTAAAATAGCATCTGTAGCTGAGTGGAGCATTTCCGAACGGTGCACATCGCCTCTAAAGGGAGTGATACCTTCAGAGGGTGATGGAAGCTTTCATCGCCGTCGGAATTGGGGGACCCAGATGTTTCAGGGTGCCTGTGTCCCTAGTGAAGGTCTCGGAAGTGTTGCGATAAAATTCCCCGGGGTGTTTCCGGGAACCTGCTGCCCACTTCCCTTCTCATCTGAGAGTCTCTACCCCACAGCTACCTCTCCCCGTTAAAACGGAAAGGGACCGTGCATTACCAGAAGCAACAGATACTGTCATTTACCTCTCGATTGTAAACCAGAGCGGGCAGCCTCTCTTTTGTTTCAGAGAGAGTACGACAGTGTGGTGAGGGAGGGAGAAGGGGGGACGAGTGTTACTGGTAGGGAAGGGGAGAAGGGGAGAAAGAGAGAGAGAGAGAGAGAGAGAGAGAGAGAGAGAGAGAGGGGGGGGAGAGAATGGAGAACTAGACAGCGGATGCAAACATAAGATGAGTTCAAACAAAGCTCCAATGGTAAATTAACCTGACCTACCTGGATGTAACATACTTTGGAAATAAAAGATGACCAGAACAAGTGATCCCAGGCAAGTAGCGAGCACCATGCGGCATTTTCTGCCCATCCGCATGATATCCAGGAGCCCCTGTTTCATGGCTGGGCTGTGTATGTGCGTGCGTACTGGAACTGCCGCAGATTCCCTCTCTCCTTTCGGGCTCTTCACAGTGCTGAACCGTCTCGCTCGCCGCAGGGGCGCAGCGCCAAACGCCGGCCGCCCTTCCCCATCCTCTCGTACCCTCCCCTCTCTGCCGCCGCACTACAAGAGGGGGCAGTGCCCAACACCCCTCAAACTCGGGGCGGTCCTCTCTCTCTCTCTCTCTCTCTCTATCTATCTCCGGTAGCACCCGCTGGGTCCTAGTGCTCGCCGATCCTGTGCTCGAGAGCGAACTCCAAGGCGAAGACGTGTATTTGCATAGCGCTTTTCCAGTGATCTGGGACACTCCTGTAGGGTGGGTAGTTGGTGGTGCGGATACAGCGTGTAACCAGGAAGCTCGGTGGGTCGTTTGGCTTTATTGCAAGGAAATTGTTTTTTTTAAATATGGAAATATTATTACAACGGCAGGTGGCATTGATGAACTGGTACCTCAAGTATGGTGCGTCTAGCTTTAGCCTGACTGACGGAGGTTTGTTTTCGCTCTGGAGACAATTCGGACAAGATTTTTCCTGTATATTTCATTTTTCGTTTTTATATCCTGAGCAAGTGAGAAAAATCCCGTTATTTGCGAGCCCTGGGGTCGATACCGAATATCAAAGCCCGAAGGTCGATCGGAAGTTTTGGATGGCCGAAGCCCACTGGGGAAGCCGGAGCCCAATGTCTGCGTGTCTACGAGTCCTCTGAAAGTCCAGGGGACTCTCTGTCTGTATATGTGAGTAGGTAGGTTGATGGGAGAGAGGAAAGGGGCTTGTTTTGCTGTTGTTGTTTTGTTCTGTTGTTATTGCTTGTGTTGTTCTGCCATGTTGGCGCCAGAACGTGTGGTGACACTAGCGGGCTGCTGCCAGCACCTCCTTAGGCTGTGTTGGTTGTTAAAACAAATGACTCATCTCACTGTGCACTCTGTATGTGCACGTGATAAATAAATCTGAATCTGAAAATGAAAATGGAATGGGGCAGTGGATATGTCTACATGGACATATTTGACAAATTTACATGTGGTAAGCAGGTACGGAAAGTTCCGTCACGTAGGATCTAAAGTGAGTGGGTAAATAGATCTAACATTGGTTTGGCCCCAGAAGGCAGAGGTTAACGCCGTATTGACTGGAAGTCTGTAACCAGTGGTGTCCCAGAAAGGTTGTGTTAGGACCTCTGTTGTTTGTGATTATCTGTACAGTATTTCATTAGGAGTTTGAGGAGATTTGGTTTGTCACCTAAAACAGTCGAAAACTTCCACAGATGTACTGTGGAGAGCATTCTGACTGGCTGCATTACAGTCTGATATGGGGGGGGGTGGTCTACTGCACAGGATCAAAAGAAGCTACAGAAAGTTGTAAGCAACACACACAAAATGCTGGAGGAACTCAGCAGGCCAGGCAGCATCTGTGGAGAAGAGTATAGTTGACATTTCGGCTGAGACGCTTCAGCAGGACTCTGTAATATCCAAAATATCTTCAAGGAGCGGTGCCTCAGAAAGGCAGCGTCCATCATTAAGGACCCCCAGCACCCAGGACGTGCCCTCTTCTCATTGTTACCATCAGGAAGGAGGTACTGAAGCCTGAAGGCACACACTCAGCGATTCAGGAACAGCTTCTTCCCCTCTGCCATCTGATTCCTAAATGGACATTGAACCCATGAACACTACCTCACTTCATTAAAAATTTCTGTTTTTGCACTATTTTTAATTCAACTATTTTTATATATGTGTATATATGTATTTACTACAATTCATTTATTTATATTTCTATATTATCATGTATTGCATTGTACTGCTGCTGCTGCTAAGTTAACAAATTACATGACATTCTCCAGTGATATTAAACCTGATTCTGATCTGTGTAAAAATGTAGGTGGTTTGATGAGTAAATCTTACATGAAAATTGGTGGAGTTGCAGACAGTGAACAAGGTTGTCAAAGGACACAGCAAATACCAATTAGAATCCACAGCTGAAGTTTAATGCAGACAAGTGTGAAGTGTTGCACTTTGGGAAGAGAAACTAGGGTAGGACTCAAGTAGTCAAAGGTAGAGCAATGAGGAGTGCGATAGAATAGAGGGATCTGGGAATACAGGTCCAGAATTCCTTGGAAGTGATGTCACAAGTAGACAGGGTTGTAAGGAGAGCTTTTGGCACATTGGTCTAAATGCAAGCACTCTTTTTCCACTGAGGTTGGCTGATTCTAAAGCTAAAGGTCATAGGTTAAGGGTGAAAGGTGAAATGTTTAAGGGGAATTTCTTCACTCAGAGGATGGTGTGTGTGTGGAATGGGCTGCCTGTGGATGAAGGTTGGATTGCAACATTTAAGATAAATTTGGATAGGCACATGGATGAGAAGAGTATGGAGTGCTTTGGTCCAGGTGCTGGTTAATGGGATTTGGCAGAATAACAGTCAGCACAGACTTGATGGGTGAAGGACCTATTTCTGTGCTGAGTCAGATTTATCACCACTGAGTGAGATGATGCGAACACTTGTTTTACAACGGCAATACATTAGTAAGTACGTAAAATTACCATTAATTACAAAACTAAATAAATACTGAAAAAAGATGTTGGATAACAAGGTTGTGTTCCTCATTTCATGGACCATTCAGAACTCTGATGGGGAAGAAGCTCTTTCTGAGTTGTTGACCAATTGGTGATCTGGTCAGAGAAATGGCAAAGGAAGTTTGATTGGAGAAGTTGAAGTGTTACACTTAGGGAGATCAAATACAAGAGGACAGTACGCAGTAAATGGCAGGGCCCTTAGGAGTATTAATGTACATGGAGCTCTTAGGGTGAAAGTCCACAACTTCCTGAGAGTGACAACACAAATGGATAGGGTGGTTTAAAAAAAAAAGATACTGAATGCTTAAATGTTTTCGGATGACTCTGCCATAGTTGAATGCATCGGCAAGGGAGATGAGGCTGAGTACAGGGCTACGGTAGGAAACTTTGTCACATGGTGTGAGCAGAATTATCTGCAGCTTAATGTGAAAAAGGCTAAGGAGCTGGTGGTAGACCTGAGGAGAGCTAAGGTACCGGTGACCCCTGTTTCCATCCAGGGGGTCAGTGTGGACATGGTGGAGGATTACAAATACCTGGGGATACGAATTGACAATAAATTGGACTGGTCAAAGAACACTGAGGCTGTCTACAAGAAGGGTCAGAGCCGTCTCTATTTCCTGAGGAGACTGAGGTCCTTTAACATCTGCCGGACGATGCTGAGGATGTTCTACGAGTCTATGGTGGCCAGTGCTATCATGTTTGCTGTTGTGTGCTGGGGCAGCAGGCTGAGGGTAGCAGACACCAACAGAATCAACAAACTCATTCGTAAGGCCAGTGATGTTGTGGGGATGGAACTGGACTCTCTCACGGTGGTGTCTGAAAAGAGGATGCTGTCTAAGTTGCATGCCATCTTGGACAATGTCTCCCATCCACTACATAAGTACTGGGTGGGCACAGGAGTACATTCAGCCAGAGACTCATTCCACCAAGATGCAACACAGCATCAGAGCATCATAGGAAGTCATTCCTGCCTGTGGCCATCAAACTTTACAACTCCTCCCTTGGAGGGTCAGACACCCTGAGCCAATAGGCTGGTCCTGGACTTATTTCATAATTTACTGGCATAATTTACATATTACTATTTAACTATATATGGTTTTATTACTATTTATTATTTATGGTGCAACTGTAACGAAAACCAATTTCCCCCGGGATCAATAAAGTATGACTATGACTAAATACAAAAGATTCTGCAGATGCTGGAAATCCAGAACAACACACACAAACTGCTGGAGGAATTCAGTGGGTCAGGCAGCATCTATGGAGAGGAATAAAGAGTCAACGTGTTGGGCTGAGACTCTATGGTGCTTGCTTTCATTTCTAGCAGCTGTATAAAGTGTTGGTTTGGAATCTTGTACACATTTGTAGTTGCATCATTGATGTGGGGATTTTGCAGAGGTACACCAAGATGCTGCCCGGCTTAGAGAGTATTAGCTATAAGGAGAGGTTGGACAAACTTGGATCATCGGAGAAAGATATAAACTGATGAGAGGAATAATTAAGATAAATAGAGTTCTTTTCCCCCAAGTGGAAGTATACCATCACCGCAGGACTTGAATGTGTCCAGGACAAAGAAGTGGGGAGGAAAAATCATTGTGGACACTACCCACCCAACAAACTGCTTTTTTTCCCAAGATCTCCCTCCTGGAAAATGCTTTAAGGCTATTAAAACAGAAGTGTCGTGCCATCTTAAAGGATTCTTCCCACAGGTAGTTAATCTGATCAACTATTTTAGTTAGCCCCCACCCCCTCTATCTATTACCCCCATCACTGCTCTGCAAATACTTTAAACCACTTTTAATAATGCTGTTTACATTGTAAGTACATGCTGGTAGTTATGCACATTTTATTCCATATCTGTCCTTTAATCTCTATCTTTATTTTTATATTATTCTTTATAATTATTGAATGTTGTTTTAATTGCATGTCATGACAACACCTCGCAGCAAATTCCTAATACATGTGAATGTACGAATAGAGCAAATAAAGTTGATCCTTAAAACATACACTAAAGGGCATCCCTTACGGTGAAAGGGAGAACATCTGAAGTTAGTGAGGTGTTTTTTTTTTACACAGAATGTGCCTGGTGTCTGGAGCACGCTACTGAGGAAAATGGCAGATGCAGGTGCTAAGAGCCATTTAGACAGGCTCATGATAGAGGGATATAGACCATGTGCCAACAGATGGGATTAGAAAAATTGGCAAAATGCTTGGCACAGACAAGGTCCTGTTCTTGTGCTATACAGTTCTATTTTCTATGTTTCTACATCATGTTAACTCAGTTTTTCTTCTACTTATTCAAGCCTCCGTATCAGGCAAGTTCAGATTCAGATTTCCTTATCACGTGTAAATTGAAACATACAGAGAAATGTGTCATTTGCTTTAACAAGCAACACAGCCTAGGGATGAGCTGCGGGCAGCCCACAAGCCACCATTCCGGCACCAAAATAGCATGTCCACAACGTTCAACAGAACACAGGCAACAAGAACAACGACATGACAACGACAGCTGAACAAGTCAGTGTCAGTGTCTCTCTCTCTCTCTCTCTCTCTCTCTCTCACACACACACACACACACACACACACACACACACACACGACAGGCTGACTCCAGTGCTTGGCCCCGGATTTGCAGACTGGCTGGCTTCAGGCCTCCAAACTCCAAACAAGCTGACCCAGGGGTTTCGACCTTCAGGCCTCTACTGACTTCAGTCTTCAACCTTCAGGCCAATACCCCTGGACTTTCACCTTCAGCTTCACCCTGCAGACTTTGCCAACCTCAGGGAGATGACCTCAGGACTCGCCAATCACAGGACTTCGATTTTCAAGCCTACTCTTCTGGACTTGCACAGACCTCCGACCCTGGGGATCTGTAACCTTTGACCGTGGAGTGCCGGGACCTGGAGTCCAAACACCAGCTTCTGCTCTTGACCCTTCATTTACTGCCCCGACCTTTCACTCTCCCTCATCCCTGTAACCATAGAGTCATAGAGCTGACTTCAGCCACCACCTCCATACCAACCATTTTACCCAAGAACAGTAATCCCGTTTTCCCTCATAGTCTGATCTGCTTTACCCATTCAGGTGCCTGTCGGAATGTCAGCAAATAAAATACTCGGCAGGTCAGGCAGAATCTGGAAAGGGAAAAATATGAATGCTTCCGGTCGAAGGCCTTTTGCCATTTTGGAGATAATACTCATAGAGCACTACAGGACATAACAGGCCCTTTGGCCCATTTAGACCATGCTGAACCATTATCCCACCTAGACCCATCAACCTGTACCTGGAAAATAGCCCTCCAATTCCCTCCCATCCATGTACTTAACCAAATTTCTCTTAAATATTACAATCAAACCCACATCAACCATTTCCACCAGCAGCTTGTTTTGCACTCACTCCGCCCTGTGAGTGAAGAAGATCTTTCTTGTGTTCCTCCTAGATATTTCACCTTTCACCCTTAACCTATGACCTCTAGTTCGAGCCTCACCCAACCTCAGTGGAGAAAGCCTGCTTGTAATTATAAGGAAAACAAAATTTTGTGATACAATGTCTGAGTCATTTGAGGCATTATGGATGGGCAGGGTGACACATTTAAGTGGAGGCTTCTGACTTTTGTCCTCAAGTTCCCAAGCCTCCCAACTACTCAAGGGGAAAGTGTTAAATTGATCTTGGAGAAAGTTAAAAAGTCAGGCCAAAGGGCCTGTACTAGAAACATAGAAACATAGAAAATAGGTGCAGGAGTAGGCCATTCGGCCCTTCGAGCCTGCACCGCCATTTATTATGATCATGGCTGATCATCCAACTCAAAACCCCGCCCCAGCCTTCCCTCCATACCCCCTGATCCCCGTAGCCACAGGGGCCATATCTAACTCCCTCTTAAATATAGCCAATGAACTGGCCTCAACTGTTTCCCGTGGCAGAGAATTCCACAGATTCACCACTCTCTGTGTGAAGAAGTTTTTCCTAATCTCGGTCCTAAAAGGCTTCCCCTTTATCCTCAAACTGTGACCCCTTGTTCTGGACTTCCCCAACATCGGGAACAATCTTCCTGCATCTAGCCTGTCCAATCCCTTTAGGATTTTATACGTTTCAATCAGATCCCCCCTCAATCTTCTAAATTCCAACGAGTACAAGCCCAGTTCATCCAGTCTTTCTTCATATGAAAGTCCTGCCATCCCAGGAATCAATCTGGTGAACCTTCTTTGTACTCCCTCTATGGCAAGAATGTCTTTCCTCAGATTAGGAGACCAAAACTGCACACAATACTCCAGGTGTGGTCTCACCAAGGCCTTGTACAACTGCAGTAGTACCTCCCTGCTCCTGTACTCGAATCCTCTCGCTATAAATGCCAGCATACCATTTGCCTTTTTCACCGCCTGCTGTACCTGCATGCCCACTTTCAATGACTGGTGTATAATGACACCCAGGTCTCGTTGCATCTCCCCTTTACCTAATCGGCCACCATTCAGATAATAATCTGTTTTCCTATTTTTGCCACCAAAGTGGATAACTTCACATTTATCCACATTAAATTGCATCTGCCATGAATTTGCCCACTCACCCAACCTATCCAAGTCACTCTGCATCCTCTTAGCATCCTCCTCACAGCTAACACTGCCACCCAGCTTCGTGTCATCTGCAAACTTGGAGATGCTGCATTTAATTCCCTCATCCAAGTCATTAATATATATTGTAAACAACTGGGGTCCCAGCACTGAGCCTTGCGGTGCCCCACTAGTCACCGCCTGCCATTCTGAAAAGGTCCCGTTTATTCCCACTCTTTGCTTCCTGTCTGCCAACCAATTCTCCATCCACATCAATACCTTACCCCCAATACCGTGTGCTTTAAGTTTGCACACTAATCTCCTGTGTGGGACCTTGTCAAAAGCCTTTTGAAAATCCAAATATATCACATCCACTGGTTCTCCCCTATCCACTCTACTAGTTACATCCTCAAAAAATTCTATGAGATTCGTCAGACATGATTTTCCTTTCACAAATCCATGCCGACTTTGTCCGATGATTTCACCGCTTTCCAAATGTGCTGTTATCACATCTTTGATAACTGACTCCAGCAGTTTCCCCACCATCGACGTTAGGCTAACCGGTCTATAATTCCCCGGTTTCTCTCTCCCTCCTTTTTTAAAAAGTGGGGTTACATTAGCCACCCTCCAATCCTCAGGAACTAGTCCAGAATCTAACTAGTTTTGAAAAATTATCACTAATGCATCCACTATTTCTTGGGCTACTTCCTTAAGCACTCTGGGATGCAGACCATCTGGCCCTGGGGATTTATCTGCCTTCAATCCCTTCAATTTACCTAACACCACTTCCCTACTAACATGTATTTCGCTCAGTTCCTCCATCTCACTGGACCCTCTGTCCCCTACTATTTCTGGAAGATTATTTATGTCCTCCTTAGTGAAGGCAGAACCAAAGTAATTATTCAATTGGTCTGCCATGTCCTTGCTCCCCATAATCAATTCACCTGTTTCTGTCTGTAGGGGACCTACATTTGTCATTACCAGTCTTTTCCTTTTTACATATCTATAAAAACTTTTACAGTCAGTTTTTATGTTCCCTGCCAGTTTTCTCTCATAATCTTTTTTCCCCTTCCTAATTAAGCCCTTTGTCCTCCTCTGCTGAACTCTGAATTTCTCCCAGTCCTCAGGTGAGCCACTTTCTCTGGCTAATTTGTATGCTTCTTCTTTGGAATTGATACTATCCCTAATTTCTCTTGTCAGCCACGGGTGCACTACCTTCCTTGATTTATTCTTTTGCCAAACTGGGATGAACAATTGTTGTAGTTCATCCATGCAACCTTTAAATGCTTGCCATTGCATATCCACCATCAATCCTCTAAGTGTCATTTGCCAGTCTATCTTAGCTAATTCACGTCTCATACCTTCAAAGTTACCCCTCTTTAAGTTCAGAACCCTTGCTTCTGAATTAACTATGTCACTCTCCATCTTGAAGAATTCCACCATATTATGGTCACTCTTACCCAAGGGGCCTCTCACCACAAGATTGCTAATAAACCCTTCCTCATTGCTCAAAACCCAGTCCAGAATAGCCTGCTCTCTAGTTGGTTCCTTGACATGTTGGTTCAAAAAACCATCCCGCATACATTCCAAGAAATCCTCTTCCTCAGCACCTTTACCAATTTGGTTCACCCAATCTACATGTAGATTGAAGTCACCCATTATAACTGCTGTTCCTTTATTGCACACATTTCTAATTTCCTGTTTAATACCATCTCCGACCTCACTACTACTGTTAGGTGGCCTGTACACAACTCCCACCAGCGTCTTCTGCCCCTTAGTGTTACGCAGCTCTACCCATATCGATTCCACATCTATATTCTATATACTCAGCATCACTTCATCTCATGACTGGGTTTGATGCTGGTTGATGCAATCAAGACTGGAAGATTGCATTAGATAGGCATCTGTGAGTCTCGTGAGACCATGGAATTGCGCCTTGGAAGGTTTCCAGGACGCAGGTCTGGGCAAGGTTGTATGGAAGACCAGCAGTTGCCCATGCTGCAAGTCCCCCATCTCCACACCACCGATGTTGTCCAAGGGAAGTGCACTAGGGCCGATACAGCTTGGCACCAGTGTCGTCACAGAGCAATGTGTGGTTAAGTACCTTGCTCAAGGACACGACACATTGCCTCAGCTGAGGCTCGAACTAGCGACCTTCAGATCACTAGACCGATGCCTTAACCACTTGGCCACACGCCAACACTAAATTGCATTATCAACAAGTTTGTCGTGTTACAACCAGGACAATAGAGAGAGAGACTGCAGGTGCGGGAATCTGGAGCAACACATAGATGATGCTGGTGAAACTCAGCAAGTCAGGCTGCATCTGCGGAGGGGAATGGACAGTCAACATTTCAGGTCTAGATGATGACCATATATTTCCCTTCCAAAGATGCTGCATGACCTGCTGAATTCCAACAGCATCTCCTATATTACAGTCATGAGTGAGTTGGTAAAGAATCAAGAGTCTTTTTTACATCTGGTGATTCTATCCCATGACACTGCAGAACATGCTGGAGATGAGGCAAAGGTAGGATTACTGTCTTTACTGCCGTGCTATGCATTCTGAAGTGCTATGGGCAATTCACACCCAAAGGTCTCAGTCTACAATGGTGATTCCAGCAAAGATGATAACACCCTTGCAAATTTTCTCTGTGTAATTTTCTTGTGTGAAAGATATACTAAAAATTATTACACAAGGAGTGGTGATGGATGATAGGAAATCCAGTGCCTTGAGGTCTTCTGGCTTCAGTAAGAATTCAATGATTAATGATATTAGCTCTATAATTCATTTCTTCAGAGTTAAACTCAGCAGCGACCTTGGTGGGATTTGAAACCAGGTCCCTGAACCAATTACCCAGCCATCGATGTTAGACTGTAATAGAGACATTTTGATATCAAACTCCAGCAAATAACTAAAATTCATTGACCTGATCTCCATTAAAGAGGGTGACAGAGTGGCATGGTTGTTAAAGCTTACAGTCCCAATGACCCAGGTTCAATTCGGTTGTGGACCCACACAGTTATTAGACTCCTTATCTCACACCTGGAACCCAAGATCAGTGTGTGTTCAACTTCCACTCCAGGACTTCACTGTGCTAATGTTTCATTGATGCATTATGTGTTCAAAGTTCAAAGAAAGATTATTCTCAAATCCAAATATATTACCATATACTGCATTGCGATACGTTTTCCTGCAGGTATTTACAGGAACTTAAAAGAAATACAATAGAACCTACAAAATATCATGCATAGACAAAGACTGACAGACAACAAATGTGCAGAAGTCAAACTGTACAAATAAAAAAATACTAAGAGCATGAGTTGTAAAGAATCCTTAGAAATGAGTCTGTAGGTCATAGAATCAGTTCAGAGTTTGTGGTGAGTGAAGTTATCCATGTTAGTTCAGGGTCCTGATGGTTGTAGTGTAATAATTGGTCCTGAACCTGGTGTTGTGGTACCTAAGGCTCCTGTACCTCCTTCCTAATGGTAGCAGTGAGAAGTGATGGGGGTTATTGATGAGGGTTGCTGCTTTCTTTTTGCAGCGCTCTGTGTAGACCTACTTAGTGGTGGGGAGGGCTTTGCCTGTAATGGACTCTGCTGTATCCACCACTTTCTGTAGTCTTCTGCATTCCTGGGCACTAGAGTTTCCATACCAAGCTATGGTGCAACCAATTAGGATTCTCTCCACTGTGCATCAATAGAAGTTTGTCAAAGTTTTTGGTGACATGCCAAATCCAGCAAACTTGTAAGAAAGTAGAGGTGCTGTTTTGCCTTCTTTCTGAGGGCACTTACATGCTGGTCCCAGATCCTCTGATATGTTAACGCCAAGGAATTTAAAGTTACTGACCCTCTCCACCTCTGATCCTCTTATGAGGTCTGGCTGATGCTTCTTCCTCGTGTACTCAATCTTCAGCTCTGTAATCCATGTTTATATACAACAGGATAAAATGTAGTCCAGGGAGCCAGATTCAGAAAATGTGAGTTTAAATTCCATTCCCTTTAATTGCATTTTTAGGGAATGTAAGACTGATAACAACAAAAAAAATGTCACATTGCTCTGTGAAAAAATTCACTGATACCCTTCAGGAGATTTAACAACTGGATTTATGTAACCACTGCCCCACACCAGTGCCACTAACAACATGCTGCTGTCCCGAGTACAGTGGGAGAGCTGCATATTAGAGCAGAGGTCCCCAACCTTTATTGCACCGCGGACCGGTTTAATATTGACAATATTCTTGCGGACCAGCCGACCGGCGGGGGGCGGGGTGGAGGGTGTTAATCACAACCGGAGTATAGGTGATAAGTCAACTACAAATCACTTATCGTGGCTAATACACTTAATTTCGTTTCTGAAAGGGTTTATCTAACAAATTTAATTTTAAACACACAGTGCAAATTTTCCTCGCATGAATATAGTGACAAGTCAATTATAAGTCATAAGGGGGTTCCTTATGTCCAGTCTATTCTGCAATTTAGTTTTCATTGCATTCATTGCAGAAAACTCCACTTCACAGAGATATGATGTTGGAAATGGAAGCTTTCATGGCTATCTTAGGATATTCAGCCTTGACTTTTATCCAGAATGCCCGCAGAGATGTTATGCCAAACATACTTTTCAGCCCACCGTCATTTGCAAGGTCGAGGAGTTGATCTTCTTCCTGCACTGACATGGATGATTCACGGGGACATTCACAAATGGGTCACGGACCCATTCCTTTGCACGTCTTGGGTCATTTGCGGTTGGGAAGTAACGCTCGAATTCTGTCAACAGCGAAGATAGGTGTTCACGCACCTGCTGTGAGCCTCAGTCTCTCCCAAGTTCCCAGCTAATGTTCGGAATATGTCAAATATGCCCCTGTCCACTCGCCGTCCCCACAGTTCCAGTTTGGCTGCGAAAGCAGACACTTTATCTGCCAACTTGAAGACGGTTCTCATTCTCCCTCGAAGTAACAAATTGAGTTCATGGAGCAGGTTGAAGATGTCACACAGATAAGCGAGTTTTGCTATCCACTCCTCGTCACTGAAGTCAGCCGCCAGTGTGACTTTTTTCTTGAAAGAAATCTCTGTAGCTGCTGTCTTAACTCAAAAACCCTGGCCAGGGCTCTGCCCTTTGATAGCCACCTGACTTCAGTGTGTAAGAGAATGCGTTTGTGCTCTGCATCCATTTCCTCGCAAAGCTGCGCAAACGGACGTGAGTTAAGGGCTTTTGCTTTGATGTGATTGATAACTTCAACAACGTCACTCAATACGCTTTTAAGATCAGGTGACATTTTTCGGCTAGCCAACACTTCCCTGTGTGGGACACAGTGTGTAGACTGGCATTCAGGAGCAACCTCTTTGACTCAGGTAGTGAAACCAGACTCATTAAGCCATTCCAACAGCTGGGCTTCGATGTCCTCCGCTATGTCATCGATTCTCCTTGAAACTGTGGTAGCTGAAAGAGACACCTGTGCCATCTTGTCAGCTGCAGCTTCTCCCAACAGTTCACGGCACATGTCCTTGGCAGCAGGCAGAATCAATTCTTCACCAACAGTGAAAGGCTTCTTAGCCTTAGCAATATGGCTAGCCACTAAGTACGATGCTCTCAGAGCAGCAGAATTTGTGGAGGTGGTGGCTCTCAGCACTTGTTTCTGTTCTGCTTGCTCACGTTTTTTCCGCTCAAAAAACTCAACGGGTTTGCCTTTAAGTGCAGGGTGCTTGGACTCAAGGCGCCGAAGCAGTTTTGAAGGCTTCATTGCCTCATTAGACAGCTCGTCTCCACATATCACACACAGGGGGTTTGGAGCGTGCGAGTCACCGGTCACAATAAAGCCATATTTTATGTACGACTCGTCGTATTTTCTGTTGAAGGAAGTGTTCTTTTTTTTTGCAGTCTCGGCCTCATCTGTCTCTGCGTTATCATCATCGTTAGACCTTTTATGTCTCCTACCATCTCTTCCAAAGAAACTCTCAAGCGACGTTTGTTTTTTACTCATCGTAAGTTGCAGGTTAATGACCGACTGATGACCTCGCGTACGTTCAAGTTCAACAGTGGGCGTGACGGGGAATGAGGAAAGGTGCAGTTGACTCATATCGTTTCCTCGCAGCCCGGTAACATATGCTTTGCGGCCTGGTACCAGTCCGCAGCCCAGTGGTTGGGAATCACTGTATTAGATAATAAACAGCAGACACAGGAACACCTGCATCTTCAAAATAATTCTTCAAAATAATCATTGCATTTTGATTTAAGTATTCTGAAGAAATTCTTAGAGTGCATAGGAGATTTGCCGGGATGCTGCATGGATTAGAGAGCGTGTCTTATTAGGAAAGGTTGAGTGAGCTCAGGCTTTTCTCTTTGGAGCAAAGGAGGATGAGAGATGTCTTGACAGAAGTGTATAAGATAAGAGGCATAAGTATAGTGGATGGCTAAAGACTTCACTTTCCAGAGCAGAAATGACTAATATGAGGGGGCATAACTTTAAAGTGTTTGGAGGAAAGTACAGGAAGAATGTCAGAGATAGGTTTTTTACAGAGAGAATGGTGCGCGGTTGGAACACATTGCCAGGGTGTTACATTTTGTAACTTCAAAACATAAAATTCATTTGAAGAAAAAGACAGAAGTCCAAAATGAGAGTATGCATTCAGTAAAACGGGTAGTCGCTTCTCATTGGCTTCAAAATACAGCTCAATTTGCTCAGTATACAAAATCCAGTTATCTGTTGTGAAATCAAATGCGTCAATCTTTCTGATGTAGCCAGCCATTTCCACTTTCTCTTTTAATGATTATTATCACCAGGTACTCACTGTTTATGAACACATGAATTCTTGCATTTTCTGCCACTTTTTAAACTCGATTGTGTCTCCCCCCCCCGAAGAACACGTGCTTTGCTGCTTTTTTTAAAAACTCAAACGTCTCACCACGCTTTAAAGGGTAAGTACTCATCTCAGGTTCGTTTTAAAAATAGCTCATCACCATTGTTATGTTTGTAACTTAAAACATAAAATTAATTTGAAGAAAAAGATGGGAGTCCAAAATGAGAATTTAACTGCGTATTTACTTTTAAGCGAGATACACATCTATCACGTGGTGACATCATGATGTATCCAATTCACTTATTTTTACATATAACCCATAATAGATAATTTAAACAAAGAATGCTTAATCAACAACATATTTACAAGATTACTCAAATATTATTGAAATATTCAATATACAACACGTGTTAGAGGCAGAAACATTTGGGACATTTAGGAGACTCTTAGGCACATGGATGAAAGAAAAATAGAGGTTAGTGTGGGTTAGATTGATCTTCGAGTAGGTTAAAGGTTTGGCACAACATTGTGTGCTGGAGGATCTGTACTGTGCTGTACTGTTCTAAGTTCTATGTAAATATGATAAGAGCAGTATAAACATTAGAATGTCTTCAGTATGTTGCTTTGGCCTGACCGTATGTACATCAGCGTGTGCCATTATTCTCATATGTGTAGGAAACAATCTACGTTTACATAACACTCCCTGAAGTGCGCATGTTGTGGAGTCGTCTGGATGACGTCTTGTTTGTTTGTTTGTTTACTTTAGCAATCCATTGCGAAGTAGGCCCTTCAACCACGCCACTCGCAACCCGATTTAACCCTAACCTACTCACAGAACAATTTACAAAGATCAATTAACCTACCCCATACGACTTTGGACTGTGGGAGGAAACCAGAGCACCCAAGGAAAACCCACGCATTCCACGGGGAGGACGTACAATCTCCTTGCAAATGACGCCGGAAATTGAACTCCGAACTTCCACACCCCGAGCTGTAACAGCGCCTAAATTCAACACTTGCAATGAGACCATCACCTGAATGATTGCTCACAGTGCCAGACAGAAATGAGATTGGAACTGGAATTGTTGATTATGGTTACGGTGAAAAACTTAGCTTTGCATGCACTCAGTGTTTTAGGAACGGCTTCTTCTCCTCTGCCATCAGATTTGTGGAGGGGGGGTTGGGATGTTCAGGGAGAACGGGGGTAGGGGAGGATGAGGGATCAGAGGAATGGAGAGGTGATGAGGGGTAGAGGGAAGGTTGGGAGTTGCAGGGAGGAAAGAGGGTAGTGGGGGAATCAGACGGGCGGTAGGACCCAGTGGCAGTAAGAACGATCCCAGTCTGGAGAGGGTCGGGACCTCGGTCCGAGCTGGATCCGGAGCTGGGGGTGGCGGAGCCTGTAGCCTGCAGGGCCCCAGAGCTGAGGTCAGAGTCCCTGAAGTGCACATGTTGTGGAGTCGTCTGACTCACAGAGGCGAGTGAATCTATGGCCCGCCGGGGGCTGGTGTCCATGTCTGGGAGGCCGTAGTTCCAGTCGGGGTCAGAGTCAGAGGCGGATGGGTCTTCAGCCTGTCATTCCCTACTCCCAGTTCCTCCGTCTCTGCCGCATCTGCTCTGAGGATGAGGTTTCCCATTCCAGGACATCTCAAATGTCCTCTTTCTTTAAGGATCGTGGTTTCCCTTCTGCTGTCATCAATGATGCCCTCGCCCGCATCTCCTCCATTTCCCGCACTTCGGCCCTCACCACATCCTCCCGCAACCACAACAGGGACAGAGTTCCCCTTGTCCTCGCCTATCACCCCACTAGCCTCCGGATCCAACACATTATCCTCCGCAGCTTCTGCCACCTTCAACAGGACCCCACCACTAAGCACATCTTTCCTTCTCCACCCCTCTCCACTTTCCGCAGGGATCGGTCCCTCCACGACTCCCTTATCCACACGTCCATCCACACGGATCTCCCACCCGGCACTTAACCCTGTAAGCGTAAGTGCTACACCTGTCCCTACACCTCCTCTCTTGCCACCATTCAGGGCCCCAAGCAGTCCTTCCAAGTGAGGCAACACTTCACTTGTGAGTCTGTTGGGGTCATCTATTGCATCCGGTGCTCCCAGTGCGGCCTCCTCTACATCAGTGAAACCCGACGCAGATTGGGGGACCGCTTCGTCGAGCAGCTCCGCTCCGTCCACCAAACAGACAGCATCTCCGGTTGCCACCCACTTCAACTCTGCTTCACATTCCCATTCGGGTATGTCCATACATGATCTCCTCTACTGCCAGGATGAGGCTAAACTCAGGTTGGAGGAGCAACACCTCATATACCGTCTAGGTAGTCTCCAGCCCCTTGGTATGAACATAAAATTCTCCAACTTACAGTAATTCCCTCCCCCTCCCTTCCCCTATCCCTATGTCACTCTGCCCCCTCCCCCAGCTGCCTACCACCTCCCTCATGGTCCCGCCTCCTTCTACTACCCATTGTGTTTTCCCCTATTCTTTCTTCACCTTTCCTGCCTGTCACCTCCCTCCCTTCCCCTACCCCTTTATCTTTCCCTTTACTGGTTTTTCACCTGGAACCTACCAGCCTTCTCCTTCTCACCCTCCCCCCACCTTCTTTATAGGGCCTCTGCCCCTTCCCTCTTCAGCCCTGATGAAGGGTTCCGGCCCGAAACGTCGACCAATCTTTTCCACGGATGCTGCCTGACCTGCTGAGTTCCTCCAGCGTGTTGTGAGGTAAGGGGGGAGGTGCTTGGGTGGGGGGGGGCAAATGAAGTGAGAAGCTGGGATATGATAGGTGGAAGAGGTGAAGGGCTGAAGAAAGAGGAATCTGATAGGAGAGGAGAGTGGACCTTGTGAGGAGGAGAAGGGGCATCAAAGGGAGGTGAAGGGCAGGTGAGGAGAGGAAGGGCGAGGGGGAGCCAGAATGGGGAATGGAAAAGGAGAGAAGGGGAAGGAGAAGAAGATACTGGAAGACAGAGACATCAGTGTTCATGCTGAAGGGTTGGAGGCTGCCCAGATGAAACGAGAGGTCTTTATCTTATCTTCATCTTTATCTTTTTCATTGTTTGAGCAGCTTGGTTTCAACATGTGCCAGCAACAGCAACGTTCACACCTGTGACCTCTTCCACCAAGAGGAGCAGGCAAGTGAGAACAGCATGCCCTACACATTCCATCCAAGTCAACTCTGTCCTGACCTGGGAAAAGTATCATCAGCCTTTCATTAGTGTTGTGAAAGCCCCTTCACCAGAAGGACTACAAAGTTCCGGGTAAATTTATTATCAAAATATGTATAGCATATGCAACCTTGAGATTCATTTTCTTACAGGCACCCACAGGAAAACAAAGAAGTACAATAGAATCCAGGAAAAACCAAAGAAGGAATGAACATCCAATGTGCAAAAATGGGCAAGTTATGCAAATAATTTAAAAAGTTAACAAACAATTCAAGGTGGTTTAACCACCTTTTCTTAAAGGCAATCAGTGATGGGCTTTGGATTTTTCCCTTGGGGTTTACTCCCGAAGCCTTACCCATCAGTAGGTCTAACTGCAAGACTGGAGGTTTGAGATCAGAGTTTTCCTTCTCCTAGATGAGCTGCCAACCACGGCTGACGAGCCCCAACTGCCCGGTGACTGGTTTTAAGGCACCAATAACCCACCTTTGCCCCTTCCCCTGTCAGTAGAAACAGTCCCACCAGGCTTAATAGCTAAGCCAAATGTGAAGACCAGAGGGTGTACTTAATTGTCAGAGGCTATTTGAGGTGGACACCATTGGGAGTATTTAATAGGTAGTGGGAGCTTATTCCTATTACTATCCCCAGCTATAACAACCTTAAGGAACCTCAGGTGCAGTTATTACCCTTCAACTATCAGGCTCCTGAACCAATGTGGATAACTTCACTCAGCTGAATTCTGAACTGATTCCACAGATTACAGACTCACTTTCAAGGACTCTACAACTCTTGCTCTCAGTAGTGATTAGTTTTATTTTATTTGCGTGATTTTTCTTTTGCACATTGTTTGTTTTTGTTTATTTATAGTTTTTTATAACTTCTATTGATTATCTTTATTTTCCTGTGAATGCCTGCAAGAAAATGAACCTCAGGGTAGTAAATGGTACTTTTGGACAGCACGGTAGTGTAGTGGTTAGCACAACGCTTTATGGTACCAGCGACATGGGTTCAGTTCCTGCCGCTGCCTCGAAGGACTTCGTACTTTCTCCCTGTGACTCCAGGTGCTCTGGTCTCCTCCCACAATCCAAGCACCTACCATTTGGTAGGTTAATTGGTCATTGTAAGTTGTCCTGTAATTGGGCGAGAATTAAATTGGGAGATTGTGGGGGTGGTGCGGCATGAAGGGCTGGAAGAGCCTATTCCAGGCTGTATCTCAATAAATAAATAAACAAGGAGCCAGAATGGGGTACGTCAGCCCCAGAACCGCACTTAAACTCATGCTGTCACTCCTGTACTACTGACCACTTGTGTCCTTGCTCTCTCTCCTATTTGTGTCAGTATCCCTCTCTCTGTCTGTGTGTTAATCAGTATCCACACCTCCTTTGTTACTTTCTCTGCATTACAGCTGATATTGCTTTCACTCTCTCAGTGGCTATAATGCAATTCATACCTCCCCCTCTCTTACTGCCTTTTTTTAATATAACACATCCCTGTGTATTTTCTTGTGTATTTCACTCTAAACCTAGCCCACCATTTATGTCTTTCCCTGATGATTAACAATGATACATTTTTTCCTGTGTGCATTTCTCCTCCTCTCTCCCTTTGTTTAGCTTTTTCATTTCTCTTTCTGAATCTGTCAGTCCACGTACCTTCCTTTTTCTTCCCCAGCGCGTTCTTTGTATTGTGCATCGCTACCTCTCCCTGCATTTAAAACAACATCTAGATTCCATTACGAAATGAACCACCATGCAGAATATTGTGTCTGTATTTTAGCAGATGTATAGACATCTGAAAAGTCAGAATATTCATGTTTATGGATTATAGTCTATTTGTGTTTACACATGTGTAAATGTGTGTGTGTTTGCATGTGTAAGATTGTGGGTGTGCACACTGCATGCATTTGTGTGCGTCTGCATCTGCATGCTTGCAGATGAATAGATGTGAAAATGTTATGCATTGTAACTTCAAAACATTAAACTAATTCAAAGGAAGACATGTGAGTCTTTGAGGTTAAGCAAGGCAAACACGTATCACATGGTAGTGTGATGACGTATGCAATTCATGTATTTGTACATATGACCTGTAATGAATTATTTAAAGAACAAGAATACTTATTCAACCTATATATTATATATATTCAAAATATGAAATAACAGAAAACTTAGATTGCTCATGCTTGTAGATTATGGTGTGTTTTGTGTTGAAAATGAAAATATGTGTGTGTTCATTTGCATTTGTAGAGTGAGTGAGTGTGTGTGTGTATTTGAACAAGAGAAACTGAGGGTACATGTTTACACGTGTTGGTGTTTGTATCGTGTGTTTGTTTATACAAGAGGCATACATAAAGAATGGATCCTGTAGGTACATGTTTACACGTGTTGGTGTTTGTATGTGTGTTTGTTTATACAAGAGGCATACATAAAGAATGGATCCTGTAGGTACATGTTTACACATGTTGGTGTTTGTATGTGTGTTTATACAAGAGGCATACATAAAGAATGGGTCCTGTAGGTACATGTTTACACATGTTGGTGTTTGTATGTGTGTTTATACAAGAGAAACTGAGGGTACATGTTTACACGTGTTGGTGTTTGTATCGTGTGTTTGTTTATACAAGAGGCATACATAAAGAATGGATCCTGTAGGTACATGTTTACACGTGTTGGTGTTTGTATGTGTGTTTGTTTATACAAGAGGCATACATAAAGAATGGATCCTGTAGGTACATGTTTACACATGTTGGTGTTTGTATGTGTGTTTATACAAGAGGCATACATAAAGAATGGGTCCTGTAGGTACATGTTTACACATGTTGGTGTTTGTATGTGTGTTTATACAAGAGGCAGATTTAAAGAATGGGTCCTGTAGGTATATGTTTACACATGTTGGTGTTTGTATGTGTGTTTATACAAGAGGCATACATAAAGAATGGGTCCTGTGGGTACATGTTTACACGTGTTGGTGTTTGTACGTGTGTTTATACAAGAGGCAGATTTAAAGAATGGGTCCTGTAGGTATATGTTTACACGTGTTGGTGTTTGTATCGTGTGTTTGTTTATACAAGAGGCATACATAAAGAATGGGTCCTGTGGGTACATGTTTACACGTGTTGGTGTTTGTATCATGTGTTTGTTTATACAAGAGGCATACATAAAGAATGGGTCCTGTAGGTACATGTTTACACGTGTTGGTGTTTGTATGTGTGTTTATACAAGAGGCAGATTTAAAGAATGGGTCCTGTAGGTACATGTTTACACGTGTTGGTGTTTGTATGTGTGTTTATACAAGAGGCAGATTTAAAGAATGGGTCCTGTAGGTACATGTTTACACGTGTTGGTGTTTGTACGTGTGTTTATACAAGAGGCAGATTTAAAGAATGGGTCCTGTAGGTACATGTTTACACGTGTTGGTGTTTGTACGTGTGTTTATACAAGAGGCAGATTTAAAGAATGGGTCCTGTAGGTACATGTGTGTACAGCAACACCTCCTGCGATCCACACTCGTCTCCTTTGCACATGCATCAAATTGCAACCAAAGTATAAAATAAAGTTAATTTCAAGCGTCAGCGTACTTTCAGCAGCACATTAAAGTTTAATCAGATCGTCAGTGTCCCAGAAGATCCAGCTCTATGAAATATTAAATTCCCTGACTATCCATTTCACACGATTGTCTTAACAGAATCTGATCCATCCAAAACAAGCAGATGATCTAATTATACAAAGGATCCAACTGAGGCCGAGCCAAGCACCTGCTAATATATAATTTACAATATATTTATATCTCTGGCTAGTTATCTCTACACCTAAACCTTAAAATATTGAAAAGTGAATCCGGAGGTAGTGGCCTGAGGAGTCACGAGGGCACAATCACTGGGGTCAGAGGTCAGTATGAGTCTAGACGTCGAAGCCCAAAGGTCAAACTCGTGATTGGCAAGTCCTGGGATGACACCCAGAGGTCGGCAAAATTCAAGTTGGAAGCCTGATGTCTGTGAGTCTGAGAGGCCAGGGCCCAGAGGCGGCCTGTCCCTGTGTGTGAGGGTGGGTGGAGATGGGGATTGTTTTGCTGCTGTTGTTTCGTTGTGTTCTGTTGTTTTTATTGGTGTTGCTTGTGTTCTGCTGAACATGCGGGGCATGCTGTGTTGGTGCTAGGATGTGTGGGACACTTGCGGGCTGCCCCCAGCTCATCCTTCGGTGTGTTGGTTGTTGACGCAAACAACACATCTCACTGAATGTTTTGATGTTCGTACATATGATAAATAAATCCCAATTTGAATCTGAATCTAAACATTTTGTTTAAGTAAACACAAGAGATTCTGAAGGTGCTGAAAATTCAGAGTAACAGCTACAAAATGCTCAAGGAACTCAGCAGGTCAGGCAGCATCTATGGAGAGGTGTAAAGAGTCAACATTTCAGGCCGAGACCCTTCATCAGGACTGTCAGGACAGTGTGGTTGTTTAAATGCCTGGATCAGTAATCTCAGGCATTTTTGCCCACTTCTCCAAGATCAAGATCAAGATCTGTTGGGACTAGAGGTCCTGAGTTATATGGAAAGATTGACTGGGTTAAGACTTTATTCCTTGGAATGTGGAATATTGAGAGGAGATTTGATAGAGGCATACAAAATTATGAGGGGTATTGATAGGGTAATTGCAAGCAAGCTTTTTCCACTAAGATTGGGTGGAACTACAACCAGAGGTCATGGGTTAAGGGTGAAAGGTGAGAAGTTTAAGAGAACATGAGGGGAAGCTTCTTCACTCAGAGGGTTGTGAGAGAGTGGAACGAGCTGCCAGCACAAGTGGTGTATGCGAGCTCGATTTCAATGTTTATGAGGAATTTGGATAGGTACAGGGATGGTAGGGGTATGGAGGGCTATGGTCCTGGTGCAGGTCGATGGGAGGAGGCAGTTTAAATGGTTCAACATGGACTAGATGGGCCGAAGGGCCTGTTTCTGTTCTGTACTTCTCTCTGATTCTATGACTCTCTATCTCAAAATCTGGCAATGTATTTTGAGAATCTAAATTCTGTTTATAAGCTCTGGACATAAAACAAGTGGAAGAATAAACCCTGCCATGGGCTATTAGATTATCATGAGATCCATCTGGTCACTTGTGTCCCTTCAAGGGCTGAAAGCTGGTCCACCTGAGACTCAAAACCAGCAGATACAGGTCTCTCAAGTAACCATTTTGTTACATCAAACCACTGCGGCCTGGCGGATGATCTAACTCCACAGGTACTCAGGAAATGCCAACCTTGACCCTGATGCCAACTTCCCAAGGACTAATTTTGCAAAAATTTGATCCAGTGGGAAATATCACAATTCAGCTGTAAGTAAGAAAGTGGGGAGAGAGACTTTGCCAGTCTAATGGAGCCATGATTTTGTTCTTTGCACAGGATGACTTTCATTTTCTGTCTTCTGATATATCCACACACACACACACCATGATATCCACTTACACACAGCCTACACACTCACACTCATTCATGCTCACACGCACATCTACTTTTACCCATACACATCCACGAAAGCAAACTGTAATTTATTCCAAATGTCTCAAAATGCACAGATGAGAAGCAATCATTCATCCGCTATAAACGACAAGCAACAAATTAATTTGGGGATAAAAATTGAATTAACATGTGAGAAAGTGATGAAGTGACATTGATATAAAACACAATTCAAAATTCAAGGTTGTTTAAAGCAATTCCAGTATGCAAGTGTAAAGGAGAATTAAATAACTGTTAATCCGCATCTGATGCAGCACACAATTAGATAAAAAACACAATAATTTTAAAAAACACATTAAATATAAATACATAATATAACTAATTTACATCAACTGACTGATGTAAAGTGGCGCTAGGTGCAGGAGTACCAGAATACATAAGGTGACTCTGACAGGAAATAATAAAGTAGTGGTGTTTGGGATGTGGAGGGGTGGGTTACAGGGTTACAAGGTGGAGATGATGATCAGGCTTACTGCTTGGGGGAAGTTAACTGTTTTTGAGTCTGGTAGTCCTGGCATGGATGCTACATAGCCTCCTCCTGATTGGAGTGGGACAAACAGTCCATGAGCAGGTGGGTAGGATCCTTCATGATAATTTAGGCCCTTTTCTGTACATATGTCCTTGATGGTGGTTAGGCTGGTGCCAGTGATGCTTTGGGCATTTTGACGACCTGTTGTAGAGCCCTCCTGTACGCTGCAGTGACGCAGCTTGTCAGGGTGCTCTCTACTGTGCATCTGTAGAACGATGTGCGTATAGGTGTGCACAGTCCAGCTCTCTTCAGCCTCCTCAGAGAGTTAGTGAGCTTTCCTGATTGCGTAGAATTGTTCTGGGACCATGAGAGGTTGTGCAAGTTCCACTCGCAGTTTGTATAGCTGTGCCGCCGATGTAAAGAGGGGTGAACACAGTAAGGTCACATATGTAGACAGTGCAAAATGAGGGCCCACACTACCTTCATCACTTACACAGCCCGCCTCAACAAGTCTGCCTGTTTACCTTTGGGAGCAGATCAGCGGAATTAAACAATTCTGTTTGAGCAGCGCTACTGGTTTCGGCTGCATTCAGACTGAGCCATGGTTGGATGACAGTGGAATTGAAGCGATGCATGTGTTGGGGGGAGAGAGGTGGGGGTGCAGTAGCCAACAATGCAGCTGGCCACAAGATGAGTTAGTCACAGTAACAGACCACCATCGCAGTAGTTAAATACCCAGAGACTTGGGCCAACGTAGGAGAAGCCCTCCCCAGCATTGAGCACATCTGAAAGGAGCACTGCCACAAAAAAAGCAGCATCAGTCATCGAGGGCCCCCACCATCCAGGCCAGGCTCTCTTGCCTTCGTTACCATCAGGAAAGAGGTGCAGGAGCCTTAGGTCTCACAGCACCAAGTTCAGGGACAGTTATTATCCTACAACCATCAGGCTCCTGAACTGGTGTCAATAACTTCACTCACCTCAACTCTGAACTGATTCCACAACCTATGAACTCACTTTCAAGGACTTGACAACTCATGTTCTCAGCATTATTTATTTATTGATCAATTGATTATTACTATTTGTGTTTCTTTCTATTTGCACAGTTTGTCTTTTGCAGTTTGGTTGTTAGTCTTTGTGTAGTTTTTCATTGATTCTATTGTATTTCTCTGTTCTACTGTGAATGCCTGCAAGAAAATGAATCTCAAGATCATATATGCTGACATATTCATATTTTGATTATAAATTTATTTGAATTTTGAACAATCCATAATTGAGAGTTCAAATCCAACCACAGCAGCTGCAGAATTAAATGGAGATTATAATCAGTAAGTAAAAAGATCTGGTCATTACTAATGTGACTACTTCCTTGTTAAAGGCACATTTGATGCTATAGAAATCTGCTGTCTATATTTGGTCTAGCCTTTATGCAACTCCAGACCCACCAATGTAGTTAACTCTTAAATGGCTGAGCAAGCTCTCAGCCCAAGGGCAAAGGCAGATGGGCAAAAGTGCCCAGAAATGGAGAGAAAAATTAATTTGTTCATTTCCAAATTTATTACTGTGCAGATAAACCCTGTATCCCTGGTTTAAACATTGAGTACAGCAAGAGTGGCAAGTGGACTAAAGTCTTTGCTTCTGTTGTATATGTTGATGTGAAGAATTCAAGACCCCAGCTGCCTGGGGTTCCTGGAGCAACCTTTACACACTCTTTGGTGTGGTCCTTTCGAGTCCTGATGATGCATCTGGGCCCAAAACTTTAGCTGTTTAATCCTCTCCATAGATGCTGCCCAATTTGCTGAGTTCCGTCAGCACTTTGTGTGTTGCTCAAGATTTCCAGCATCTGCAGAATCTCTTGTGTTTATGGGGTGTGTTCTGGTTTGCAATGGACACCTCTTCCTGTTATGTAGGTAGAAGTTACTCAGAACACATCGAGACTAATGTTGGGCGATCGGAAATGTTTTGGCAGTTGGTTAAAAATAATGTTTGCTTTCATTTAGTCAGTTAAACACAGCACAGGGGAATTATTATTTAAAACTTGGCTGATTTATCTTTGTAGTAAATGGAAAATTATTCCAAACCACTTGCAAATATTATAATGTTGAAAATGGTGGCTGTTTTATTTTGTGAGCTTGTTTCATAGTAACAGGAGGAAGCTGATCAGCCTCTTGGTACATCATGGGCTGAGTTGTACATCCACCTCCGTTCTAGAAAAACTAAACACCCCCATCCTTGGTTGAATAAACAGCAGACTTGTTCAACCTGTTGAGGGAAAATGATGCACCTTATGTTTTTGAGCACAAAGGAAGCCCTCTCGTGTCTGCACTTTCTTAGAAGTTTAAGGGGATAACCTATGTCACGGAGTTCGTTAACAAACTTCTACAGATGTACAGTTGAAAGTGTCCCGACTGGTTACATTGTGCTCTGTGAGAGCAGTTCAAATGTGCAGGAATGTAAAGAAAAATCACTGGGAGTAATAGACACAGCCCATATACTGTATCTACAGTTTAGGACCCCTTATCTATGAAGGCACCTACTGGCATTGGAGAGTGTCCAGAGGGGGTTCACAGGAATTATCATGGGAATAAACGGTTAAAGTATGAGGAGCGTTTTATGGCTCTGTACTCATGGAGGGCGGGGGTGATCAATAACATCCCCTAATTTTTTGAAACAAAGGCAAGTACGGGCCTGGAGCCATAAAACATTCTTCGTACATTAACCCTTCGTCCCCGGGATCAAGTATTTGATCACCTGTCCTCCATTCTTCTTCTGTTACTGAGTATCATTTTCATACAAGCCTGACTATCAAGAAGCACTCTGAGGCATTTTGCTAGATTAACAGTGTTCTTGATCCTGTCAAACCTTTTGAAAACCCTGCCAGATTTAGAGTTCTACAGCACGAATATGGGTCCTTCAGCCCAATGGATCCATGACAACCTCTTTGCCCGTCTACACTAATCCTATTTGCCTGCCCCAGGTCCATCTCCTTCAACAGAACACAGCAGGTCAAGCAGCATCTATGCAGGGGAAATCATTGCTGAGTTGCTCCAGTATTTTGTGTGTGCTGATCTATAGAAGGGAAATGGACAGTTAACAAGAGTCCTGATGAAGGGTCTCGGCCCAAAACATCGATCGTTTACTCTTTTCCATAGATGCTGCCTGGCCTGCTGAGTTC
Organism: Mobula hypostoma; assembly: GCF_963921235.1. NCBI lineage: Eukaryota > Metazoa > Chordata > Chondrichthyes > Myliobatiformes > Myliobatidae > Mobula > Mobula hypostoma. The sequence continues at coordinate 62,903,704 of NC_086105.1, read as the reverse complement.
CTCCAGCATTCTGTGTGTGTGGCAACAATCCATTCCCCTTCATAGGTGCTGCCTGACCTGCTGAGTTCCTCAAGCCTCCTGCGCATTGCTCCAGATTCCAGCGTCCTGCACTCTCTTCTGTCTCTGCATCTTTCTAGACCCTGCCTTTTTAAAGACCTGTTTAGAAAAAAGTATTAATTGTATCTGACTCCACCATCTTCACATTTTTATATTTCTAGCAATATAATAGTGGGCACATGGCCAAGTGGTTAAGGCATTGGACTAGCAACCTGAAGGTTGTGATTTCGAGCCCCAGCCGAGGGAACGTGTTGTGTCCTTGAGCAAGGCACTTAATCATACATTGCTCTGCAACAACACTGGTGCCAAGCTGTATGGGTCCTAATGCCCTTCCCTTGGACAAAGTTGGTGTTGTGGAGAGGGGAGACTTGCAGCATGGGCAACTACTGGTCTTCCATACAACCTTACCCAGGCCTGCGCCCTGGAGAGTGAAGACTTTCCAGGCGCAGATCCATGGTCTCGCAAGACTAACGGATGCCTTTAAATTTAGCAATATAATGTACCAACTTAAGTAGTGCATACTTGTTATGTTCTAAAACTCATTGTCTGATCACAGAGACACAGTACAGTAGTCTCCCCTGATTTATAAACTGCAGGCAGGGCGCCATCTAGTGATAGTGACGGATATTGCAAGTGTACAAGCATCTGCGATCAGGTATAAATCAAAGTTCAAAGTACCATAATATCAAAGTTCAAAGATTCATCTTCATGCAGCCATTTACAATAAAATATGAAAATACAATAGAACTTACGAAAAAGCTATACATAAAAAAGACTGACTAAAAACAACCAATGCGCAAAAGAAGACAAATTGTGTAAATAAAAAAATAATACTGAGAAATGAGTTGTAAAGAGTGTCTGTAGGTCGTAGAATCAGTTTAGAGTCATTTGTGAAGTTATCCATGCCAGTTCAGGAGCCTGATGGTTGTAGAGTAATTGTTTCTGAACCTGGTGATGTGGAACCTAAGGCTCCTGTAGCTCCTGTCCAATGGGAGCAGCCAGGAGTGAACATGACCTAGATGGTAGGGCCTTTGATGATGGATGCTGCTTTCTTGTGGCAGTGCTCCATATAAATGCTCAGTGGGGAGGGGTGGGGGGAGAGGGTTTTGCTTGTGAAGGATTGGGCTGTATTCACCATTTTCTGTCGCCTTTTCTGTTCCTGGGCTTTGTCATTTCTATACAAGGTAATAGTTGACAAAAAATGAAATTTTCCACTTTGCTTCTATAGAAAGTTGTCAAAGTATTTGGTGACATGACAAATCTATGCAAACTTCAAAGAAAGTAGAAGTGTTGTTCTGCCTTCTTTGTGATGGCTCTTATGTGCTGGTACCAAGAGACAATGAATTTAAAGCTGTTGGTACTCTCCATCCGTGATCTCCTAATGAGGAATGGCATACGAATTTCCAGCTTCTTCCTTCTGTAGATGATAATCTCCTCTTTGGTTTTGCTGGTGTTGGGTGAGAGGTTGTTGTGGTGCCACTCAACCAGATTTTCAATCTCCCTCCTGTACGCTGATTCATCAGCAAACATAGATATGGCATTGGAGCAGTACTTAGCCCCACAGTCAAAAGTATAATGCAGGTAGAGCAGGAAGCTAAGCACACAACCTTGTGGTTCACCTGTGCTGATGGAAATTGTGGAAGAGGTGTTGTTGCCAATCTGAACTGACTGGAGTCTACAAGTGAAGAAACCGAGGATCCAGATACACAGAGCTGTATCAAGGGCCAGGTCTTTGAGCTTAGCGATGATAGATAACAAGTCAAAAATAAAACAAGAATTAATGTTGGATTTGGATGTTTTACATGGAAACATAAAAGTAGGCACAAGACAAGACCATTGTAAGACCTAGTGGACACGGAGAGTTTCTTTCCAATAGTCCAGGACCAGAGGGTGGTGAATCTGTGAAATTCATTGCTACAGATGGCTGTGAAGGCCATGTTATTGGGTATGTTTAAAGCAGAGGTTGATAGGTTCTTGATTAGTAAGGGCATCGAAGATTATGAGGAGAAGACAGGGGGCTTCTGTGCAGAATGGCCCTGCATCCTGCACTGGCTAGTGACGCAGCACTGAACTGAATACTACTAGATTCCTGGCTTGATGTTTGAAATTCTGTCTTGTTCACTTACTCTTTGTCACTTGCACAATAGGTTCGCGTGTGGGTGTTTGTTGCTTCTTGAACAGATTCTATGGTGTTTCTTTGTTTCGGGGCTGCCTGCAGGAGGACAGATTAGATTAGATTATGAGAACACTCAGTCCTCTTTTATTGTCATTTAGAAATGCATACATGCATTAAGAAATGATACAATGTTTCTCCGGAGTGATATCACAGAAAACAGGACAAACCAAAGACTAACACTGACAGAACCACATAATTATAATATATAGTTACAGCAGTGCAAAGCAATACCATAATTTGATGAAGAACAAACCATGGGCACAGTAAAAAAAGTTTCAAAAGTCCCTGAGTCGATCGACTCCTGAGTCCCCGATAGCAGGTGGCAAAAGGGAGAAACTCCCTGCCATAAACCTCCAGGCACCGTCAACTTGGATGCATTGGAAGCAGCCGACCACAGCCGACACTGAGTCCGTCCATACGAAAACTTCGAGCCTCCGACCAGCCCTTCCGATACAGCCTCCCAAGCGCCATCCTCTGCCGAGCGCCTTCGACCTCGCCCCGGCCACTGAAACAAGCAAAGCCGAGGGTTTCGGGGCCTTCTGCTCCGGAGATTCCGGTTACCACACAGTAGCAGTGGCAGCAAAGCAGGCGTTTCAGAAGTTTTCCAGATGTTCCTCTGTACTCTCACGTCTGTCTCCATCAAATCAGAATTGTGCACGGTCCCCTATTCATCACCAGAGAGGCCATGCGCGCTGCCGTCGCACTGCCATCTTCTCCTCCTCCTCAGTTGTATTCTGCGTACATACTTTGATAACAAATATGCTTTGAATGGGGTTGAGAGGGAAAATAAATCAGCCATGATCAAATGGCAGAGCAGACTTGATGGGCTGAATGGCCACACACTGCTCCTATGGCATATGGTCTTATGATCTCATCACTGGATCAAGCTCTCTAGTCTGGTTAAAGTCAGCAGCTGGTGTCGTGTACCTCTTCCTGATTCTAACAAACATCACATTCACAATCAGCATAAGGCTTCAAACAATGAACGGGTCAGTCTTATATAATGAGGAGCATGTGATTTTCTTTCTGTCTCCTGCGAGTTGTGTTGATTAAAAAGAAAAGGTCTAAAGCATGCTACATTCATTTTCTGTGAACTGCAGTGCAGGCAGTGATCCAGTTTGGCAAAGCTTTCCCCTGTAATTCTCCTGATTCTCAGCCCTCTAGCCTTCACCCTGACTCTGTTACTGTTCGAGGACAGTAGTTTCCATCCTAATGGGAAAACGAAGGAACATTACCAAGTAAAAAAGGAAACCCTTCACATAAGCTTGTATTAGACCATAAGATATAGGAGCAGAATTAGGCCAGTTGCCCTTCACGTTTGCTGCACCATTCAATCATAGCTGGTTTTTCTTTCCTCAGTCCCATTCTCGCGCCTTCTTCCCGTAATCCTCAACCCCTTTACTAATCAAGAACCTATCAATCTCTGCCTTAAATGCCCCCTATGAACCTCCACTACCCCTTGTGGCAAAGAATTCCACAGATTCAACATCCTCTGGCTGAAGAAATTCTTCTTCATCTCAGTTTTAAAGGGGCATCCCTTTATTCTGGGCTGTGTCCTCAGATCCTAGACTTTCCTTCTAATAGAAACATCCTCTCTGCATCCACTCTGTCTAGGCATCTCAGTATTCGATAGGTTTCAATGAGATCTCTCCTCATTCTTCTAAACTACAGCGAGAACAAGCCAGGGCCATCAAACGGTCCTCATACATTAACCCTTTCATTCTCCTGAACCTCCTCTGGAACTTCTCCAATGCCAGCACATCCTTTCTGAGACATGGTTCTCAAAACTGCTCACAGTACTATAAATGCAGTCTGACCAATGCCCTTATACAGCCTCAGCATTACATCCTTGCTTTTATATTGCAGTCCTCTGAATGCCAACATTACATTTTCCTTTTGTACTACTGACTCAACCTGCAAGTTAACCTTTTGGGAATCCTGCATGAGGACTCCCATGTCCCTTTGCACCTCCAATTTCTGAATTCACTCTCTGCTTAGAAAATAGTCTATGCCTCTATTCCTTCTGCCCACAAGTGTCACCACGCTTTCAGCACCAACATAACTTGCCCAAAACATACTAATCCTAACCTGTATGTCTTTACAAGGTGGAAGGAAACTGGAACACCCAGAGGAAACCCGTGCAGTCGTAGGACATAGAACATAGAACAGCACAGGCCCTTCAGCCCACACTGTTGTGCTGAACCAGCTAAAAAGTAAATCAAAAAAACCCAAAAGCAAATCCCTCCTACCTACATTATGTCCATCTTCCTCGTTTTCATGTGCCTATCCAAACGTCTCCTAAAAGCCTGTAGTGTATTTGCCTCTACCACCAGACCAGGCATCCACCACTCTGAGTAAAAAACTCACTCGTCACATCCTCTTTGAACTTACCCCCTCTCACCTTCAATGCATGCCCTCTGGTACTAGACATTTCTACACTGGGAAACAGATAATCCCTGTCCACTCTATCTGTGCCTCTCATAAACTTGTAAACCTCTATCAGATCTCCCCTTGGCCTCCACCGCTCCTGAGAAAACAACCAAAGTTTGTCCATCCTCTCATGATAGTACACTCCCTCTAAACCAGGTAGCATCCTAGTAAAACTCTTCTGCGCCCTCTTCAAAGGCTCATTATCCTTCCTACAGTGGGGTGACCAGATCTGTATGCAATACTCCAAATGTGGCCTAACCAGAGTTTTATTAAGTTGCAACATAACCTCTTGTCTTCTGAACTCAGTGCTTCAACCAATAAATGCAAACATTGCATTAGCCTTCTTAACTAGCTTATCGAAGCGTGCATCCACTTTCATGGAACTATGAACTTGGACTCAAAGGTCTCTCTGCTCAGCAACACTGTTAAGATCATGCCCTGTCAGTGTACTGTCTCCTTGCATTTGCCCTACCAACGTGCAACACCTCTCATTATCTGGGTTAAACTCCATTTCTGCAATTGATCTATATCACGCTGTATTCTTTGCCGATCTCTACACTTTCCACAACTCCTCCAATCTTGGTATCAACCGCAAATTTACTAACCCACCCATCTACATTTTTATCCAGGTCACATATATATCACAACCAGCAGAGGTCCCAGCACAGATCCCTGCAGAACATCACTAATTACAGACCTCCAGCTGTAAGCCTGTTGGGGTCACATACTATGTCCAGTGCTCCTGGTGTGGGCTCCTGTATATCGGTGAGACCCAATGTAGTTTGGGAGACTGCTTTGCTGAGCACCTATGCTTAGTCCACCAGAAAAAGTGTGATCTCCTGGTAGACACCCATTTTAATTCTACTTCCCATTTCCATTCCGACATGTCAGTCCATGGCCTCCTCTACTGCCCCAATGAGGACACACTCGGGTTGGAGGAACAACATCTTCTATTCTATCTGGATAGGCTCCAACCAGAAGGCATAAACATTGATTTCTCTAACTTCTGGTAATTGCCCCCCACCCCTCTCCTTCACTATTCCCCATTCCCATTTCCCTCTCTCACCTGAGAAGCTGGTGCAAGAGGCATGGCTTCAGGTTCTTGGATCATTGGGATCTCTTCTGGGGGAGGTATGACCTGTTCAAAAATGATGGGTTGCACCTGAACCTGAGGGGAACCAATATTCTCGTGGGCAGGTTTGTTAGAGCTGTTGGGGAGGGTTTAAACTAATTTAGCAGGGGGTGGGAACTGGAGTGAGGGGACTCACTCCAGGATGGATGGTAAAAAAGCATGCAGTCAGACTGTCAGGAAGGCCAGGCAGATCTAAGGACAAAACTTCAGCCAGCAGGGTGAGTATTAGTGCTTTAGGGATGTATAATCAAAAAGGGTAGCAAATACAGTACTCAAAGTGTTATATCTCAATGCATAGAGTATAAGAAATAAGGTGGATGATCTTGTTGCGCTATTACAGATCATCAGGTACGATGTTGTGGCCATCACTGAATCACGGCTGAAGGGTGGTTGTAGTTGGGAGCTGAATGTCCAAGGTTACACATTATATCAGAGGGATAGGCAGGTAGGCAGAGGGGTGGCATGTCTCTGCTGGTAAAGAATGGCATCAAATCAGTAGAAAGATGTGACATAGGATCAGAAGATGTTGAATCCTTATGGGTTGAGTTAAGAAACTTCAAGGGTGAAAGGACCCTGATGTCAGTTATATACAGGCCTCCCAACAGTAGCAGGGATGTGGAGCACAGATTACAATGGGAAACAGAAAAGGTGTGTCAAAGGGACAATGTTATAATAGTCGTGGGAGATTTCAACATGCAGGTCCCCAAGAGAGTGAGTTTGTTGAATGCCTACGAGATGGCTTTTTAGAACAGATTTTTGTTAAGCCTACTAGGGGATCAGTTATACTGGATTGGGTGGTATGTAATGAACCAGAGGTGATTGGGGAGCTTAAGGTAAAAGAATCCTTAGGAAGCAGTGATCACAATATGATTGAGTTCAGTTTGAAATTTGATAGTGAAAAAGTAAAGTCTGACATAGCAGTATTTCAGTGGAGTAAAGGAAATTACAGTGGTATGGGAGAGGAGTTGGCCAAAGTAAATTGGAAGGAGATGATGGCAGGGGTGTCAGCAGAGCAGAAATGGCCTGAGTTTCTGGGAAAAATGAGGAAGGTGCAGGATAGACGTATTCCAAAAACAAAGAAATACTCAAATAGCAAAATAGTACAACCATGGCTGATGAGGCATGTCAAAGCTAATGTAAAAGCAAAAGAGAGGGCATGCAACAAAGCAAAAATTAGTGGGAAGGCAGAGGATTGAAAAGTTTTTAAAATCCTACAGAGAACAACTAAAAGAATCATTAGGAGGGAAAAGATGAAATATGACAGCAAGCTAGCAAACAATATCAAAGTGAATAGTAAAGGCTTTTTCAAGTATGTAAAAAAATGAAAGAGAAATGAGAGTGGATATAGGACTGCTAAAAAATGAGACTGGAGAAATAATAACAGGGGCTAAGGAGATGGCAGATGAACTAAATGAGTATTTTGCATCAGTCTTCACTGTGGAAGACACTAGCAGTGTGCCAGATGTTGAAGGGTGTGAGGGAAGAGAAGTGAGTGCAGTTACTATTACAGGGGAGAAAGAGCTCAAAAAGCTGAAAGACCTAAGGGTACATAAGTCACCCAGACCAGATGAACTGCACCCTAGGTTACTGAAAGAGGTAGCGGTAGAGATTGTGGAGGCATTAGTAATGATCTTTCAAAAATCGTTGGACTATGGCATGGTGCCAGAGGACTTGAAAATTGCAGATGTCACTCCACTCTTTAAGAAAGGAGGAAGACAAACAGAAAGGAAATTATAGACCAGTTAGCCTGACCTCAGTGGTCGGGAAGAGGTAGGAGACAATTGTTAAGGATGAGGTTATGGAGTACTTGGTGACGCAGGACAATATAGGACAAAGTCAGCATGGTTTCCTTGAGGGAAAATCTTGCCTGACAAATCTGTTGGAATTCTTTGAGGAGATCACACGTAGGTTAGATAAAGGGAATGCAGTGGTTGTTGTATATTTGGATTTTCAGAAGGTCTTTGACAAGGTGTCACACATGAGGCTCCTACCAAGTTAAGAGCCCATTACATTACAGGAAAGTTACTGGCATGGTTAGAATGTTGGCTGATTGGTAGGAGGCAGCAAGTGGGAATAAGAGATCCTTTTCTGGTTGGCTACCAGTGTCTAGTGGTGTTCCGCAGGGGTGGTGTTGGGACCACTTCCTTTTATGCTGCATATAAATGATTTAGATGATGGGATAGATGGCTTTGTTGCTAAGTTTGCAGATGATACGAAGATTGGTGGAGGGGCAGGTAATATTGTGGGAACAGGTAGGCTGCAGAAGGACTTAAACAGATTAGGAAAATGGGCAATGGGCAAGGGCATGGCAAATGAAATACCATGTTGGAAAATGCATGGTCATGCACTTTGGTAGTAGAAATAAATGTGCAGACTGTTTTCTAAATGGGGGAAAATATCCAAAAATCTGAGATGCAAAGAGACTTGGGAGTCCTTGAGCAGAACACCCTAAAGATTAACTTGCAGGTTGAGTCAGTGGCGAGGAAGGGAAATAAATGTTAGCATTCATTTCAAGAGATCTAGAATACAAGGGTAGGGATGTGATGCTGAGGCTGTATAAGGCACTGGTGAGGCCTCACCTTGAATATTATGATCAGTTTTGAGCTCCTCATCTAAGAAAAGATATGCTGGCATTGGAGAAGGTTCACAAGGATAGTTAGGGGAATGTAAGAGTTATCATACAAGGAACGTTTGATGGCTCTGGGTCTGTACTTGCTGAAATTTAGAAGGTCAAGGGGGGATCTCATTGAAACCTTTCGAATGTTGAAAGGCCTAGACAGAGTAGATGTGGAAAGAATGTTTCCCGTGGTGGAGGATTCTAGGACAAGAAGGATTAAGCCTGAAGATAGGGGGTGTCCATTTATAACAGAGATTGTGGAGTAACTTCTTTAGCCAAAGGGTGGTGAATTTGTGGAGTTTATTATCACATGTAGCTGTGGAGGACAGGTCATTGGGTTTATTTAAGGCAGAGTTTGTTAGGTTCTTGATTGGACATGGAATCAAAGGTTACCGGGAAAAGGCTGAGGAGAGGAAAAAGGATCAGCCATGATTGAATGGTGGAGCAAACACACAGGCCAAATAGTCTAATTCTGCTCCTACATGTTATGGTCTTATGGTCCAGTTTGAATAAATTTCTTGAGCTATTACCTCCATCTTTTATACACAAGCCAGATCTGAATTCAAACAGCCAATTTCCCATAAATTTCATACACCTTAATATTCTGGATTAGACTCCCATAAGGGAGCTTGTCAGCACCTTACTAATATCCATGTAGACAATATCCACTGCTCTACCTTTATCAATCTCTCTCATCACCTTGTCAAAAAACTCAAATTAATAGGACATGACCTGCCCTGCACAAAGCCATGCTGGCTCTCCCTAACTAGGACAGGGGTTTCCAAATGATCATATATCCTATCTCTGAGAATTTTCTCCAGCAATTTCCCTACAACTGACCTGAGATTCACTGGTCTATAGGTCCCACGATTTTCCCCAGTTCATTTCTTAAATAGAGGTACAACATTAGCCACTTGCTAGCCCTCTGGGACTTCACCTGTGCCTAGACAGGACATAAAGATACTGGTCAAAGCACCAGCAATCTCGTCTCTTGCCTCCTTCAATAACCTGGGATAAATTCCATCAGGTCCTGGAGCATATTTCAAGAGATCAGCAGTTTTTGAGATACTCAAACCACCCCATCTGGCACCAACAAACATTCCACTATCAAAGTTACTTACACCACATTTCTCCATGGTCAAAGTCACTTACATCACATTTCTTCATGGTCAAAATCACTTACATCACATCTCTTCGTGGTCAAAGTCACTTAGATCCTATTTCTTCCCCATTCTGATGTTTAGTCTGAACAATAACTGAACCTCTTTGCCATGTCTCCATGCTTTTCAACACTGTGTTGCTGCCGTATGATTGGCTGATTAGATATTAGCATTAACGAGCAGGTGTACAGGTGTACCTAATAAAGTGGCTATTGAGTGTACGTTGTGAAATTTGTTGTTTTGTAGTGACAGTACAGTGCTCAGTTATAAAATATTACTGTAGATGACCATAAAAGTTACTAAATAGTGTGAACAGCAATAGTGAAATAGGGTCCATGGGTTTATGGTCTGTTCAGATATCTGACCGCAGAGGGGAAGAAGCTGTTCCTAAGTTATTGAGTGTGTGTCTTTAAGCATAATACACAGACAAAAATTCAAACACTATCACACGGACATCACTGATTCACATACACAAATCTGATCACATACATAACGATTAGTGTAACGCTATTACAGTATCAGCGACCCAGGTTCAGTTCTGCCGCTGTCTGAAGGAGGGTGTACATTCTCTCTGCTACGGCAAGCGTTTCCTCCAGGTATCTTGGTTAATTAGCCACATACTGTAGGTGTAATTGGGTGACGATGCTTGTTTCATCCAAGCAGGCCCAGATGCTAATGTCTGACTGGTCTTTCTTTTGCTTGAGACAAATGACTTTCAGATTATCCTTGGAGCTGCTGGACATCCGGTATCACTGCTCAATTCAGCCCTTTTTTCCAGAAAGGCAGAGTTCGCATTTATAATACAGCAGCAACATCCATCGTCACAGAGACCCCCACCCATCCAGGCCATGCTCTCTTCTCACTGCTGCCATTTGGCTCAGGTCCCACACCACCAGGTTCAGAAACTGTTACTACCCCTTCACCATCAGGCTCTTGAACCAACACGAGTAACCGCAACTCCATGTCATACTCAGAACGGACTCACCTTCAGGAACTCTACAAGTCATGTTCTCAATAGTTATTATTTTTATCTATTATGATTATTATTTGTTTTTCTGTTTGTATTTGTACAGTTTGTCTTTACTTGCATCTTGGTTGTTTGTTTTTGTATGCGTACAGTTTTTCATTGATGATGTGTTTCTTTGTATGCCCACAAGAAAATGAATCTCAGGGTTGTATATGGTATCATATATGTACTTGAATAATAAATTTCTTTTGACTTTGACTTAATACATCTTTCACAAACTCAGGATGTTTATAATCATAGACATCTACAGCACATTACAGGCCCTTCAGCCCACAATGTTGTGCTAACCATGTAACCTACTCTAGAAGCTGCCTAGAATTTCCCTACTGCACAGCCCTCTGTTTTGCTATGCTCCATGTACCTACTTAAGAGTCTCTTAAAAGACCCTATTGTATCTGCCTCTACCACCTTCACTGGCAGTGCATTCCACGCGCCCACCACTCTCTGTGCGAAAGACTTAGCGCTGACATCCCCCTTGTACCTACTTCCAAGCTATGCCCCCTCATGTTAGCCATTTCAGTCCTGGGGAAAAGCCTCTGGCTATCCACATGAGGAGGTTTAGTTTCTGACCATTTTACAGAAAGTGAAGTGGTTTTCCAAAGCTTAGGATCTAGGATCAACTTTATTTGCTGTACACATTTACATGTATTAGGGAATTGCCAAGGGGTGTGGTCAGGGCATGATGTGCATTAAAAAAACAGCGACATTCAACAACTATAAAGAATTATATAAAGTTCGAGGTGAAAGTACAGGTATGGAATAAATTGTGCATAAGTACATCAATACCAGCAATAATTATAATGTAAACAAGATTCTCTGTAAACTCTAGAGCAGGGATTTCCAACCTGGGCTCCTTAGTCCTCTCAGTCAATGGTAAGGGTCCATAGCATAAAAAAGGTTTGGAACCTCTGCTCCAGAGACTGTTGTGAAAATCAACCACGATGAAAAGGTGGAGCAGACTCGATGGGCCAAATGGCCTTATTCTGCTCATGGTCTTATGCCTTATTATAAAAAGTGGTTTCAAGTATTTACAGTGCAGTGATGGGGTTATAGATAGAGGGCGGGTGGTGCTAACAAGAATGGTTGATCAGATTATCTGCCTTGGGGAAGAAACTTTTAAGGCGGTGTGAAGTTTCCATTTTAAAAGCCCTATAGTGTTTTCCAGAAAGGAGTGTTTGGCAAGGCAATTTGCAGGGTGGGTGGTTGACGTAATGGAAAGTTAACAGCAAAATTGCAACTAACTTTCACAAATAAATAAATAATGCAGTTATAACTAGGTTTAGAGAGGGTGCAAAGGAGATTTTCCAGGATGCTGCCTGGATTAGAGAGCGTGTCTTATGAGGAAAGGTTGAGTGAGCTGGGGCTTTCCTCTTTGGAGTGAAAGAAGGATGAGACGTAACTTGTTTGAGGTGTATCAGATGATAGAAGCCATAGAAGGAGTGAACAGCCAGTGCCCTTTTCCAAGGGTAGCAATGGTCATAATTTTAAAGTGATTGGAGGAAGAGGTAGATTCTATACACAAGAGAGTGGTGGGTGTATTAAATGCCCTGCCAGAGGCGGTGGGAGAAGCATTGGTAGCAGTTAGAAACATTTCAGAGACTCTTAGTTAGGAATGTGGATGATAGAAGGACGGAGGATGGTGCAGGACAGAAGGGTTAGATTAATCTTAGAGTGGGTTAAAAGGTCAGCACAATATTGTGGGCCGAAGGTCCTGTCCTGTGCTGTAGTGTTCTATGTTCTAAATGGACTGGAAGCGAGGAAAATGGAATCACTGGATTATGCACTAATATGTTTTCTAAAAGTAACTGAGTGACTTTCTCGGGGTCTGCAAATATTGCCAGGAGAAAGTGTCCATATATCTTTCCATTAACAACTAAGCGGCCACCCATAGGAGAGACCTTGGTCTGTGACCCTCATGTTCAGCAGTGTCTTGGCAAATACAGTAGAGTCATGTAGTCCTATAGAACAGAAACAGGCTATTCAGCCCATCAGGTACATGCCGACCAAGGTGCACAACCTAGCTAATCCAGTGTGCCTGGGTTTGGTTCATTTTCCCTTGAAACCTTTCCATCTGCCTGTCGAAGTGTCCTTTGAATGTTATTGTAGCGGCTTCAACCATTTCCTCTGGCAGCTTGCTCCACATACCCACCACCCTCTGCACCTTAATTCCGATTCCTATTCCTGTTCCATCATGTAGGTCCATGGCCTCCTCTTATGCCAAGATGCGGCCACCCTCAGGGTGGAGGGTCAACACCGTCTTTGTAGCCTCCAACCTGATGGCATGAATATCCATTTCTCCTTCCAGTAAAAAAATTCCCTCTCCCTTACCTCTTCTTCTATTCCCCACTCTGGTCTCTTACCTCTTCTCACCTGCCTATCACCTCCCCCTGGATCCCCTCTTCCTTCCCTTTCTCCAATGGTCCACTCTCTTCTCCTATCAGGTTCCTCCCTCTCCAGCCCTTTACCTTTCCCATCCACCTGGTTTCACTTATCACCTACCATCTATCCTCCTTCCCTTCCCCTACCTTTTCATTCTTATGTCTTCCCTCTACCTTTCCAGTCCTGCTGAAGGGTCTCAGCCTGAAACGTCAACTGTTTGTTTATTTCCATAGATGCTGCCTGACCTGCTGAGTTCCTCCAGCATTTAGTCTGTGCTACTGTGCTTTGTATTAGTTCAGTAGCAGTAAGCGAAAATTTGTTACCAGAAAGACATAATATACGGTGAAATGCGTCAAATCAAATCAGCGAGGATTGCGCTGAGCAACCACAAGTGTCGCCACATTTCCGATGCAACCATACATCTCTGGAATGTGGGAGGAGGCCAGAGCATCCAGAGGAAACATACGCGGTCGCAGGGAGAACGTACAAACTCCTCACAGACCGTGGTGGGAATTGAACCCCTATCTTACAGCGTGGTTCTGTAAAGCACTACGCTACTGTGCCAAACTGGGTAATCAGTGTAACCAGAGATCATTGTGGTGATCTCTGCAGGGAACAACAGGAAATGGGGGAGGTCCTATATAAAAATTTCTTGTCCATTTTTCCACGGAGAGGAACATGGAATCTGATGAGTCCAGGGGAAGGACTAGACTGGAGGATTTGACGTGAAGAGGAGTTGGAGATCTTGAAATGCAAAAAGCTGGCTACATTCTCAGGGCCTGGCCAGTTGTATCCTAAGAACAAGAGAGGAAATTACTGGGATATTTAGCAGAGATTTTTGTTCCTTTGTTAACAACACACAATGAAGGGTAGATAATATGCTTTTATTTAAGAATGGCAGCAGGGGTAAGCCAGGGAGCTACAGAGTACAGAGCCCTCTATCACTGGTAGGAAAGTTATTGTAAGGGATTCTGAGGGACATAATTTATTTGCATTTGGGAGGACAAAATCTATATTGGGATAGTTCATATGGTTTTCTGCTTGGGAAATATTGTATACTTGGTCCTCTGGTCCATACATACTACATTAGATTAGATTAAATTATGAGAACACTCAGTCCTCTTTTATTGTCATTTAGAAATGCATACATGCATTAAGAAATGATGCAATGTTTCTCTGGGGTGATATCACAGAAAACAGGACAGACCAAAGACTAACACTGACAGAATCACATAATTATAACATATAGTTACAGCAGTGTAAAGCAATACCATAATTTGATAAAGAACAGACCATGGGCACAGTAAAAAAAACAGTCTAAGTCCCGAGTCGATGGACTCCCGAGTCCCCGATAGCAGACGGCAAAAGGGAGAAACTCCCTGCCATAAACCTCCAGGCACCGTCAACTTGCCGATACCTTGAAAGCGCCTGACCACAACCGACACTGAGTCCATCCGTCCGAAAACTCCGAGCTTCCGACCAGCCTTCCGATACAGCCTCCTGAGTGCCATCCTCTGCCGAGCGCCTTCGACCTCTTCCTGGCCGCTGAAACAAGCAAAGCCGAGGATTTTGAGGCCTTTAGCTCCGGAGATTCCGGTTACCACACAGTAGCAGCGGCAGCAAAGTGGGCATTTCAGAAATTTTCCAGATGTTCCTCCGTACTCTCACGTCCATCTCCATCAAATCAGGAATTGTGCACGGTCCCCTACTTGACAGATAACAGATATCATCACCAAAGTGGCCGCGCGTGCTGTCGTTGCACCGCCATCTTCTCCCCCCTCTCGGGAGGTTTCCTTGGTTCTCTGGTCCATACCTAATGTACGCTTGGTCCTCTGGTCCGTACCTAATGAATGCTTGGTCCTCTGGTCCGTACATAATGTACGCTTGGTCCTCTGGTCCGTACCTAATGTATACTTGGTCCTCTGGTCCGTACATACTATATGCTTGATCCTCTGGTCCGTACATAATGTACGCTTGGTCCTCTGGTCTGTACATAATGTACACTTGGTCCTCTGGTCCATACATACTATATGCTTGGTCCTCTGGTCCGTACACACTGTGATGGATAGCATTCCAATTGCTACTTAGAAGCTGTGGGCATTGTAATGTCATCTGGTCCTCTGATCCTGCAACACCACCTCTTTGATCAAGAAAGCACAGCAGCATCTCCACTTCCTAAGGAGACAGAGGTGAGGGAAGCTCCTGCCCCCTCCTATTCTAAACAATTTTTACAGGAGCATCATCGAGAGTGTCCTGACCAGCTGCTTCACCACCTGGTTTGGAAATTGCAAGACAGCTGACTGCAGGTCCCTACGAAGGACTGCGAGGACTACTGAGAGGGTCATGAGGGTCTCTCTTACACACATCTCTGCTACTTCTCAGGAATGCTGCGTGTGCAGGGCCCTTAGCATTGTCAAGGCTTCCTCCCATATATCCCACCGTCTCCAACAGGCAGTAGGTTCCTTAGGATTGGGAAAGGACTGTTGGGATGAGAAACAGCTTCTTCCCCCAGACTGTAAGACTGCTAAAGTCCCTGACACCATCCAGACCTCAACAGGTATGAAGTGCCAGTAGCGTTATACTGTTTACTTTTTAATTTATGTTGTAAGTGCACCTTATGCTGAATGTCAATCTTCTGGAATATATTTATTAATTTATTTGTGCTAATGATACTTTATGTTTTGAGTGTGAGTTTTAGGTCCTGTGTTGAGCACCCTTGTCCCTGATGCCATTTTGCTTCATTTGGCTGTATACATGTATACAGTTGAATTACAACAAACTGAACTTGAACTCTGTCAGCACCCTGTCCTAAACAAGGGACACAGAAAGAATCTAAAGCTAGGGTGTTCAGTGCCCATATTCCTAAGGTGTCTGGCAACACACTAAGATTTAAAAATCTATCGCTATCCAATGATCATGCGATTTAGGAGGCGCTGGATGAGCACATGGTGTACAGACTGTCGACAGAGGTAGAGTGGAGAGCGTTCTGACGACTGAGGTATGGTAGAGAGCGTTCTGACGACTGAGGTAGGGTAGAGAGCGTTCTGTCGACAGAGGTAGGGTAGAGAGCGTTCTGTTGACTGAGGTAGGGTGGAGAGCGTTCTGTTGACAGAGGTAGGGTGGAGAGCGTTCTGATGACAGAGGTAGGGTGACGAGCGTTCTGTTGACAGAGGTAGGGTGGAGAGCGTTCTGATGACAGAGGTAGGGTGGAGAGCGTTCTGTTGACAGAGGTAGGGTGGAGAGCGTTCTGATGACAGAGGTAGGGTGGAGAGCGTTCTGTCGACAGAGGTAGGGTGGAGAGCGTTCTGTTGACGAGGTAGGGTGGAGAGCGTTCTGTCGACAGAGGTAGGGTGGAGAGCGTTCTGATGACAGAGGTAGGGTGGAGAGCGTTCTGTCGACAGAGGTAGGGTGGAGAGCGTTCTGACGACTGAGGTAGGGTGGAGAGCGTTCTGACGACAGAGGTAGGGTGGAGAGCGTTCTGTCGACAGAGGTAGGGTGGAGAGCGTTCTGTCGACAGAGGTAGGGTAGAGAGCGTTCTGACGACTGAGGTAGGGGAGAGAGCGTTCTGACGACTGAGGTAGGGTAGAGAGCGTTCTGTTGACTGAGGTAGGGTGGAGAGCGTTCTGTTGACAGAGGTAGGGTGGAGAGCGTTCTGATGACAGAGGTAG
Source organism: Mobula hypostoma (assembly GCF_963921235.1). Taxonomy (NCBI): domain Eukaryota; kingdom Metazoa; phylum Chordata; class Chondrichthyes; order Myliobatiformes; family Myliobatidae; genus Mobula; species Mobula hypostoma. Next base: position 62,887,058 of record NC_086105.1, on the reverse strand, counting down.
GGTGGAGAGCGTTCTGTCGACAGAGGTAGGGTGCAGAGCATTCTGACGACAGAGGTAGGGTGGAGGGTGTTCTGTCGACAGAGGTAGGGTGACGAGCCTTCTGTCGACAGAGGTAGGGTGACGAGCCTTCTGTCGACAGAGGTAGGGTGGAGGGCGTTCTGTCGACAGAGGTAGGGTGGAGAGCGTTCTGTCGACAGAGGTAGGGTGGAGGGCGTTCTGTCGACAGAGGTAGGGTGGAGAGCGTTCTGTCGACAGAGGTAGGGTGACGAGCATTCTGTCGACAGAGGTAGGGTGACGAGCGTTCTGTCGACTGAGGTAGAGTGGAGAGCGTTCTGTCGACAGAGGTAGGGTGGAGGGCGTTCTGACGACAGAGGTAGGGTGGAGAGCGTTCTGACGACAGAGGTAGGGTGGAGGGCGTTCTGTCGACAGAGGTAGGGTGGAGAGCGTTCTGACGACAGAGCTAGGGTGGAGAGCATTCTGTCGACTGAGGTAGGGTGGAGGGCGTTCTGTCGACAGAGGTAGGGTGGAGAGCGTTCTGTCGACAGAGGTAGGGTGACGAGCGTTCTGTCGACAGAGGTAGGGTGAAGGGCGTTCTGTCGACAGAGGTAGGGTGGAGGACGTTCTGTCGACAGAGGTAGGGTGGAGGGCGTTCTGTCGACAGAGGTATGGTGACGAGCGTTCTGACGACAGAGCTAGGGTGGAGGGCGTTCTGTCGACTGAGGTAGGGTGGAGGGCGTTCTGTCGACAGAGGTAGGGTGGAGGGCGTTCTCTTGACAGAGGTATGGTGACGAGCGTTCTGTCGACAGAGGTATGGTGACGAGCGTTCTGTCGACGGAGGTATGGTGACGAGCGTTCTGTCGACAGAGGTAGGGTGGAGGGCGTTCTGTCGACAGAGGTAAGGTGACGAGCGTTCTGTCGACAGAGGTAGGGTGACGAGCGTTCTGTCGACAGAGGTATGGTGACGAGCGTTCTGTCGACAGAGGTAGGGTGACGAGCGTTCTGTCGACAGAGGTATGGTGACGAGCGTTCTGACGACAGAGGTAGGGCGGAGAGCATTCTGACGACAGAGGTAGGGCGGAGAGCATTCTGACGACAGAGGTAGGGTGGAGGGCGTTCTGTCGACAGAGGTAGGGTGGAGAGCGTTCTGTCGACAGAGGTAGGGTGACGAGCGTTCTGTCGACAGAGGTAGGGTGGAGGGCGTTCTGTCGACAGAGGTATGGTGACGAGCGTTCTGTAGACAGAGGTAGGGTGGAGAGCGTTCTGTCGACAGAGGTATGGTGACGAGCGTTCTGTCGACAGAGGAAGGGTGGAGGGCGTTCTGTCGACAGAGGTACAGTGGAGGGCGTTCTGTCGACAGAGGTAGGGTGACGAGCGTTCTGTCGACAGAGCTAGGGTGGAGAGCGTTCTGTCGACAGAGGTATGGTGACGAGCGTTCTGTCGACAGAGGTAGGGTGACGAGCGTTCTGTCGACAGAGGTAGGTGACGAGCGTTCTGTCGACAGAGGTAGGGTGACGAGCGTTCTGTCGACAGAGGTAGGGTGGAGGGCGTTCTGTCGACAGAGGTAGGGTGGAGAGCATTCTGTCGACTGAGGTAGGGTGGAGGGCGTTCTGTCGACAGAGGTAGGGTGGAGGGCGTTCTGTCGACAGAGGTAGGGTGGAGGGCGTTCTGTCGACAGAGGTAGGGTGACGAGCGTTCTGTCGACAGAGGTATGGTGATGAGCGTTCTGTCGACAGAGGTAGGGTGACGAGCGTTCTGTCGACAGAGGTAGGGTGGAGGGCGTTCTGTCGACACAGGTAGGGTGGAGGGCGTTCTGTCGACAGAGGTATGGTGACGAGCGTTCTGTCGACAGAGGTAGGGTGGAGGGCGTTCTGTCGACCGAGGTAGGGTGACGAGCGTTCTGTCGACAGAGGTACAGTGGAGGGCGTTCTGTCGACAGAGGTAGGGTGACGAGCGTTCTGTCGACAGAGGTAGGGTAGAGAGCGTTCTGTAGACAGAGGTAGGGTGGAGAGCGTTCTGTCGACAGAGGTATGGTGACGAGCGTTCTGTCGACAGAGGTAGGTTGGAGGGCGTTCTGTCGACAGAGGTAGGGTGGAGGGCGTTCTGTCGACAGAGGTAGGGTGACGAGCGTTCTGTCGACAGAGGTAGGGTAGAGAGCGTTCTGTCGACAGAGGTAGGGTGGAGAGCGTTCTGTCGACAGAGGTAGGGTGGAGAGCGTTCTGTCGACAGAGGTAGGGTGACGAGCGTTCTGTCGACAGAGGTATGGTGACGAGCGTTCTGTCGACAGAGGTATGGTGGAGAGCGTTCTGTCGACAGAGGTAGGGTGACGAGCGTTCTGACGACTCAGGCAGGGTGACGAGCGTTCTGTCGACAGAGGTAGGGTGACGAGCGTTCTGACGACAGAGGTATGGTGACGAGCGTTCTGTCGACAGAGGTAGGGTGGAGGGCGTTCTGTTGACAGAGGTATGGTGACGAGCGTTCTGTCGACAGAGGTAGGGTGACGAGCGTTCTGTCGACAGAGGTAGGGTGGAGAGCGTTCTGACGACAGAGGTAGGGTGACGAGCGTTCTGTCGACAGAGGTAGGGTGGAGGGCGTTCTGTCGACTGAGGTAGGGTGACGAGCGTTCTGTCGACAGAGGTAGGGTGGAGGGCGTTCTGTCGACGGAGGTATGGTGACGAGCGTTCTGTCGACAGAGGTAGGGTGGAGGGCGTTCTGTCGACAGAGGTAGGGTGACGAGCGTTCTGTCGACAGAGGTATGGTGACGAGCGTTCTGACGACAGAGGTAGGGTGGAGGGCGTTCTGTCGACAGAGGTATGGTGGAGAGCGTTCTGTCGACAGAGGTAGGGTGGAGGGCGTTCTGTCGACAGAGGTATGGTGACGAGCGTTCTGACGACAGAGGTAGGGTGGAGAGCGTTCTGTCGACAGAGGTAGGGTGACGAGCGTTCTGTCGACAGAGGTATGGTGGAGAGCGTTCTGTCGACAGAGGTAGGGTGGAGGGCGTTCTGTCGACGGAGGTATGGTGACGAGCGTTCTGTCGACAGAGGTAGGGTGACGAGCGTTCTGTCGACAGAGGTAGGGTGGAGGGCGTTCTGTCGACGGAGGTATGGTGACGAGCGTTCTGTCGACAGAGGTAGAGTGACGAGCGTTCTGTCGACAGAGGTACGGTGGAGGGCGTTCTGTCGACAGAGGTAGGGTGGAGAGCGTTCTGACGACAGAGGTATGGTGACGAGCGTTCTAACGACAGAGGTAGGGTGGAGGGCGTTCTGTCGACGGAGGTATGGTGACGAGCGTTCTGTCGACAGAGGTAGGGTGGAGGGCGTTCTGTCGACAGAGGTAGGGTGACGAGCGTTCTGTCGACAGAGGTAGGGTGGAGGGCGTTCTGTCGACAGAGGTAGGCTGACGAGCGTTCTGTCGACAGAGGTAGGGTGGAGGGCGTTCTGTCGACAGAGGTAGGGTGGAGGGCGTTCTGTCGACAGAGGTAGGGTGACGAGCGTTCTGTCGACAGAGGTAGGGTGGAGGGCGTTCTGTCGACAGAGGTAGGCTGACGAGCGTTCTGTCGACAGAGGTAGGGTGGAGGGCGTTCTGTCGACAGAGGTAGGGTGGAGGGCGTTCTGTCGACAGAGGTAGGGTGGAGGGCGTTCTGTCGACAGAGGTATGGTGACGAGCGTTCTGTCGACAGAGGTAGGGTGGAGAGCGTTCTGTCGACAGAGGTAGGGTGGAGGGCGTTCTGTCGACAGAGGTAGGGTGGAGGGCGTTCTGTCGACAGAGGTATGGTGACGAGCGTTCTGTCGACAGAGGTAGGGTGGAGAGCGTTCTGTCGACAGAGGTATGGTGACGAGCGTTCTGACGACAGAGGTAGGGTGGAGGGCGTTCTGTCGACGGAGGTATGGTGACGAGCGTTCTGTCGACAGAGGTAGGGTGGAGGGCGTTCTGTCGACAGAGGTAGGGTGGAGGGCGTTCTGTCGACAGAGGTAGGGTGACGAGCGTTCTGTCGACAGAGGTAGGGTGGAGAGCGTTCTGTCGACAGAGGTAGGGTGGAGGGCGTTCTGTCGACAGAGGTAGGGTGGAGGGCGTTCTGTCGACAGAGGTAGGGTGACGAGCGTTCTGTCGACAGAGGTATGGTGACGAGCGTTCTGTCGACAGAGGTAGGGTGACGAGCGTTCTGTCGACAGAGGTAGGGTGGAGAGCGTTCTGTCGACAGAGGTAGGGTGACGAGCGTTCTGTCGACAGAGGTATGGTGACGAGCGTTCTGTCGACAGAGGTAGGGTGGAGGGCGTTCTGTCGACGGAGGTATGGTGACGAGCGTTCTGACGACAGAGGTAGGGTGGAGGGCGTTCTGTCGACAGAGGTATGGTGACGAGCGTTCTGTCGACAGAGGTAGGGTGGAGGGCGTTCTGTCGACAGAGGTAGGGTGACGAGCGTTCTGTCGACAGAGGTAGGGTGGAGGGCGTTCTGTCGACAGAGGTAGGGTGGAGGACGTTCTGTCGACAGAGGTAGGGTGACGAGCGTTCTGTCGACGGAGGTATGGTGACGAGCGTTCTGTCGACAGAGGTATGGTGACGAGCGTTCTGTCGACAGAGGTAGGGTGGAGGGAGTTCTGTCGACGGAGGTAGGGTGGAGGACGTTCTGTCGACAGAGGTAGGGTGACGAGCGTTCTGTCGACAGAGGTAGGGTGGAGAGCGTTCTGTCGACAGAGGTAGGGTGGAGGGCGTTCTGTCGACAGAGGTAGGGTGGAGGGCGTTCTGTCGACGGAGGTATGGTGACGAGCGTTCTGTCGACAGAGGTAGGGTGACGAGCGTTCTGACGACAGAGGTAGGGTGGAGGGCGTTCTGTCGACAGAGGTATGGTGACGAGCGTTCTGACGACAGAGGTAGGGTGGAGGGCGTTCTGTCGACAGAGGTATGGTGACGAGCGTTCTGTCGACAGAGGTATGGTGACGAGCGTTCTGTCGACAGAGGTAGGGTGGAGGGCGTTCTGTCGACAGAGGTAGGGTGGAGGGCGTTCTGTCCACAGAGGTATGGTGACGAGCGTTCTGTCCACAGAGGTATGGTGACGAGCGTTCTGTCGACAGAGGTAGGGTGGAGGGCGTTCTGTCGACAGAGGTATGGTGACGAGCGTTCTGTCGACAGAGGTAGGGTGGAGGGCGTTCTGTCGACGGAGGTATGGTGACGAGCGTTCTGTCGACAGAGGTAGGGTGGAGGGCGTTCAGTCGACAGAGGTAGGGTGGAGGGCGTTCTGTCGACAGAGGTAGGGTGGAGGGCGTTCTGTCGACGGAGGTATGGTGACGAGCGTTCTGTCGACAGAGGTAGGGTGGAGAGCGTTCTGTCGACAGAGGTATGGTGACGAGCGTTCTGTCGACAGAGGTAGGGTGGAGAGCGTTCTGTCGACAGAGGTAGGGTGACGAGCGTTCTGTCGACAGAGGTAGGGTGGAGAGCGTTCTGTCGACAGAGGTATGGTGACGAGCGTTCTGTCGACAGAGGTAGGGTGGAGAGCGTTCTGTCGACAGAGGTATGGTGACGAGCGTTCTGTCGACAGAGGTAGGGTGGAGAGCGTTCTGTCGACAGAGGTAGGGTGGAGAGCGTTCTGTCGACAGAGGTATGGTGGAGAGCGTTCTGTCGACAGAGGTATGGTGACGAGCGTTCTGTCGACAGAGGTAGGGTGGAGAGCGTTCTGTCGACAGAGGTATGGTGACGAGCGTTCTGTCGACAGAGGTAGGGTGGAGGGCGTTCTGTCGACAGAGGTAGGGTGGAGGGCGTTCTGTCGACGGAGGTATGGTGACGAGCGTTCTGTCGACAGAGGTAGGGTGGAGAGCGTTCTGTCGACAGAGGTATGGTGACGAGCGTTCTGTCGACAGAGGTAGGGTGGAGGGCGTTCTGTCGACAGAGGTAGGGTGGAGGGCGTTCTGTCGACAGAGGTAGGGTGGAGAGCGTTCTGTCGACAGAGGTAGGGTGGAGGGCGTTCTGTCGACGGAGGTATGGTGACGAGCGTTCTGTCGACAGAGGTAGGGTGGAGAGCGTTCTGTCGACAGAGGTATGGTGGAGAGCGTTCTGTCGACAGAGGTATGGTGACGAGCGTTCTGTCGACAGAGGTAGGGTGGAGGGCGTTCTGTCCACAGAGGTATGGTGACGAGCGTTCTGTCGACAGAGGTAGGGTGGAGGGCGTTCTGTCGACGGAGGTATGGTGACGAGCGTTCTGTCGACAGAGGTAGGGTGGAGGGCGTTCTGTCGATGGAGGTATGGTGACGAGCGTTCTGTCGACAGAGGTAGGGTGGAGGGCGTTCTGTCGACAGAGGTATGGTGACGAGCGTTCTGTCGACAGAGGTAGGGTGGAGGGCGTTCTGTCGACAGAGGTAGGGTGGAGGGCGTTCTGTCGACAGAGGTATGGTGGAGAGCGTTCTGTCGACAGAGGTAGGGTGGAGGGCGTTCTGTCGACAGAGGTATGGTGACGAGCGTTCTGACGACAGAGGTAGGGTGGAGGGCGTTCTGTCGACGGAGGTATGGTGACGAGCGTTCTGTCGACAGAGGTAGGGTGGAGGGCGTTCTGTCGACAGAGGTAGGGTGGAGGGCGTTCTGTCGACAGAGGTAGGGTGACGAGCGTTCTGTCGACAGAGGTAGGGTGGAGAGCGTTCTGTCGACAGAGGTAGGGTGGAGGGCGTTCTGTCGACAGAGGTAGGGTGGAGGGCGTTCTGTCGACAGAGGTAGGGTGACGAGCGTTCTGTCGACAGAGGTATGGTGACGAGCGTTCTGTCGACAGAGGTAGGGTGACGAGCGTTCTGTCGACAGAGGTATGGTGACGAGCGTTCTAACGACAGAGGTAGGGTGGAGGGCGTTCTGTCGACGGAGGTATGGTGACGAGCGTTCTGTCGACAGAGGTAGGGTGGAGGGCGTTCTGTCGACAGCGGTAGGGTGACGAGCGTTCTGTCGACAGAGGTAGGGTGGAGGGCGTTCTGTCGACAGAGGTAGGCTGACGAGCGTTCTGTCGACAGAGGTAGGGTGGAGGGCGTTCTGTCGACAGAGGTAGGGTGGAGGGCGTTCTGTCGACAGAGGTAGGGTGACGAGCGTTCTGTCGACAGAGGTAGGGTGGAGGGCGTTCTGTCGACAGAGGTAGGCTGACGAGCGTTCTGTCGACAGAGGTAGGGTGGAGGGCGTTCTGTCGACAGAGGTAGGGTGGAGGGCGTTCTGTCGACAGAGGTATGGTGACGAGCGTTCTGTCGACAGAGGTAGGGTGGAGAGCGTTCTGTCGACAGAGGTAGGGTGGAGGGCGTTCTGTCGACAGAGGTAGGGTGGAGGGCGTTCTGTCGACAGAGGTATGGTGACGAGCGTTCTGTCGACAGAGGTAGGGTGGAGAGCGTTCTGTCGACAGAGGTATGGTGACGAGCGTTCTGACGACAGAGGTAGGGTGGAGGGCGTTCTGTCGACGGAGGTATGGTGACGAGCGTTCTGTCGACAGAGGTAGGGTGGAGGGCGTTCTGTCGACAGAGGTAGGGTGGAGGGCGTTCTGTCGACAGAGGTAGGGTGACGAGCGTTCTGTCGACAGAGGTAGGGTGGAGAGCGTTCTGTCGACAGAGGTAGGGTGGAGGGCGTTCTGTCGACAGAGGTAGGGTGGAGGGCGTTCTGTCGACAGAGGTAGGGTGACGAGCGTTCTGTCGACAGAGGTATGGTGACGAGCGTTCTGTCGACAGAGGTAGGGTGGAGAGCGTTCTGTCGACAGAGGTAGGGTGGAGAGCGTTCTGTCGACAGAGGTAGGGTGACGAGCGTTCTGTCGACAGAGGTATGGTGACGAGCGTTCTGTCGACAGAGGTAGGGTGGAGGGCGTTCTGTCGACGGAGGTATGGTGACGAGCGTTCTGACGACAGAGGTAGGGTGGAGGGCGTTCTGTCGACAGAGGTATGGTGACGAGCGTTCTGTCGACAGAGGTAGGGTGGAGGGCGTTCTGTCGACAGAGGTAGGGTGACGAGCGTTCTGTCGACAGAGGTAGGGTGGAGGGCGTTCTGTCGACAGAGGTAGGGTGGAGGACGTTCTGTCGACAGAGGTAGGGTGACGAGCGTTCTGTCGACGGAGGTATGGTGACGAGCGTTCTGTCGACAGAGGTATGGTGACGAGCGTTCTCTCGACAGAGGTAGGGTGGAGGGCGTTCTGTCGACGGAGGTAGGGTGGAGGACGTTCTGTCGACAGAGGTAGGGTGACGAGCGTTCTGTCGACAGAGGTAGGGTGGAGAGCGTTCTGTCGACAGAGGTAGGGTGGAGGGCGTTCTGTCGACAGAGGTAGGGTGGAGGGCGTTCTGTCGACGGAGGTATGGTGACGAGCGTTCTGTCGACAGAGGTAGGGTGACGAGCGTTCTGACGACAGAGGTAGGGTGGAGGGCGTTCTGTCGACAGAGGTATGGTGACGAGCGTTCTGACGACAGAGGTAGGGTGGAGGGTGTTCTGTCGACAGAGGTATGGTGACGAGCGTTCTGTCGACAGAGGTATGGTGACGAGCGTTCTGTCGACAGAGGTAGGGTGGAGGGCGTTCTGTCGACAGAGGTAGGGTGGAGGGCGTTCTGTCCACAGAGGTATGGTGACGAGCGTTCTGTCCACAGAGGTATGGTGACGAGCGTTCTGTCGACAGAGGTAGGGTGGAGGGCGTTCTGTCGACAGAGGTATGGTGACGAGCGTTCTGTCGACAGAGGTAGGGTGGAGGGCGTTCTGTCGACGGAGGTATGGTGACGAGCGTTCTGTCGACAGAGGTAGGGTGGAGGGCGTTCTGTCGACAGAGGTAGGGTGGAGGGCGTTCTGTCGACAGAGGTAGGGTGGAGAGCGTTCTGTCGACAGAGGTATGGTGACGAGCGTTCTGTCGACAGAGGTAGGGTGGAGAGCGTTCTGTCGACAGAGGTATGGTGACGAGCGTTCTGTCGACAGAGGTAGGGTGGAGGGCGTTCTGTCGACAGAGGTAGGGTGGAGGGCGTTCTGTCGACGGAGGTATGGTGACGAGCGTTCTGTCGACAGAGGTAGGGTGGAGAGCGTTCTGTCGACAGAGGTATGGTGACGAGCGTTCTGTCGACAGAGGTAGGGTGGAGAGCGTTCTGTCGACAGAGGTAGGGTGGAGGGCGTTCTGTCGACGGAGGTATGGTGACGAGCGTTCTGTCGACAGAGGTAGGGTGGAGGGCGTTCTGTCGACAGAGGTATGGTGACGAGCGTTCTGTCGACAGAGGTATGGTGACGAGCGTTCTGTCGACAGAGGTATGGTGGAGAGCGTTCTGTCGACAGAGGTAGGGTGGAGGGCGTTCTGTCGACAGAGGTAGGGTGGAGAGCGTTCTGTCGACAGAGGTATGGTGACGAGCGTTCTGTCGACAGAGGTAGGGTGGAGAGCGTTCTGTCGACAGAGGTATGGTGACGAGCGTTCTGTCGACAGAGGTAGGGTGGAGAGCGTTCTGTCGACAGAGGTAGGGTGGAGGCGTTCTGTCGACAGAGGTAGGTGGAGAGCGTTCTGTCGACAGAGGTATGGTGTGGACAGAGCGTTCTGTCGACAGAGGTATGGTGACGAGCGTTCTGTCGACAGAGGTAGGGTGGGACGAGCGTTCTGTCGACAGAGGTAGGGTGGAGGCGTTCTGTCGACAGAGGTAGGGTGGAGGGCGTTCTGTCGACGGAGGTATGGTGACGAGCGTTCTGTCGACAGAGGTAGGGTGGAGAGCGTTCTGTCGACAGAGGTATGGTGACGAGCGTTCTGTCGACAGAGGTAGGGTGGAGAGCGTTCTGTCGACAGAGGTAGGGTGGAGGGCGTTCTGTCGACGGAGGTATGGTGACGAGCGTTCTGTCGACAGAGGTAGGGTGGAGGGCGTTCTGTCCACAGAGGTATGGTGACGAGCGTTCTGTCGACAGAGGTAGGGTGGAGGGCGTTCTGTCGACGGAGGTATGGTGACGAGCGTTCTGTCGACAGAGGTAGGGTGGAGGGCGTTCTGTCGACGGAGGTATGGTGACGAGCGTTCTGTCGACAGAGGTAGGGTGGAGGGCGTTCTGTCGACAGAGGTATGGTGACGAGCGTTCTGTCGACAGAGGTAGGGTGGAGGGCGTTCTGTCGACAGAGGTAGGGTGGAGGGCGTTCTGTCGACGGAGGTATGGTGACGAGCGTTCTGTCGACAGAGGTAGGGTGGAGAGCGTTCTGTCGACAGAGGTAGGGTGACGAGCGTTCTGACGACAGAGGTAGGGTGGAGGGCGTTCTGTCGACAGAGGTATGGTGACGAGCGTTCTGTCGACAGAGGTAGGGTGGAGGGCGTTCTGTCGACAGAGGTAGGGTGACGAGCGTTCTGTCGACAGAGGTAGGGTGGAGGGCGTTCTGTCGACAGAGGTAGGGTGGAGGGCGTTCTGTCGACAGAGGTAGGGTGACGAGCGTTCTGTCGACAGAGGTAGGGTGACGAGCGTTCTGTCGACAGAGGTAGGGTGGAGAGCGTTCTGTCGACAGAGGTAGGGTGGAGGGCGTTCTGTCGACAGAGGTAGGGTGGAGAGCGTTCTGTCGACAGAGGTAGGGTGACGAGCGTTCTGTCGACAGAGGTAGGGTGAGGCGTTCTGTCGACAGAGGTAGGGTGGGTCGACAGAGGTAGGGTGGAGGACGTTCTGTCGACAGAGGTAGGGTGGAGGGCGTTCTGTCGACAGAGGTATGGTGACGAGCGTTCTGACGACAGAGCTAGGGTGGAGGGCGTTCTGTCGACTGAGGTAGGGTGGAGGGCGTTCTGTCGACAGAGGTAGGGTGGAGGGCGTTCTCTAGACAGAGGTATGGTGACGAGCGTTCTGTCGACAGAGGTATGGTGACGAGCGTTCTGTCGACGGAGGTATGGTGACGAGCGTTCTGTCGACAGAGGTAGGGTGGAGGGCGTTCTGTCGACAGAGGTAGGGTGACGAGCGTTCTGTCGACAGAGGTAGGGTGACGAGCGTTCTGTCGACAGAGGTATGGTGACGAGCGTTCTGTCGACAGAGGTAGGGTGACGAGCGTTCTGTCGACAGAGGTATGGTGACGAGCGTTCTGACGACAGAGGTAGGGCGGAGAGCATTCTGACGACAGAGGTAGGGCGGAGAGCATTCTGACGACAGAGGTAGGGTGGAGGGCGTTCTGTCGACAGAGGTAGGGTGGAGAGCGTTCTGTCGACAGAGGTAGGGTGACGAGCGTTCTGTCGACAGAGGTATGGTGACGGCGTTCTGTCGACAGAGGAAGGGTGGAGGGCGTTCTGTCGACAGAGGTACAGTGGAGGGCGTTCTGTCGACAGAGGTAGGGTGACGAGCGTTCTGTCGACAGAGCTAGGGTGGAGAGCGTTCTGTCGACAGAGGTATGGTGACGAGCGTTCTGTCGACAGAGGTAGGGTGACGAGCGTTCTGTCGACAGAGGTAGGGTGGAGGGCGTTCTGTCGACAGAGGTAGGGTGGAGAGCATTCTGTCGACTGAGGTAGGGTGGAGGGCGTTCTGTCGACAGAGGTAGGGTGGAGGGCGTTCTGTCGACAGAGGTAGGGTGGAGGGCGTTCTGTCGACAGAGGTAGGGTGACGAGCGTTCTGTCGACAGAGGTAGGGTGAGAGCGTTCTGTCGACAGAGGTAGGGTGACGAGCGTTCTGTCGACAGAGGTAGGGTGGAGGGCGTTCTGTCGACAGAGGTAGGGTGGAGGGCGTTCTGTCGACAGAGGTAGGTGACGAGCGTTCTGTCGACAGAGGTAGGGTGGAGGGCGTTCTGTCGACGAGGTAGGGTGACGAGCGTTCTGTCGACAGAGGTAGGGTGGAGGGCGTTCTGTCGACAGAGGTAGGTGACGAGCGTTCTGTCGACAGAGGTAGGGTGAGAGCGTTCTGTGACAGAGGTAGGGTGGAGAGCGTTCTGTCGACAGAGGTATGGTGACGAGCGTTCTGTCGACAGAGGTAGGGTGGAGGGCGTTCTGTCGACAGAGGTAGGGTGGAGGGCGTTCTGTCGACAGAGGTAGGGTGACGAGCGTTCTGTCGACAGAGGTAGGGTGAGAGCGTTCTGTCGACAGAGGTAGGGTGGAGAGCGTTCTGTCGACAGAGGTAGGGTGGAGAGCGTTCTGTCGACAGAGGTAGGGTGACGAGCGTTCTGTCGACAGAGGTATGGTGACGAGCGTTCTGTCGACAGAGGTATGGTGGAGAGCGTTCTGTCGACAGAGGTAGGTGACGAGCGTTCTGCGACAGGAGGGTGACGAGCGTTCTGTCGACAGAGGTAGGGTGACGAGCGTTCTGACGACAGAGGTATGGTGACGAGCGTTCTGTCGACAGAGGTAGGGTGGAGGGCGTTCTGTGACAGAGGTATGGTGACGAGCGTTCTGTCGACAGAGGTAGGGTGACGAGCGTTCTGTCGACAGAGGTAGGGTGGAGAGCGTTCTGACGACAGAGGTAGGGTGACGAGCGTTCTGTCGACAGAGGTAGGGTGGAGGGCGTTCTGTCGACTGAGGTAGGGTGACGAGCGTTCTGTCGACAGAGGTAGGGTGGAGGGCGTTCTGTCGACGGAGGTATGGTGACGAGCGTTCTGTCGACAGAGGTAGGGTGGAGGGCGTTCTGTCGACAGAGGTAGGGTGACGAGCGTTCTGTCGACAGAGGTATGGTGACGAGCGTTCTGACGACAGAGGTAGGGTGGAGGGCGTTCTGTCGACAGAGGTATGGTGGAGAGCGTTCTGTCGACAGAGGTAGGGTGGAGGGCGTTCTGTCGACAGAGGTAGGTGACGAGCGTTCTGACGACAGAGGTAGGGTGGAGAGCGTTCTGTCGACAGAGGTAGGGTGACGAGCGTTCTGTCGACAGAGGTATGGTGGAGAGCGTTCTGTCGACAGAGGTAGGGTGGAGGGCGTTCTGTCGACGGAGGTATGGTGACGAGCGTTCTGTCGACAGAGGTAGGGTGACGAGCGTTCTGTCGACAGAGGTAGGGTGGAGGGCGTTCTGTCGACGGAGGTATGGTGACGAGCGTTCTGTCGACAGAGGTAGAGTGACGAGCGTTCTGTCGACAGAGGTAGGGTGGAGGGCGTTCTGTCGACAGAGGTAGGGTGGAGAGCGTTCTGTCGACAGAGGTATGGTGACGAGCGTTCTAACGACAGAGGTAGGGTGGAGGGCGTTCTGTCGACGGAGGTATGGTGACGAGCGTTCTGTCGACAGAGGTAGGGTGGAGGGCGTTCTGTCGACAGAGGTAGGGTGACGAGCGTTCTGTCGACAGAGGTAGGGTGGAGGGCGTTCTGTCGACAGAGGTAGGCTGACGAGCGTTCTGTCGACAGAGGTAGGGTGGAGGGCGTTCTGTCGACAGAGGTAGGGTGGAGGGCGTTCTGTCGACAGAGGTAGGGTGACGAGCGTTCTGTCGACAGAGGTAGGGTGACGAGCGTTCTGTCGACAGAGGTAGGGTGGAGGGCGTTCTGTCGACAGAGGTAGGGTGGAGGGCGTTCTGTCGACAGAGGTAGGGTGGAGGGCGTTCTGTCGACAGAGGTATGGTGACGAGCGTTCTGTCGACAGAGGTAGGGTGGAGAGCGTTCTGTCGACAGAGGTAGGGTGGAGGGCGTTCTGTCGACAGAGGTATGGTGACGAGCGTTCTGTCGACAGAGGTAGGGTGGAGGGCGTTCTGTCGACAGAGGTAGGGTGGAGGGCGTTCTGTCGACAGAGGTAGGGTGACGAGCGTTCTGTCGACAGAGGTAGGGTGGAGGGCGTTCTGTCGACAGAGGTAGGGTGACGAGCGTTCTGTCGACAGAGGTAGGGTGGAGGGCGTTCTGTCGACAGAGGTAGGGTGGAGGGCGTTCTGTCGACAGAGGTAGGGTGACGAGCGTTCTGTCGACAGAGGTAGGGTGGAGAGCGTTCTGTCGACAGAGGTAGGGTGGAGGGCGTTCTGTCGACAGAGGTAGGGTGGAGGGCGTTCTGTCGACAGAGGTAGGGTGACGAGCGTTCTGTCGACAGAGGTAGGGTGGAGAGCGTTCTGTCGACAGAGGTAGGGTGACGAGCGTTCTGTCGACAGAGGTAGGGTGGAGAGCGTTCTGTCGACAGAGGTAGGGTGACGAGCGTTCTGTCGACAGAGGTAGGGTGGAGGGCGTTCTGTCGACAGAGGTATGGTGACGAGCGTTCTGTCGACAGAGGTAGGGTGGAGGGCGTTCTGTCGACAGAGGTAGGGTGACGAGCGTTCTGTCGACAGAGGTAGGGTGGAGAGCGTTCTGTCGACAGAGGTATGGTGACGAGCGTTCTGTCGACAGAGGTAGGGTGGAGGGCGTTCTGTCGACAGAGGTAGGGTGACGAGCGTTCTGTCGACAGAGGTAGGGTGGAGGGCGTTCTGTCGACAGAGGTAGGGTGACGAGCGTTCTGTCGACAGAGGTAGGGTGGAGGGCGTTCTGTCGACAGAGGTAGGGTGACGAGCGTTCTGTCGACAGAGGTAGGGTGACGAGCGTTCTGTCGACAGAGGTAGGGTGGAGGGCGTTCTGTCGACAGAGGTAGGGTGGAGGGCGTTCTGTCGACAGAGGTAGGGTGGAGGGCGTTCTGTCGACAGAGGTAGGGTGACGAGCGTTCTGTCGACAGAGGTAGGGTGGAGAGCGTTCTGTCGACAGAGGTAGGGTGGAGGGCGTTCTGTCGACAGAGGTAGGGTGACGAGCGTTCTGTCGACAGAGGTAGGGTGACGAGCGTTCTGTCGACAGAGGTAGGGTGGAGAGCGTTCTGTCGACAGAGGTAGGGTGACGAGCGTTCTGTCGACAGAGGTAGGGTGGAGGGCGTTCTGTCGACAGAGGTAGGGTGGAGAGCGTTCTGTCGACAGAGGTAGGGTGACGAGCGTTCTGTCGACAGAGGTAGGGTGACGAGCGTTCTGTCGACAGAGGTAGGGTGACGAGCGTTCTGTCGACAGAGGTAGGGTGGAGGGCGTTCTGTCGACAGAGGTAGGGTGGAGGGCGTTCTGTCGACAGAGGTATGGTGACGAGCGTTCTGTCGACAGAGGTAGGGTGGAGGGCGTTCTGTCGACAGAGGTAGGGTGACGAGCGTTCTGTCGACAGAGGTAGGGTGGAGGGCGTTCTGTCGACAGAGGTAGGGTGACGAGCGTTCTGTCGACAGAGGTAGGGTGGAGGGCGTTCTGTCGACAGAGGTAGGGTGACGAGCGTTCTGTCGACAGAGGTAGGGTGGAGAGCGTTCTGTCGACAGAGGTAGGGTGGAGAGCGTTCTGTCGACAGAGGTAGGGTGGAGAGCGTTCTGTCGACAGAGGTAGGGTGACGAGCGTTCTGTCGACAGAGGTAGGGTGACGAGCGTTCTGTCGACAGAGGTAGGGTGGAGAGCGTTCTGTCGACAGAGGTAGGGTGACGAGCGTTCTGTCGACAGAGGTAGGGTGGAGAGCGTTCTGTCGACAGAGGTAGGGTGACGAGCGTTCTGTCGACAGAGGTAGGGTGACGAGCGTTCTGTCGACAGAGGTAGGGTGGAGAGCGTTCTGTCGACAGAGGTAGGGTGGAGGGCGTTCTGTCGACAGAGGTAGGGTGGAGGGCGTTCTGTCGACAGAGGTAGGGTGGAGGGCGTTCTGTCGACAGAGGTAGGGTGGAGGGCGTTCTGTCGACAGAGGTATGGTGACGAGCGTTCTGTCGACAGAGGTAGGGTGGAGAGCGTTCTGTCGACAGAGGTATGGTGACGAGCGTTCTGTCGACAGAGGTAGGGTGGAGGGCGTTCTGTCGACAGAGGTATGGTGACGAGCGTTCTGTCGACAGAGGTAGGGTGGAGGGCGTTCTGTCGACAGAGGTAGGGTGGAGGGCGTTCTGTCGACAGAGGTAGGGTGGAGGGCGTTCTGTCGACAGAGGTAGGGTGACGAGCGTTCTGTCGACAGAGGTAGGGTGGAGAGCGTTCTGTCGACAGAGGTAGGGTGACGAGCGTTCTGTCGACAGAGGTAGGGTGGAGGGCGTTCTGTCGACAGAGGTAGGGTGGAGGGCGTTCTGTCGACAGAGGTAGGGTGGAGGGCGTTCTGTCGACAGAGGTAGGGTGACGAGCGTTCTGTCGACAGAGGTAGGGTGGAGGGCGTTCTGTCGACAGAGGTAGGGTGACGAGCGTTCTGTCGACAGAGGTAGGGTGGAGGGCGTTCTGTCGACAGAGGTAGGGTGGAGGGCGTTCTGTCGACAGAGGTAGGGTGGAGAGCGTTCTGTCGACAGAGGTAGGGTGGAGGGCGTTCTGTCGACAGAGGTAGGGTGACGAGCGTTCTGTCGACAGAGGTAGGGTGGAGAGCGTTCTGTCGACAGAGGTAGGGTGACGAGCGTTCTGTCGACAGAGGTAGGGTGACGAGCGTTCTGTCGACAGAGGTAGGGTGACGAGCGTTCTGTCGACAGAGGTAGGGTGGAGGGCGTTCTGTCGACAGAGGTAGGGTGGAGAGCGTTCTGTCGACAGAGGTAGGGTGACGAGCGTTCTGTCGACAGAGGTAGGGTGGAGGGCGTTCTGTCGACAGAGGTATGGTGACGAGCGTTCTGTCGACAGAGGTAGGGTGACGAGCGTTCTGTCGACAGAGGTAGGGTGGAGAGCGTTCTGTCGACAGAGGTAGGGTGGAGAGCGTTCTGTCGACAGAGGTAGGGTGGAGAGCGTTCTGTCGACAGAGGTAGGGTGGAGGGCGTTCTGTCGACAGAGGTAGGGTGGAGGGCGTTCTGTCGACAGAGGTAGGGTGACGAGCGTTCTGTCGACAGAGGTAGGGTGGAGGGCGTTCTGTCGACAGAGGTAGGGTGACGAGCGTTCTGTCGACAGAGGTAGGGTGGAGGGCGTTCTGTCGACAGAGGTATGGTGACGAGCGTTCTGTCGACAGAGGTAGGGTGGAGGGCGTTCTGTCGACAGAGGTAGGTGACGAGGGCGTTCTGTCGACAGAGGTATGGTGACGAGCGTTCTGTCGACAGAGGTAGGGTGACGAGCGTTCTGTCGACAGAGGTAGGGTGGAGGGCGTTCTGTCGACAGAGGTAGGGTGACGAGCGTTCTGTCGACAGAGGTAGGGTGGAGAGCGTTCTGTCGACAGAGGTATGGGTGACGAGCGTTCTGTCGACAGAGGTAGGGTGGAGAGCGTTCTGTCGACAGAGGTAGGGTGGAGAGCGTTCTGTCGACAGAGGTATGGTGACGAGCGTTCTGTCGACAGAGGTATGGTGACGAGCGTTCTGTCGACAGAGGTAGGGTGGAGGGCGTTCTGTCGACAGAGGTATGGTGACGAGCGTTCTGTCGACAGAGGTAGGGTGGAGGGCGTTCTGTCGACAGAGGTAGGGTGACGAGCGTTCTGTCGACAGAGGTAGGGTGGAGGGCGTTCTGTCGACAGAGGTAGGGTGACGAGCGTTCTGTCGACAGAGGTAGAGGTGGGACGAGCGTTCTGTCGACAGAGGTAGGGTGGAGGGCGTTCTGTCGACAGAGGTATGGTGACGAGCGTTCTGTCGACAGAGGTAGGGTGGAGGGCGTTCTGTCGACAGAGGTAGGGTGGAGGGCGTTCTGTCGACAGAGGTAGGGTGACGAGCGTTCTGTCGACAGAGGTAGGGTGACGAGCGTTCTGTCGACAGAGGTAGGGTGGAGGGCGTTCTGTCGACAGAGGTAGGGTGGAGAGCGTTCTGTCGACAGAGGTAGGGTGGAGGGCGTTCTGTCGACAGAGGTATGGTGACGAGCGTTCTGTCGACAGAGGTAGGGTGGAGAGCGTTCTGTCGACAGAGGTAGGGTGGAGAGCGTTCTGTCGACAGAGGTAGGGTGACGAGCGTTCTGTCGACAGAGGTAGGGTGACGAGAGCGTTCTGTCGACAGAGGTAGGGTGACGAGCGTTCTGACGACAGAGGTAGGGTGGAGGGCGTTCTGTCGACAGAGGTAGGGTGGAGGGCGTTCTGTCGACAGAGGTAGGGTGACGAGCGTTCTGTCGACAGAGGTAGGGTGACGAGCGTTCTGTCGACAGAGGTAGGGTGGAGGGCGTTCTGTCGACAGAGGTAGGGTGGAGGGCGTTCTGTCGACAGAGGTAGGGTGACGAGCGTTCTGTCGACAGAGGTAGGGTGGAGAGCGTTCTGTCGACAGAGGTAGGGTGGAGAGCGTTCTGTCGACAGAGGTAGGGTGACGAGCGTTCTGTCGACAGAGGTAGGGTGGAGAGCGTTCTGTCGACAGAGGTATGGTGACGAGCGTTCTGTCGACAGAGGTAGGGTGGAGAGCGTTCTGTCGACAGAGGTATGGTGACGAGCGTTCTGTCGACAGAGGTAGGGTGACGAGCGTTCTGTCGACAGAGGTAGGGTGGAGAGCGTTCTGTCGACAGAGGTATGGTGACGAGCGTTCTGTCGACAGAGGTAGGGTGGAGGGCGTTCTGTCGACGGAGGTATGGTGACGAGCGTTCTGTCGACAGAGGTAGGGTGGAGGGCGTTCTGTCGACAGAGGTAGGGTGACGAGCGTTCTGTCGACAGAGGTAGGGTGGAGAGCGTTCTGTCGACAGAGGTATGGTGACGAGCGTTCTGTCGACAGAGGTAGGGTGGAGAGCGTTCTGTCGACAGAGGTAGGGTGACGAGCGTTCTGTCGACAGAGGTAGGGTGGAGAGCGTTCTGTCGACAGAGGTAGGGTGACGAGCGTTCTGTCGACAGAGGTAGGGTGGAGGGCGTTCTGTCGACAGAGGTAGGGTGACGAGCGTTCTGTCGACAGAGGTAGGGTGACGAGCGTTCTGTCGACAGAGGTAGGGTGACGAGCGTTCTGTCGACAGAGGTAGGGTGGAGGGCGTTCTGTCGACAGAGGTATGGTGACGAGCGTTCTGTCGACAGAGGTAGGGTGGAGGGCGTTCTGTCGACAGAGGTAGGGTGACGAGCGTTCTGTCGACAGAGGTATGGTGACGAGCGTTCTGTCGACAGAGGTAGGGTGACGAGCGTTCTGTCGACAGAGGTAGGGTGGAGAGCGTTCTGTCGACAGAGGTAGGGTGACGAGCGTTCTGTCGACAGAGGTAGGGTGGAGGGCGTTCTGTCGACAGAGGTAGGGTGGAGGGCGTTCTGTCGACAGAGGTAGGGTGGAGAGCGTTCTGTCGACAGAGGTAGGGTGGAGGGCGTTCTGTCGACAGAGGTAGGGTGACGAGCGTTCTGTCGACAGAGGTAGGGTGGAGGGCGTTCTGTCGACAGAGGTAGGGTGGAGGGCGTTCTGTCGACAGAGGTAGGGTGACGAGCGTTCTGTCGACAGAGGTAGGGTGGAGAGCGTTCTGTCGACAGAGGTAGGGTGACGAGCGTTCTGTCGACAGAGGTAGGGTGGAGAGCGTTCTGTCGACAGAGGTAGGGTGACGAGCGTTCTGTCGACAGAGGTAGGGTGACGAGCGTTCTGTCGACAGAGGTAGGGTGGAGGGCGTTCTGTCGACAGAGGTAGGGTGACGAGCGTTCTGTCGACAGAGGTAGGGTGGAGGGCGTTCTGTCGACAGAGGTAGGGTGACGAGCGTTCTGTCGACAGAGGTAGGGTGGAGGGCGTTCTGTCGACAGAGGTAGGGTGACGAGCGTTCTGTCGACAGAGGTAGGGTGGAGAGCGTTCTGTCGACAGAGGTAGGGTGACGAGCGTTCTGTCGACAGAGGTATGGTGACGAGCGTTCTGTCGACAGAGGTAGGGTGGAGGGCGTTCTGTCGACAGAGGTATGGTGACGAGCGTTCTGTCGACAGAGGTAGGGTGACGAGCGTTCTGTCGACAGAGGTAGGGTGGAGGGCGTTCTGTCGACAGAGGTAGGGTGACGAGCGTTCTGTCGACAGAGGTAGGGTGGAGAGCGTTCTGTCGACAGAGGTAGGGTGACGAGCGTTCTGTCGACAGAGGTAGGGTGGAGGGCGTTCTGTCGACAGAGGTAGGGTGGAGGGCGTTCTGTCGACAGAGGTATGGTGACGAGCGTTCTGTCGACAGAGGTAGGGTGACGAGCGTTCTGTCGACAGAGGTAGGGTGGAGGGCGTTCTGTCGACAGAGGTAGGGTGGAGGGCGTTCTGTCGACAGAGGTAGGGTGACGAGCGTTCTGTCGACAGAGGTATG
This sequence comes from Mobula hypostoma, assembly GCF_963921235.1. NCBI lineage: Eukaryota > Metazoa > Chordata > Chondrichthyes > Myliobatiformes > Myliobatidae > Mobula > Mobula hypostoma. Next base: position 62,867,152 of record NC_086105.1, on the reverse strand, counting down.
GTGACGAGCGTTCTGTCGACAGAGGTAGGGTGACGAGCGTTCTGTCGACAGAGGTAGGGTGGAGGGCGTTCTGTCGACAGAGGTAGGGTGACGAGCGTTCTGTCGACAGAGGTAGGGTGACGAGCGTTCTGTCGACAGAGGTAGGGTGGAGGGCGTTCTGTCGACAGAGGTAGGGTGGAGAGCGTTCTGTCGACAGAGGTAGGGTGACGAGCGTTCTGTCGACAGAGGTAGGGTGACGAGCGTTCTGTCGACAGAGGTAGGGTGGAGGGCGTTCTGTCGACAGAGGTAGGGTGACGAGCGTTCTGTCGACAGAGGTAGGGTGGAGGGCGTTCTGTCGACAGAGGTAGGGTGGAGAGCGTTCTGTCGACAGAGGTAGGGTGACGAGCGTTCTGTCGACAGAGGTAGGGTGGAGAGCGTTCTGTCGACAGAGGTAGGGTGGAGGGCGTTCTGTCGACAGAGGTAGGGTGGAGGGCGTTCTGTCGACAGAGGTAGGGTGACGAGCGTTCTGTCGACAGAGGTAGGGTGGAGAGCGTTCTGTCGACAGAGGTAGGGTGACGAGCGTTCTGTCGACAGAGGTAGGGTGGAGAGCGTTCTGTCGACAGAGGTAGGGTGGAGGGCGTTCTGTCGACAGAGGTAGGGCGGAGGGCGTTCTGTCGACAGAGGTAGGGTGACGAGCATTCTGACTGGTTGCATCACCGTCTGGTGTGGAAACGCCAATGCACTGGACTGGGAAAAGCTGCAGAGGATTGTGAACTCAGCCAGCTCCATCACGGGCACTGTTCTCCTAACCATCCTGATGAAGGGTCTCAGCCTGAAACATTGACTCTTTATTCCCCTCCATAGATGCTGCCTGACCTGCTGAGTTCCTCTAGCATTTTGTGTATGTTGCTCTGGATTTCCAGCACCTGCAGAATCTCCTGTGTTTATGATTACCCTCCCCGCCATCGAGGACATCTTCAAAAGTGATGCCTCAGGGAAGCAGCATTCAATATGAAGGACCCTCACATCCAGGACGTGCCCTCTTCTCATTACTACCATTGGGGAGGAGGCATTGGAGCCTGAGGACCTACACTCAGTATTTCAGCAACACAGCTTCTTCTCCTCCGCCATCCGATTTCCAAATGGACATGACCTCACTATTTGCTCAAACTAATTTTTTATATTTCTTACTGTAAGTTATCATATTGTTTTATGCACTGCTGCTGCAAAATACCAAATTTCATGACATACGTCAGTGATTCTGATAGATTCCCTTTCCATTGTCATAGGCAGAAAATCCTGGATTGTAATGGTTCTGTGGGTTAAAAAGCTTTCAACGGCCAATGTGCAGTGAAAGGCTTAGTCTGCACACACTCAGTGTTTGAAAAACAGCTTCTTCTCCTTCGCTATCAGTTTTTGGAACAGTTCATAAACGCATGAACTCTACCTCACAATCTTAATCTCTTTTCTTGCACAAATTTTATATATTCTGGGCTAAGGACTGGTATGTCCGAGCCTCCCTCTCTTGACCCTCCTCACATACTTCCTCACAGCACCATGGGAGGAGGGAGGTGAGGAGGCTCACGAGAGGCAGGCTCTGAAATACCAGTCCTTAGCCCAGGAGTGCAGGGACAAAGGATGGCAGACGTGGCTTTTCCCCATGGAGATTGGCTGTAGAGGGTTCCTGGCAAGGTTGGCATGGAGGGTTGCTGTCTGCGCTGGGCCTCGATGTAAAGATCAAGAACCAAGCAGCTCGCAGGATAGGGGAGGAAGCAGATCTTGCTGGATACGGAGCAGGCGAGAGGAGCTGAGCTGGAAATCAGGAGCAGATGGGCAGTGACTTGGCCACCACTGCTGACCCGCCAGCTGGAGAGTGCAGTGGTTAAGGGTGAAAACACTCGATGAAGGTTGAGCACTACCTGACTACATCTGCTCTTGGCCAGAGGCTACGGTTACTTGTTACATACCTCAAGGAGATCTGTGATTTTTTTTGTGAGAATGATGTAATGGTCTTTTGGAGGTCACCTGATGTAGTTTTCCCGTCGATGTGAGGTCACGTGAGGACATGTTCACCACGGGTATAAAAGGGAAGACCTCTGATGACGCAGTTAGTTTTCCAGTTAGAACGACAATGAGATGCTCCGCTCTGCTGTGTATTTGCATTATGATGCAGTTTTGATTTTAAACTGAGTTTTATTTCCTAATGTAAGGTACAGAAGTCTGAGCCAGCAGTTTGACCTGGTTTTTTAATGTATCTTTTCAGTAACATTGGAGAGTGAAGACAGGTTTGGAAAGGATCGACCATTACTGAGTTCATTCAAGAAAGAGTGAGCTGCATGAGATAGCCTCTGCTAAAAGTGGCAGGAACGCTGTGCAAGATTATTCTATGGAGGAAGGTCAGTGCCTTTAAAACTGTTTTATCTCTGTCGCCGTGAATACTGTGGGAAAGGCAGGATCCGACTGGGAGTGGCAGTGACGTTGTGTCTTCGAGGAATTTGTTACTTCATGAAAGTCTCTCCTAATTGACTGTATAAATCTCTTGGACTTTAAAATTTACCATTCGAAGAACTGTGTTTGAATTTACTGCTTTAAGAACTGTTTTCACATTTGTCGCTTTAAGAATCAGTACTGAGTGATGATTTGTTGAACAGCTGCATAGCGGTTAACTTCCGGTTAGGGTTTTCATTTGTTTTTTAATTGTTTATCTGTGTTTAATAAATGTTTGATTGTTTTTATATAACCTGTCTCGATTGATATTCATTGTTGCCAGTTACGTAGCATACCTCATCAGGTAACTGTAGAGAGCACCCCAGTGTATGATGCAAGCAAAATTGTTATTTTTATCTATTGCATGGTACTGCCATCACAACACATTTCATAACAATATGTCAGTAATAATAAACCTCATTCCGATTCTGTTTCTGAAATGTACAAGTGAAGGGCCGTGTTGTTGAAATAGACAAAGTAGCTTGTTTTATTGCCAGCATGGACTCAAAGGGTCAAATGGCCTCTTGCTCTGCTATAAGGTTTTATGAGTGTGACCTTTGGTGTTGAGTTCTGATCTTTGTGGTAAGATGAAGCCCTTACTGATGTCTCTTATTTACTATCAAGGAAAATGTGTCTACTGTACTCAAGGAGAACACAAGTGTCAAATTTGCCTGAAAGTTTTATTACAGAATGACTTGCCATCTCCTGTAAGTGAAGACTTTCCTGCTCCATTAAAAGGAGCCCTCGATGTGTGCACAGAATGAAATTCCAATAGCTTTCCCCAACTCACGTGAATAAAGAACTATAAATTCCCCACAACCACAAAGTCAGTGTAACACAAGGCATCAATAAGTTTGTGGGCATTGAAAGGGCTGCTTCTTTTGGCATTGTTGGATTGTAGAATTGTTGGTTTTCTTGTAGTTTAACTTTCCTATGCTTGCTTGTATTTTTATATAATCATCGATATACATGTAATTGTTCAGTGAATTTTCCAGTAATTATTGTACAGTTGCCCCTGTATTTTTCTAGAAGCTTCTTAGTTTTCTGCCGCAGTGTCACACCACTTGAATCGGGCTATTTTATAGGGTAATTGTTATCACTGGAATTTTTGGTTCACTCCAGTCTGGGTATGGGCCAACCACCACAACTTTTTCCTTTGTCTTTCTTTATTCGGTCTTCATTCAGGTAACACTTAATAAAATTGCTAGCAGTAAGTTTTATGCCTCGTTCTTGACCTCAGAAAAACCTCTGTACCACAGCATCCAACAGCACAAATTAAATGCTGCACATCAAGAGAAACAGCAACTTTGATTCAGGCAAAAATGAGCCAACACTGATTGAATTAATGAGCATGGTCACACTGCGGGTTAGCAATAGGATGAAAATTCTTAGGCTTTGATCCAGAGATGTGTCTGAATCAGCGTGATTAATCTCATCATTAAATAAAAATCTGAATTTGCCTGACTTGTCTCGGTAACAAGAAATGTATACATATCATACTCTTAGTTTGATTTGTACTATTTATTTAGAAATATATCAACATCATCACTTTGTGCCATGTCATTAGGACATGGGCGATCATGATGACCATAATTGTTCTTGGCAAAATTTTCTACAGAATTGGTTTTCCATTGCCTTCTTCATTGACCCCAGCCGTTATCAATACTCTTCAGAGATTGTCTGCTTGGCATCAGTGATCACATAACCAGGACTTGTGATAAGTAGCAGCTACTAATACGACATCCACCATCTGCTTCACATGACCCCGATCAGGGGCCAAGCAGGTGCTACACCTTGCCCAAGGGTGACCTGCAGGCTAGCAGAGGGAAGGAGCACCTCACACCTCTTTTGGTAGAGACGTATCTCCACCCTGCCACCCGATTTAGGGATACAGCAGGTAACAGACCCCTCCATCCCAACGAGCCCATGCCACCCAATTACACCCATGTGACCTACTAACCCGAAGGCATTTGGAAAGTGGGAGGGATCCAGAGACCCAGCAGAAACCCACCTGGTCACAGAGGGAACATGCAATTTCCTTACAGATGGTGCCGGACTTGAACCTGGGCCTCTAGAGTTGCATTAGCATTACACTAACTGCTGTACAACCACGCCACCCTCAGTTTGCACAAAGCAAGCTTCCACAGACACTAGATCATCTTTTAGCATTATGTCAATTGAGAGATAAACACTGGGCAAGAAAACAGACAACATCTCACTATATCATCAGTATTAAGAATGGTTCCCTTGTACGATAGGATAGACTCTTGACCTCACAATCTACTCCTTTATGGCCTTGTACCTCATTATCCACCTGCACTGCACTTCCTCTGTAGTTGTTACACTCTATTCTGCATTGTTATTGTTTTACCTTGCACCGTTTAATGATCTGATCTGTATGAACAGTACGCAAGAGAAACATTTCACTGTATCTTGGTACATGTGACAATGATAAACTAATTCCAGTTATTACTTTGCGGAGGAAAGCCGATTGTTGTGAGTAAAAACCAATTATAAGACATAATGTGAAGAGCATGTTTCACAGAATGTTGAGCAAGAACAAGAGGAATTGATCAGTGCTGCCTCACGGAGGTCGGAATTGATCAGTGCTGCTTCACAATGGTGAGAATTGATCAGTGCTGCCTCACGGAGGTCGGAATTGATCAGTGCTGCTTCACAATGGTGAGAATTGATCAGTGCTGCCTCATGGTGGTGAGAATTGATCAGCGCTGCCTTGCGATGGTGAGAATTGATCAGTGCTGCCTCACGGTGGTCGGAATTGATCAGTGCTGCTTCACGATGGTGGGAATTGATCAGCACTGCCTCACGGTGGTCGGAATTGATCAGCGCTGCTTCACAGTGGTCGGAATTGATCAGCGCTGCTTCACGGTTGTCAGAATTGATCAGGACTGCTTCACGGTGGTCGGAATTGATCAGTGCTGCCTCACGGTGATCAGAATTGATCAGCGCTGCCTCATGGTGGTCAGAATTGATCAGCGCTGCTCCACTCACAAACAACGGAAAATCTGTAGATGCTGGAAATCTAAGCATCACACAGAAAATACTGGAGGAACTCAGCAGGCCAGGCAGCATCTGTGGCAGAGTACAGTCGACGTTTTGGGCCGAAACCCTTCGGCAGGACTGAACAAAAAAAGCTGAGGAGTAGATTAAAAGTGGGGGAGGTGATAGGTGAAAGCAGGAGGGGGAGGGATGACGTAAAGAACTGGGAAGTTGATTGGTGAAAGAGATACAGGGCTGGAGAAGGGGGAATCTGATAGAAGAGGACAGAAGGCCATGGAAGAAAGGTCACCCCACCCTGGTCTTCTACCAGCTCTGAACCTTTTCATTGCCACCTGCCAATGGGACATCAACCATCTAGACTTCAACACTCCTCTCTCCAATTCCAACTTCACTCCTTCTGAACACTTGGCTCTCCACTCCCTCTGCACCAATCCCATCCTCAGCATCAAACCCGCAGCTAAGGGGTTGCTGTAGTAGTCTGGCATACTGACCTCCACATTGCCAAGGCTCAGCTCTAACTCTCAGACACCTTCTCTTATTTACCCCTCGAACAGGACCCCAATAAGGAACACCAGGTCATTGTCTCCCACAACATCACCAACTTTATTAACTCTGAGGATCTTCCATTCACTGCCACCAACCTCATAGTTCCCTCACCCTACACCTCCTGTTTTTACCTCCTACCCAAGATCCACAAACCCACTTGTCCAGGTAGTCCCTTTGTTTCTGCTTGTTCCTGCCCCTCTGAACTTATATCTGCATACCTCAACTCTGATTTACTCCCCCAAGTTCAGTTCCTTCCCACCTACATCTGTGACACCTCACACACTCTTGATCTTTTCAAGGGTTTCAGGTTCCCTGGCCCCCATCATATTATTTTTGCTATAGATGTCCAGTCCCTATACACCTTCACCCCTGCCAAGAAGGCCTCAAAGCTCCCCATTTCTTTCTGGACACCAGACCCAACCAGTTCCCCTCCACCACCACTCTCCTCTGCCTAGCAGAACTTGTCCTCACTCTAAATAATTTCTCCTTTGGCTCCTCCCACTTCCTTCAGATAAAAGGGGTAGCCATGGGCACTCACATGGGTCCCAGTTTTGCCTGCCTATTTGCCAGCTTTGTGGAACAGTCTGTGTTCCAAGCCTACACTGGTGTCTGTCCCGCACTTTTCCTATGCCACGTTGATGACTGCATTGGTGCTGCTTCCTGCACCCATGCAGAACTCATCGACTTCATCTACTTTGCCTCCAACTGCCACCCTGCCCTCAAGTTTACCTGGTCTATTTCCAACACCTCCCTCCCCTTTCTAGATCTTTCTGTCTCTATCTCTGGAGACAGATTATCCACCAATGTCTATTACAAACCAACGGACTCTCATTGCTACCTGGACTATCCCTCTTCCCACCCTGTTACTTGTAAAAATGCCATCCCCTTCTCTCAGTTCCTCCGTCTCCACTGCATTTGCTCTCAGGATGAGGCTTTTCATTCCAGAACGAAGGAGATGTCCTCCTTCATCAAAGAAAGGGGCTTCCCTTCCTCCACCATCAACGCTGTCCTCAACCGCATCTCTTCCATTTCACGCACGTCTGCTCTCACCCCATCCTCCTACCACCCCACCAGGGATAAGGTTCCTCTTGCCCTCACCTACCTCCCCACCAGCCTTCATGTCCAGCACCTAATTCTCTGCATCTCCAGGAAGATCCTTCTTTGTCCATTCATCCTTCCCCACTGATCTCCCTACTAGCACCTATCCTTGTAAGTGGAACAGGTGCTACATCTGCTCCTGCACCTCCTCCCTCACTACCATTCAGGGCCCCAAATGATCCTTCCAGTTGAACTGACACTTCACCCGTGAGTCTGTTGGGGTCGTCTACTGTGTTTGGTGCTCCCGGTGTGGCCTCCTGTATATCAGTGAGATCAACGTAGATTGAGAGACTGCTTCGCCGAGCACCTACGCTCTCTCTCTGCCAGAAGAAGAGGGATCTCCCAGTGGCCAACTATTTAAATTCCACTTCCCATTCCCATTCCGATATGTCGATCCATGATTTCCTCTGCTGTCGCGATGAGGCCTCACTCAGGTTGGAGGAACAACACCTTATATTCTGTCTGGGTAGCCTCCAACCTGATGGCATGAACATCGACTTCTCTAACTTCCGGTAATGACACCACCCGCCTCTCCTACACGATTTCCCATCCCCTTTTCCCTTTCTCATCTTATCTCCTTGCCTGCCTATCACATCCCTCTTGTGTTCCTTCCCCCTTTTCTTTCTTGGCCTTCTATCCTTTCCTATCCGACTCCCCCTCTCTAGCCCTGTATCTCTTTAACTAATCGACTTCCCAGCTCTTTACTTCACTTCATCCCTCCTCCTCCTCCCGGTTTCACACCTATCGCCTGTTGTTTCTCTCTCCCCTAACCCCACCTTTTAAATCTACTCCTCAGCTTTTCTTCTCCAGTCCTGCCAAAGAGTTTCAGCCCGAAACATCAACTGTACTCTTTTCCATAGGTGCTGTCTGGCCTGCTGAGTTCCTCCAGCATTTTGTGTGCAGTGTTGCTTCACTACAGTTGGAATGGAGCGGTGCCTCACAGTGGTGGGAATGGAGCATTGCTGCCCCACGGTGGTGGGAATGGAGCGGTGCTGCCCCTCGGTGGCAGGAATGGATTGGTGCTGCCCCTTGGTGGTGGGAATGGAGCAGTGCTGCCCCTCAGTGGTGGGAATGGAGCATTGCTGCCCCACAGTGGTGGGAATGGAGCGGTGCTGCCCCTCGGTGGCAGGAATGGATTGGTGCTGCCCCTCGGTGGTGGGAATGGAGCAGTGCTGCCCCTCGGTGGTGGGAATGGAGTGGTGCTGCCCCACGGTGGTAGGAATGGAGCGGTGCTGCCCCACGGTGGTGGGAATGGAGCGGTGCTGCCCCTCGGTGGTCGGAATGGAGCGGTGCTGCCCCTCGGTGGTGGGAATGGAGCGGTGCTGCCCCACGGTGGTGGGAATGGAGCGGTGCTGCCCCTCGGTGGTTTGAATTAAGTAGTGCAGCCTCCCAGTAGTCAGACCTTAATAGTGTTGCCACCCAGTGGTCAGAGTAGAGCAGTGCTGCCTCCCAATTGTCAGAATTGAAGTGTTGCCTCCACAGTGGTCAGAATAGAGCAGTGTTTCCTCCTGGTGGTCAGAATTGAACAGTGTTGCCCCCACAGTGGTCAGAATAGAGCAGTGATGCCCCACAGTGGTCAGAATTGAACAGTGTTGCCCCTCAGTGGTCAGACTTGAACAGTACTGCCTCCTGGTGGTCAGAATTGAACAGTGCTGCCTCCCAATGGTCAGAATTGAACAGTGTTGCCCCCACAGTGGTCAGAGTAGAGCAGTGCTGCCTCCTGGTGGTCAGAATTGAACAGTGCCTGCCTCCTGGTGGTCAGAATTGAACAGTGCTGCCTCCTGGTGGTCAGAATAGAGCAGTGCTGCCTCCCAGTGGTCAGAGTAGAGCAGTGCTGCCTCCCAGTGGTCAGGATTGAACAGTGTTGCCCTCACAGTGGTCAGAATAGAGCAGTGCTGCCTCCTGGTGGTCAGAATAGAGCAGTGCTGCCTCCCAATGGTCAGAATTGAACAGTGTTGCCCCTGCAGTGGTCAGTGTAGAGCAGTGCTGCCTCCTGGTGGTCAGAATTGAACAGTGCTGCCTCCTGGTGGTCAGAATTGAGCAGTGTTGCCCCCACTGTGGTCAGAATAGAGCAGTGCTTCCTCCCAGTGGTTAGAATAGAGCAGTGCTGCCTCCCGGTGGTCAGAATTGAACAGTGCTGCCTCCCGGTGTTCAGAATTGAACAGTGCTGCCTCACGGTGGTCAGAATAGAGCAGTGCTGCCTCCCGGTGGTCAGAATTGAACAGTGCTGCCTCACGGTGGTCAGAATAGAGCAGTGCTGCCTCCCGGTGGTCAGAATTGAACAGTGCTGCCTCCCGGTGGTCAGAATAGAGCAGTGCTGCCTCCCGGTGGTCAGACTTGAACAATACTCACTTGCTTGGTACAACTTTACATTGAGAGAGAGCAGGAAGTAATAAGATCAGGAAGGCTGCAGCCAATTTAGAGGGCAAGACTCTTCCGTAGCTTGAAAATTTGGCAGTCTTTGCTTAGCCAGACTCAATAACACTGGGCACTGTTTTGATCAGAGAATGGCAGTTTTCAAAGCTTCAATCTGAATTTTCAATGCAAAGAAAGAAAATACAATAAATAAATGAGATGCATCTCAGCACAGTTACCTAACAATATTTGCATATCTGTTTATTTCTAGTGCTGAGACAGGTTAATTTCACAAAATATTTTAATAAGTTCAGCTTCAACAGTTAATGAAATATGCAATGCATATATCAAATTAAAACGCTTTCTCCCCCCAATTAGGGTTTATTTAATTATATAGCAAGCAATTTAAGTATCCATGGCCATATGATTTTATTCATACAATCATGACTCATTAATATTCAAATCTAAGGCACTTTGTCTCAGTAATTCTTGCAGCACAGACACGCTTCCAGAGCGGATATCTTGTTTATTAATGTGTGCTGCTAAATATTCATATTGGCTGCATCTGCATATTTTCTACTCAGCCTCTGAATGATGACAATTATTTAGAAATGCTTTAAACTCAGAATCAGGAATCAGGTTTGAATAATATTTTAGTCAGTGGTTTTGTTGTTTGCAGTGGCAGTACAGTGCAATACATAAAAATGCCATAAATTACAACCAGAAATATATACTAAAAATTAAATTAAATAATAGCGCAAAAAAGGAGCAAAATATTAGTGTTCACATGTTGGTTCATTGTCCATTTAGAAAGCTGAAGGTGGAGAAAAAGAAGCTGTTCCCAAAATGCTTAGTGTGTGTCTTCAGGCTCCTGTACCTCCTTCCTGAGGCTGATGATGCGGAGAGGGTAGGTCCTGGATGCTGGGCGTCCTTTATGATGGCTGCTGCCTTACTGAGGCACCAGCTTTCGAAAATGTCCTCGACAGTGGGGAACTACTGCCCCCGGTGGAGCTGGCTGCATTTACAACCCTCTGCAGCTTTATCCATCCCGCCCTTCCACACCAGACGGTGATACAACCACTCAGAAGGTTTTCCATGTTGGTAATTGTCCATTGTACCCAACGATGACAGGAAACCTGTGGGGGAGAGATTTGAAAGTGGAAAAGCCACTGCACTGGGGTAGTTCCACTCTCCTGACCTCAGAAGTCCGGGTCCAGTGGTACAAACAAGTGTCAAATCTGGGGTCTTCCATGGTTGCAGCAGATGGCCATGGCTTAATTTGTGCCCTTCATTCTCTACGAGTGTTGCAGAACTGCCTTCCTGCCCACTGGATCTCACTGGAGTTGGCTTTGTATGCTATCTCACCAGGGTACTGGACCCACCAGCTACCCTCCCCTCATTTTACCCACCGGGAGAAGCAGTGTACCAGGGTGTGGCTACTGTCACACAAAAACAGTTACTTGGAGCTGCAAGTGAGAGCTGAGTGTCCGATGGGAACCAAAGTTGAGTGAACTGCCCCAGATTGGACAAGACAAGCCCTTTCACCAGAGGTGCTACCCCTCCCTGGACACCCCATGGTACATCTGTAGAAATTTGCTAGTCTTTGGTGACAGACCGAATCTCTTCAAACTCCTAATGAAATATAGCCACTGGTGTGCCTTCTTCAAAATTGTTTCAGTAGCTAAAATGGATAGTTATCTATATAAGCAACACACAAAAAAAAAGTTGCTGGTGAACGCAGCAGGCCAGGCAGCATCTCTTGGAAGAGGTACAGTCGACGTTTCAGGCCGAGACCCTTCGTCAGGACTAACTGAAGGAAGAGTGAGTAAGGGATTTGAAAGTGAAAGGGGGAGGGGGAGATCCAAAATGATAGAAGACAGGAGGGGGAGGGATGGAGCTAAGATCTGGAAAGTTGATCGGCAGAAGGGATACGAGGCTGGAGAAGGGACAGGATCATGGGACGGGAGGCCTAGGGAGAAAAAAAGGGGGCGGGGGGAAGCCCAGAGGATGGGCAAGGAGTATAGTGAGAGGGACAGAGGGAGAATAAAGAGAGAGAAAAATAATAAATAAATAAATAAATAACAGATGGAGTACGAGGGGGAGTTGGAGCATTAACGGAAGTTAGAGAAGTCGATGTTCATGCCATCAGGCTGGAGGCTACCCAGACAGAATATAAGGTGTTGTTCCTCCAACCTGGCTTCATCTTTGACAGCAGAAGAGGCCGTGGGTAGACATATCAGAATGGGAATGGGATGTGGAATTAAAATGTGTGGCCACTGGGAGATCCTGCCCTCCTCTACTGTCAAGATGAAGCCACGCTTAGACTCGAAACCAAAATTGAGCCTGTTGGCCATCAGATTAAACGTTATGTTTAGAATAAGGCAAACACTGCAAATCACAAACACACCATCCTCATTGTGAAGCATAGTGGTGGCTGCATCATGCTGTGGGGATGCTTCACTGCAGCAGGCCCTGGAAACTTTGTGAAGACAGAGGGTAAAATGAATACAGGGAAATCCTGGAGGAAAACCTGATGTAGTAACAAGAGAACTGTGACTTGGGAGAAGATTTGTTTTCCAGCAAGACAATGACCCCAAGCATAAAGCCAAAGCTTCACAGAAATGGCTAAAGAACAACAAAGTTAATGTCCTGGAGTGACCAAATCAGAGTCCAGACCTCAAACCAATTGAGAATGTACGGCTGGACTTGGAAAGGGATGTTCACTGACGATCCCCATGCAATCTGACAGAGCTTGAGCAGTTTTGTAAAGAAGAATGGGGAAAAATTGCAGTGTCCAAATGTGCAAAGCTGATAGAGACCTATCCACACAGACTCAAGGCTGCCAAAGGTGCGTCTACTAAATACTGACTCGAAGGGAGTGAATACCGATGCAATCAATTATTTTGTGTTTCACATTTGTAATCAATTTGGATCACTTTATTGAGATCTGTTTTCACTTTGACATTAAGGTATTGATCAGTGTCAAAAAAAAAAGCCAGATTAAATCCACTGTGATTCAATGTTGTAACACAATAAAGCGGGAAAACTTCTGGGGGGTGGGGGGGGGTGAATACTTGTTATAGGCATTGTATATGTGCCTAAAACTTTTGCACAGTACTGTCCTCGGGGCACTTGCACGACACACAATATTTGTCAGTACCTGGAACACCATGAGCAACATCCAACAGTTCAGAATACCAGGTTACCGGAGTATCACTGATTATATTTACAGATCTACCAAGGAGAGCATTACCATCTGCTTTGGAGGGGCCAATCATCAGGACCAGGGAAGGCTGAAAACTCAGCCAGCTCCATCACAGGTATTTGCCTCCCCAGCACTGAGGACACCTTCAAAAGGCGATGCCTGAAAAGGGCGGCGTCCATCATAAAGGACACATCACGCAGGACGTGTCCTCTTCTCTTTACTACCAGAGAGGCAGTACAGGAGCATTACGACACACGTCAACATTTCAGGAACTGTTTCTTCCCCTCCACTTTCAGATTTCTGGATGGACGTTGAACCCATTAACATTACCTCACTATTTTTGCACTACTTACTGAATTCTTATATATTTCTTATTGCAATTTATAGTATATTTCATGTATTTCACTGTACTGCTACCACAAAACAATGATTTTCATGATATCAATAATAAACCCGATTCTGATAACAAACTCAACACTAAAAAGAGGACAATTCAGTTTTGTAACATATTCCAAGAAGCTTCCTGATGTGCTACTTGTAGAACTTAAGATATACAATGAAAGCAAACACAAATTCTTCAAGCAAAAACTGTTTTAATTTTCTACAAAGTCAATTACATTCATTTTAGAACCAATGCCAATGAAGTTCAAATCTTAACCATGATGGACAATTGTGTCACTGGTACATTAGTCACCAGTCTTTGAAAAAAAAGAGTAATAATCCTTTAACCTCCTGAATGGTGCCTCTGGGAGTTGTAGTCATCGGCGGTTCACATGTTACAGTGCTCCAACCCCACTCTGCCACAGGGGTTACAAGATCTGTGTACTTCTGGGAAGGTTGGACATCACATTGGGAACCGTCATGCTTTGAGCACCAAGTGTAATAACCATTAACAGAAAGATCTGTGAGGTACAGTGTATCACCACATTTATTATCCAAACAAGGCTTTCCATTGAAATAACTTTCCTAAAAATCTTCAGGCAGGATATTCTGCAAAGAAACTATTCCCAGGCTCTGAGTACAAAAGGATACATTGGTACAAAGTGGCTCGGCCTTGTCGGGACTTTATTAAAAAGCCAGCACCCTAAGGTACAGCTGACGTTACAGAAGCAGCCATGAAACAAAACAGCTTTACATTTACACAGGAATTTTTAAATCAGACCTGACACTACATTCACACGAGGCATTTGTGCCCTGGACTCTGGGCAGTGTGACACTGTAGACTTGCCACAACTTTAGCTTAGATATGGACCAACTCCAGCAGGTGCAAACCCCAGAGTGACTCACCCGCACTGTGGCTACCTTCAAAAGGGGATCACCAACGTGCCCTAGAAGCCAGCGGAGGTCACATTAGGGCCTCTTTCTACGTTGGAGAGTGATATGCAAAAGATACTGCAGGGTTTTCAGAGGTTACAGTGATCACAAGAATGTTTGAGGGACAGTGCCTTTTAACATTAGGAAATGGTGCACAAAATTAATATCTATGAACTTCTAATACTGGGGATTAATTAAGCCTTGACTGCAGTGTGCAGTAAGTGATAATCAGTACAGCGTCTTTGCTTCACACATTAACTGTTTATTAGGGAGGGGGGAGAAGATAAAACTGGCACTAGATCAAGCTGAGGTAAATACCAAATGCACTCCCATTATTCTGAACACAGAACTGGAGAAAATATATTATGCCCAATAATAAAATATTCATACAAAAATTCAATGAATTTTTGAAATGTGCAGGATGATTTAAAAAAAAAGTAAATCCCATTATTCGAAAAAGGAATACGCACAAACAGCAGACAATACAATACACGAGTTTTCCTGCTTCAAATTTTGGTCTGTGTTGGAATGGTATTGGAAGACCATGCCCAGAATCGCTGAGAGTTGCCAAACCGTGCTTGCAGTTTTCCGCCGCAGCCTTCCACTTGAAACGGGTTCCAGGCCGCGACTTCATGATAGCATCGGGGCGATGCTCTGCAATGCATCAGCTTGCTTCGAGAGGCGAGCAGCAGCCCTGCCATTGCACTGGCTGTTGACGGTATCAACATCATCTCGCACTGTCAGGGAACCTTCAGTGTTAGCGGTGGCTGTGAACACCAGTCCTTCGAGGGGTTGGCGTGGGACGGTGTCTCAAAAATGAAGGTTTCAGACTGGACAGTGTTAGCTGGGGATGAAGTGAACCGACACAACAACTGTGGCAACAGCAGGGCTTAACCTCAGCAGCCTGACATCTGGGCATTTGCACCCGACTCTTTAGTGATCGATAGTGTGGTAAACACCTGAAAAAAAACAAAAAATATTGCAAGTGATTAATAAAGCAAAATAGAAAAAACTGTCCCATTTTTAATTGGGAAACAAAAAGAACTTGAGATGCCCTCCCAATGAAGATTATAGATCAGACCAACATACAGCTAAGTCACTCAACCCAACCACTGGGAAGCTCAAAGTCTGTGAATACAAGAATCTACTGGAAGCTGAAAGCAGCCTGTCCTGGGGTCGGAGGACTGTGTCTGCATGACGGTGGGTGGGTATTTAGGAGGACAGGGCATGTTTTGCTGTTGTTTTGCCGAGCATTGTGGGCATACTACGTTGGCACCCCTTACAGGCTGACCCCGTCACATCCTTAGCTTGCACTGGTTGTTAATGCAAAGGATGCATTTTGCTGCAACGTTTCAACGTACATGTGATAAATAAATCTGAACCTGACATCCTGCCACTCTTTCACCAGTTCCATCAGGGTAACTGACTGATCTTTTCTCCCTCATATTTACACAGCTTCTGATTAACTACATCCTGGAAACTCCACAAAGTTAATTTTAAAACTAATTCTTTAGAAGGGGATGACTTTGGTACTGGGCTTCTCTGAAGTGTTAGTAGATACCAAATATCCTAGAACGGGAGCGTGGACATTTGGAAGGCAGTTACAATTAATTTTGCCAACTACTCTGGTTTCAGGATTACTCATTTTAGTCTATGCTACTTTGGGGAACTTAAAGACAAACAGAAGTGCAATAATGTCTTGTGACACATTGGTTATGACAAGGTCACACTGCTAGTACATGCAAACTTGACTGTTTAACTAATGTGCCACATTATCACCAAGTTTACAATACTATGCCATTGATACAAAGCAAAGAAATATCTAACTTGCATCTACACCTGCAACAGAAGCCGCATTCAAGCCGATACAGCAAGACTAATACTCGTAATGCTGTTAACTTACAAATTGTTATTGTCACACAAAGGCAAAATTTACAGGCACCAGCAAAGTTGTGTGAATCCAGTGAGTTGTTTATTTTAGATGTTTCCCTCAAATTTTTATGACACCAACTCCCTCCCTTCATCTCACAACCTTTAACAAGATACCATCAACCAGAATTTTCTACATTGCTTGAATAGGTTATTTTTGCAGCTGATCTTCAGAAAAGGAAATAGTCGATAAAAGCAAAATAAAGCTTTTTCAGTTTCTTTTTGGTCAGACATCAAAAAGGCTCTTCAAAGTAAAACTCCTTACAAAAGGATTAAATAAATTGATCCAACATAGATACTGAGCTGAAACAATTTCTACCATGATCTACTTCACAGCACAAATCCAATTTCAAGTGGCCAAGATACAAATTTGTTAACTGAATCATTAAGAATGTACTCAAAACAGCATCTGCACATTTGCTTACTCAGATGGGAATAAATATTCAGGTTTAAACCAGTTAGTAACCATCACATGGCAAACCTCAGATGGCAGATATCAAGTGTTACTCTTCAGATTTAGAAAGCTGCTCCCTTTTGCAGTCATTTGAATTATAATAGCCAGCCCATTCCAGGCAACACAGTGATTCAGTTAATACCTCACAGTTCCAACAACCCTGGTTCAATCTCACCATCTGGTGCAGCTTGGGTTGAGCTTACTCACTGTGATCTCATAATTTCCTCTGGTAGCCTCCCACAGGCCACTAAACTGTATCTCATGTAGTGGATGGTAAAGCCGATGACAATATGGGGAGGACACATCGTGGGGAAAATTATTCTCAGAGACGAGCGGCGCTCCAAACTGGCATTGATTCAGGGTTTGGTCCATCTTGTTTGAAGAAACATGGGGTTTAGCCACCACCACCTTATTTCAGATCAAAATGTAGTGAAACGCATCATTTGCGTTAACAGCCAACACACCCAAGGATATGCTGGATAACTTGGGACAACTTTTACCCATCCTTTGAGCATTATAATTCCATTAATCATCAGTTGTCTATTAAACACTGGACACAAGACAGATGAAAATTCTACCCATTAAGTTATTGTCACTGCTAGAATAGTTCTGCGTTGTAATAACAGGGCCCCATGGTAGCACAGGTATTACTGCAACTCTATTACGGTAAAACAAAATTTAAATAAAAACCTAGGGTGCCTAAGACTTCGGCCTAGTATACATCACTTTACGCCAACTCGTACACCTACAGAATCTTTTTTTAAATCTTTACATGCTCTCTGTACTGTGTTTTGCACCTTGGTCCAGAGGAACATTGTTTCATTTAGCTGTATACAGTTAAATGACAATAAACTTGAATTTTTGGGCCCTTTCACAACCCACACCTCTTCAGCAAAAAACTTTTGCTTGAAACCTCCTGTGAACTGCCTTAGGGCATTTAACTATTAACCACGCTGGTTAACTGTACTACACTGTAGTCCAGGTTGCTTTATTGGTCATGGGGCTGTATAAAAGTACATTAAACCCCTGCATGAAGATTACATTTAACGTGTGCTACCTCAGCGCAGACTGGATGAATCCCTATTGTGCTGTTCAGCTGCTCCTTAGTCATTCCACATTTCATTGCTGCGCCAAATCCCTGGGTGATCTCTCCGGCATTCGGGCCCAGAACGTGGAAACCAATTACCCTCTTCTGAAAAAGAAAAGGTGTTTATTTAACTTGCATAGCAATCTTACCTTCAGCCATTACAGAGCCACAAAACGTTAACCTCCCTCTCCACCATTTAAAACATTGTGCTATAGTCCTATTACTCAGGCCAATACCCAGTGGCTTTACAATGTAAGACAATTTCCAGCTGTAGGTCAATGTGGACCATATATCCTGCAGTCAATGTTGTTGATTTAGGAATTCCCCGATGATTTTTATTACAATCTGTCACTCTCACACATCAGCCAAACCCAAAGATTTAAAAAAGCAATGATCAAAAACCAAAAGAGACAATATTGCATTTTTACATTAATTTACATTAGGGCTTTTCTCTTTGGAGTGGGGGATGAGAAGTGATGACAGTTCTGGTCACTTCATTACAGGAAGGATGTGGAAACATTAGAGAGGGTGCAGAGGAGATTTACCTGGATGCTGCATGGATTAGAGGACATGTCCTATCAGGATAGGTTAAAGAAGCTGAAGTTTTAATGAGGACGAGAGGTGACTTGAGAGAGATGTATGAAATGATAAGAGGCAGAAATTGAATGGACAGCCTGAGACTTATTCCAAGGGTGGAAATGACCAATATAAGAAGGCATAATTTTAAAGGAAAGTATCGGGAAGATGTCAGAAGGAACCTCTTTTTAGATACAGAAGGTGGTGGGTGTGTGGAAGCCACTGCCAGGGTTGGTGATAGAGCTCACAGAGAAAACCCAGGAGAATGTACACACTCTCTGTAGGCAGTGGTGGGAATTGAACACCCCCCTCCCCCCCATCGCTGACGCTGTAAAGCATTACGTTAACCACTACGCTGCCACGCCGCCCCCCCCTTTTTAAATCAAAACCTGGGAGTTTCCTGGGTTACGCACTTTGTGATACAACCCTTAATTCAGTGGTAACAACCCCAAGTTAATCAGATCACCACCACCCTCCTCTGTCTGGCAGAACTGGTCCTCACAGTGAACAGTTTCTATTTCAGCTCCTGCCGCTCTCTCCAAACCCACCGTGTAGCCATGGGCCCTAGTTATACCTGTGCTTTCACTGCTAACAGTCCATGTTCCAAGCCTTCACTGCTAATGTTCCCCAACTCTTTCTGCGCTACATTACTGACTGCATTGGTGCTGCTTCATTCACCCGTGCTGAGCTCCTCAATTTCATCAACTTTGCCTCCAACTTCCACCCTGCCCTTAAATTCACTTGGTCCATTTCTGACACCTCTCTCCCCTTTCTCAGTCACTGGGACAAATGTCTACTAATATTTTTTTTTCTAAATGAAGGATCTTGGCCCGAAATGTTGATTCCTTATTCCTTTCCATAGATGCTGCCTGACCTGCTGAGTTTCTCCAGCATTTTGTGTGTGTTAATTTGGATTTCCAGCATATGCAGAAATATGTGTTTATCAAGGACCATTTGCTGTTTGGAAGTCAATTTTAAACATTTCAAAAATACATACCTGATCTTGTTTGTTGCAAACAATCTTAGCATAACACTTGTTGTTATCTCTTGATGGGACTGTCCATTCCAGTGGCCAGAAGTAACTATGATAGACCTAAAAAATGCACAAAGATCACAATGATGGAACTGCATGAGAAGCAACAACTGCAATGATAACAATGGCTAGTTTGTTGCCATAGTAATGCAGGTCCTCCCCAGCTTACAGATACCTGACTGGTATACAAACCCAGCATTTGGGAGACCAGATCAATGGATTTGTCAGTTGTTGTGGAGCTGGAGGTATATTCATCAATGTGGTAAGACTGTTCACGGCCACATCTCTGACTGTCTGAGTTACAAACAATTCACAGGAGCTGAACCCTGCTGTTGAGGATGTGTGTAGACAATGCATTCGGTTTTAGATAGATTCTACTTTCTTAGCCAGAGAACTAAAAAAATCAGTTGTAGTAATAACGACCATGAAATTCAGACCAACACGAAAGACCAAATATTCATTTCTACAGTGTACCATGGAAATAAATCCAACATCTTTTCCCATCACATTTTATGCACCTCCAGATGCAAAAATATGTCAATTCTTAACTGGCCTCTGAAATTAACCAATGACCCACTAATGTCGGAGTAATTAGAGTCTGACAGTGGTGTGATCACTGGAATTGAGTATGATGTTCTCCTAAGGGGTTGTCTATGTGGGCCACCACAGGACCTCATCGGGGATGTTAGGACAGATCACCTCAGCAGAGAACACCTGTGTATGTGACTTTAACAGGAGAAGGGAGATGCACAGGCACCCACCACACGGCTCTGGACAGATCGACACCACGGTGGCAACGAGTGCAAGGTGACTTTACTGCTGCAGTCTTTCTTCACCATCACTGCTGTTGTGATGTGTCGTCAACTTCCGCCAGCTCCACCACTAAAGTCTTGGTTAGCTCACTCCGTCTGGAACCCCTCCCTTGGCCTTACCGCCATGGGTGACCCTACCAGGAGCCGAGCTCCAGACAGCATTACTGTCAGCGTCTCAAGCCCCTCCACCACAACCACGTGACAATCCCCCGAGAAGAGTTCTCACGCACAGCTAATTGAAATTTCACAACCTTGACTCACCTCCACATTCTCCTCCCCAAACTTTTCCATAGCTGCTGCTTCTGAAAAGCCGCAGGCTCCATATTCCAGAGGAGTGAAGACAGTTGTGGGCACGTTCACGTAGTCACACTGTAGGGTGTGATGATCAAAAATAAAATACATCAACTCCAAAACACGCAGGTTAGGTTTTAAGTGCAATTCAAAATTCTGTTAAACAAACAAAAGCTGCACGTACCACTTTATTAGGTACACCCGCACATTAATGCAAATATCTATCAGCCAATCACGTGACAGCAATTCACTGCACACACGGTCAAGAGGTTCAGTTGTTGTTCAGACCAGACATCAGAATGGGGGAAGAAATGTGATCTAAGTGACTTTGACCATGGAATGATTGTTGGTGCCTTATGGGGTGGTTTCAGTATCTCAGAATGTGCAGACCTCATGGGATTGTCACACACAACAGTCTCTAGAGTTTACAGAGATTGGTGCAAAAAAACCATCCTGTGACTGGCAGTTCTGTGAGCAAAAATGCTTTGTTAATGAGAGAGGTCAGAGGTGAATGGCCTGACTGGTTCAAGCTGACAGGAAGGCGACAGTAACTCAAATAACCACATGTACATAGCGCTAAAAGTGACACTCAGCTCGTGAAGTATTTCTAAAAGAAAGCTTTGCTGAGGAGGCAGGCTTCAAAGGAAAACCCCAAAAGGACAATGTAGTAAATTTCCTGAGACAACGCCAAACCTACAATCCAAATAGCTAAAAGCACTAAAGCCAAGATCACTTTTAAAACAAAAATGAGCAGTTAGGATTCCAGGTCTTGCATTTCACGGCATTTTTCACCCCCCCCCCCCCACCACACACAAGTACAGAGGAACGGTTCAAGTGATGTGTTAAACCTGGCCACAATCTGCACAGGAAGATCCCACCAGTGAGATACTGATCGAACAAACCAGAGAGACTTAAGAGCATTCCTTGCTGATTTTTGCAGTTATCAATGAAACTTTTAATCAGATTAACATCTCAACCAAGTTATTTAAGCACTGTTACTTTGACCATATTAAATGCATGTGTCAAATATGTGGTGTATGCAAATCAAGTGTGTACAGTGGAAGCTTTGTAGAAATTTCTCAGTAGAATTAACCCTTCCCTCGTCAACTAGCAACAGGGAATTAGATACCATAGTCACCAAAAGTCCAGTTGGCTTCATTGTATCTAAAGTCCATCATTGACCTTACTTCCAAATCAAGTCAATCACTGAAAGACATGCAGGCAGCTCCCAGGTTTGTGATGGGTATGACACAAGCATGCTCTTAGCGGTGTGGTTAACAGCTTTCGGATTCAAGCCAGATGAGCCACACAATACTAATAACAGCAAGATGGTGCACCAGGCCCTAAAGACATTGCAGGAAACCAGTTCACAGTGCTGTTACATACCCAAAAGGGCACCTATGGATTCCTCATTCACTCCCAAGTTATTTAAACTGAAGAATTTTGGGCAGAAATTTTTTTTTTCGTGCACCCAAAGGAAGGAAGCTAGTAATTAAACTATAGATTTATACCTTGAGAGTAGATCCTCCATAGAGCCTCTTGGCTAGCAAGCGACCAGCCTGAATGGCCACTGGGGTAAGCTGCAACTTCCCATCCAAAATGTCACCAATGGCATAAATGTACGGTACATTTGTTTGCTCAACGTCATTGACAGGAATCCGGCCAGACCTGAAAAAAAAAATTGCTTCTTAAGATACTTGCAATAAACATGTTGCACAGTAAGTGGCTCACGTCTTAGCGCAGTGACCTCTCCTACTCAGTGCATTGGCTATGAAGCGCAGCTGAAGATAGATCACATGACATGGGAGCATCGAGGCTGTTCCGTCACTCCATCATTCATTTCCCCTCTCAACCCCATTCTCCTGCCTTCTCTCCATAACCTTTGACACCCTTACTAACCACAAATCTATCAACCTCCATTTTAAATACACTATAATTTGGCCTCCACAGCTGTCTGTGGCAATTAATTCCTTTCTTTTTAAATCTTTTTATTGAATAAGTATACAAAGGGTAAACCATAAAGGCACTAATACACTGTTAGAAATTACAGGAGATATTAATACAGAAGAAAAAATTGATACAAACAGTGCAATTTAAACATAAAATAATATGGTAAAATAATAGTATACTAATTTTTATATATATCAATAGAGAAAAGGAAAAAAAAAACCCAAAAAAACCCACTGTGCAACTAAACTAAAAGTAAAGCAATGGGCTAACTTGGAAACAGGTAGAGTTAAAGAACTTAAAATCACGTCCTCAAATCCCGACCTCCATTAAAAACAGTTTAAAAAAAGGCAAGAAGGGAATATAAATATGGAACAAAAGAGAAAAAAAATTACATTAAATGAAAATATTGAATAAAAGATCTCCAGGTCTGTTCAAATTTAAGTGAGGAATCATAAAGATTACTTCTAATTTTCTCCAAATTTAAGCATAATATCGTCTGGGAAAACCAAAAAAAGGTAGTTGGAGCATTAGGCTCTTTCCAATGTTGTAAGATACATCTTTTCGCTATTAAAGAAAGAAATGCAATCATTCTACGGGCTGAAGGGGAAAGATTACTGGAAATTTTAG